>NC_064863.1:74718838-75054375 GCF_024139225.1 Suncus etruscus
GAGTGAGAAAGAGATAAGTGTTCAAGAGAGAAACTTTCCAAAGTGAAAAGGCCTTATTGGAGTATGTTTGCTTCTGATTTTTATCTTTTTTTTTTAATATATCAGAGTTTCATAATTGGGATTGGTTCCTTGTTTCTCAATACTTATAGTTGATTCTGCTTTCATTCTGTTTTATGGGAGCAAACAAAGAGAAAACTAACATCATTACTAAGCATACTGCCTCTAGTCTAACCAAATAGTTTTAAATCTTTGTGTACATTACCAGATTTAACTCCTCCACGTTCTGAACAAAGCAATTGACCTTTCCCAACTGACCCAAATTTTTTGGTGACAACTAAGTAGATTCACAATAAGAAGTGTCAGGGAATTAAACTTTTCATTGAATGGCAATAAAAGTGGTTATTAAGTTCATTTACTTGCCATTCTGAAATACTACTGTGCTAACAAAGTCCATCTAATTAAAGAAAGGTGATTCCAGATAGTTTGGAGGCCACCATTGGATAGAGAAGAAGATTCTAACTATAGTTAGAAGCCATGCATTAATAAAATACTTACTTTGATGTCATGGAAAAAGATATCTAAGGAATAGAAATCATGCCAAATATTGATTCATCATTTATTACTATGAACTATATGTTCACAATTAATTATTTAGGAATATGGATATGAAAATGATTAATTGAATGTTAGAGATGATGTTTTATAAGAACAAAAGAGAACTATGTATAGAGAGGATCCATGGCATTGATAAAATTAGTGGGTAAATTTCAGATAGAGGACACTCAATCAAAATCCAACAAGTCATAAATTCTCCCCTTTCTTTGGTGGGCTAAGGCTGTTGAGTCACACCTAGATATGTTTATGGATCTCTGTCCAGTTCTGTGTTAAGGGGATCATATAGTATTGGGGATTAAACCTGGAACCCCGGTATTAAGATAATCTTTTATTCTAAATGACTTTATACCTACCTCTCACATGAATACTTAAGTTTTCTCTTTTGTTGTTGTTTTTTTGTTGTTTCTACCTAATTATGACTCTGGATGAAACTTTGCATCAATTTCTTTTGTTAAATGTGATAAAAATTATCTGACTTTATAGGGTGATGGCAAACATGAAATAAGATATTTGAAAACCTCAGAAATTTTTCAAAAAATCCATCCCACAAAACTCATTATATCTGTGACATTGGGATCTTTATACATACATATACATAGTATTCTTGTTGGTTATGTTTGAATTACTGAAGGCTTTATCTTCTTGCTTCACTGAAATATAAAAATATTTTTATACATTTTGAAAATAAATTTTCTTTTAATTACCATGAGATACAGGTACAAAGTTGTTCATGATTAAATTTTAATCACTCTTCACCATTGCACAATTCCCAACACCAATGTTCAAAGTTCTGTTCCCCACACACCCTCTCTGCACTCTCTCCTTTTCCTTGGTGGCAAACATTTTTATTCTATTTCTCTCTCTTTCTCTCTCTCTCTTCCATTTTTCCCTTTTAAACACTTCGTTTTGTATTACTGTTACTGAAGGGGTAAAATGCATATCATTTTACTTCTTTCAAGCATCCAGTTATTGATTATATTGAATGTTCTATCATTGTTATTGTCATTCTCTGCCCTAATTGCACTTTCGGCACTTTGTAAAAGTTCCTTACTATGGACCAGCACTCCCAGTAGGTCTTTGACTCACATGTTTTTTTGGGTATTATTACTATCGTTTTTAAAAATATCTCACAAATTAGTGCCATCATTCTGTGTTTATCCGTATTCCTCTATGTCATTCAGCATAATAATTTTCATATTCATAACTTAAATATATTTTAAAATAGATAAACTTTTTGGACTTCAAACACATCTTTTTTAAAAAAAATTTTAGGTTGAATTCTTTATTTATTTTTTAATATATTTTTTATTTAAACACCTTGATTACATACATGATTGTGTTCTTTAGGTTTCAGTCATGTAAAGAACACCACTTTTCACCAGTGAAATATTCCCATCACCAAAGTCCCAAGTCTCCTTGCTCCCCACACAATCCCCGCCTGTTCTCTAGAAAGACTTTCTATTTCCTTTATAAATTCTCATTATTAGGATAGTTCGAAATGTAGTTATTTCTCTAACAAAACTCATCCATATTTGTGGTGAGCTTCATGAGGTGAGCTGGAACTTCCAGACTTTCTATCTTTTGTGTCTGAAAATTATTATTGCAAAAATGTCTTTCATTTTTCTTAAAACCCATAGATCAGTGAGACCATTCTGTGTCTTTCTATCACTCTCTCTCTCTCAGACTTATTTCACTCAGCATAATAGATTCCGTGTACATCATGTATAGGAAAATTTCATGACTTCATCTCTCCTGACAGCTGCATAATATTCTATTGTGTATATGTACCACAGTTTCTTTAGCCATTCGTCTGTTGAAGGGCATCTTGGTTGTTTCCAGAGTCTTGCTATTGTAAATAGTGCTGCAATGAATATAGGTATAAGGAAGGAATTTTTGTATTGTATTTTTGTGTTCCTAGGGTATATTCCTAGGAGTGGTATAGCTGGATCATATGGGAACTTGATTTCCAGTTTTTGGAGGAATCTCCATATTGCTTTCCATAAAAGTTGAAATAGGCGGCATTCCCCCCACCCCCAGCAGTGGATAAGAGTTCCTTTCTCTCCACATCCCCACCAACAGTTTGTTCTCATTCTTTGTGCTGTGTGCCAATCTCTGTGGTGTGAGGTGGTACCTCATAGTTGTTTTATTTTGCATCTCACTGATAATTAGTGACATGGAGCATTTTTTCAAGTGTCATTTGGTCATTTGTATTTCTTCTTTATCAAGTGTCTGTCCATTTCTTCTCCCCAATTTTTGATGGGATTAGATGTTTTTTTCTTGTAAAGTTCTGTTAGTGCCTTATATATTTTGGAGATTAGCCTCTTATCTGATGGTATTGGGTGAATAGTTTCTCCCACTCAGTGGGTGGCTCTTGTATCCTGGGCGCTATTTTCTTTGAGGAGCAGAAGCTTCTCGGCTTAATATATTCCCATCTGTTAATCTCTGCTTTCACTTGCTTGGAGAGTGCAGTTTCCTCCTTGAAGATACCTGTAGTCTCAATGTCCTGGGGTGTTGTTCTATATATCTTATGGTTTCGGGTCTGATATCGAGGTCTTTAATCCATTTGGATTTTACCTTTGTACATGAGGTCAACTGGGGGTCTAAGTTCAATTTTTTGCAAGTGGCTAGACAGTTATGCCAACACCACTTGTTGAAGAGGCTTTCTTTACTCCAATTAGGATTTCTTGCTCCTTTATCAAAAATTAGGTGATTGTATGTCAGTGGAACATTCTCAGAGTATTCAAGCCTATTCCACTGATCTGAGGTCCTGTCTTTATTCCAATACCATGCTTTTTGATATCTATCACTTTGTAGTAAATTTTAAAGTTGGGGAAAGTAATTCCTCCCATAGTCTTTTTCCCAATGATTGCTTTAGCTATTTGAGGGTGTTTATTGTTCCAAATGAATTTCAAAAGTGCCTAATCCACTTCTTTGAAGAATGTCATGGGTATCTTTAGAGGGATCGCATTAAATCTGTACAATGCTTTGGGGAGTATTAACATTTTGATGATGTTAATCCTGCCAATCTATGAGCAGGGTATGCGTTTCCTTTTCTGCATGTACTCTCTTATTTCTTGGAGCAGAGTTTTATAGTTTTCTTTGTATAGGTCCTTCACATTTTGAGTCAAGTTGATTCCAAGATATTTGCATTTGTGTGGCACTATTGTGAATGGGGTTGTTTTCTTAATGTCCATTTCGTCCTTATTACTATTGGTGTATAGAAAGGCCATTGATTTTTGTGTGTTAATTTTGTAGCCTGCCACCTTGCTATATGAGTCTATTGTTTCTAGAAGCTTTTTGGTAGAGTCTTTAGGGTTTTCTAAGTAGAGTATCATGTCATCTGCAAACAGTGAGAGCTTGACTTCTTCCTTTCCTATATGGATTCCCTTGATATCCTTTTCTTGCCTAATCGCTATAGCAAGTACTTCCAGTGCTATGTTGAATAGGAGTGGTGAGAGAGGACAGCCTTGTCTTGTGCCAGAATTTAGAGGGAAGGCTTTTCGTTTTTCTCCATTGAGGATAATATTTGCCACTGGCTTGTGGTAGATGGCCTTAACTATATTGAGAAAGGTTCCTTTCATTCCCATCTTGCTGAGAGTTTTGATCAAGAATGGGTGTTGGACCTTATCAAATGCTTTCTCTACATCTATTGATATGATCATGTGGTTTTTATTTTTCTTTTTGTTGATGTTGTGTATTATGTTGTTAGATTTACGGATGTTAAACCATCCTTGCATTCCTGGGATGAAACCTACTTGATCATAGTGGATGATCTTCTTAATGAGGCATTGAATCCTATTTGCCAGGATTTTGTTGAGGATCTTTGCATCTGCATTCATCAATGATATTGGTCTGTAATTTTCTTTTTTGTAGCATCTCTGTCTGGGTTAGGTATCAAGGTGATTTTGGCTTCATAAAAGGTATTTGGAAGTGTTCCCGTTTCTTCGATTTCATAATAGAGTCTTGCCAGGATTGGTAGTAGTTTCTCTTGGTAGGTTTAAAAGAATTCATTAATCAATCCATCTGGGCCTGGGCTTTTGTTTTTGGGCAGACATTTGATTACTGTCTTAATTTCCTCAGTAGTGATGGGGTTGTTTAGATATGCTACATCCTCTTCATTCAACCTTGGAAGATTATAGGAGTCCAAGAATTTATCCATTTCTTCCAGGTTCTCATTTTTAGTGGTATAGAGTTTTTCAATGTAGTTTCTGATTACCCTTTGAATCTCTGCCATATCAGTAGTGATCTCTCCTTTTTCATTTCTTTTACGAGTTATCAAGTTTTGCTCTCTCTCTCTCTCTTTCTTTATTAGTTTTGCTAGCGGTCTATCAATCTTATTAATTTTTTTTCAAAGAACCAACTTCTGCTTTTGTTGATCTTTCGGATTGTTTTTTGGATTTCCACTTCATTGATTTCTGCTCTCAGCTTTGTTATTTCCTTCTGTCTCCCTATTTTTGGTTCCTTTTGTTGAGCACTTTCTAATTCTATGAGTTGCATCATTAAGCTATTCAGGTATGCCCCTTTTTCTTTCTTGATGTGTGCTTGCAAAGCTATAAATTTTCCTCTCAGTACTGCTTTTTATGTGTCCCATAAGTTCTGATAGTTTGTGTCTATATTGTCATTTGTTTCCAGGAAGGTTTTAATTTCCTCTTTGATTTTATCTTGGACCCACTGGTTATTCAGTATTAGGCTGTTTAACTTCCAGTTATTAAATTTTTTCTTCTGTGTCCCTTTGTAGTTCACATATAATTTCAGGGCCTTTTGGTCAGCGAAGGTAGCCTGCAAAATTTCTATCCTCTTGATACTATGGAGATTTGTCTTATATCCTAGCATGTAGTCTATCCTGGAGAATGTCCCCTGTACATTAGAGAAGTATGTGTATCCAGGTTTCTGGGGATGGAGTGTCCTATATATATCTACTAGGCCTCTTTCTTCCATTTCTCTTTTTAGGTCTAGTACATTCTTGTTGGTTTTCGGTCTGGTTGACCTGTCAAGTGTTGACAATGCCATGTTGAGGTCTCCCACAATTATTGTGTTGTTATTGATATTATTTTTCAAATTTGTCAACAATTGTATTAAATATTTTACTGTCCCATTATTCGGTGCATATATGTTTAGGAGTGTGATTTCTTCCTGCTGTACAAATCCCTTGATTAATACAAAATGACCATCTTTGTCCCTTATAACTTTCCTGAGTATGAAGTTTGCATCATCTGGTATTAGTATGGCCACTCCAGCTTTTTTATGAGTGTTGTTTAATTGGATGATTTTCCTCTAGCCTTTTATTTTGAGTCTATGCTTGTTCTGACTATTCTGGTTTATTTCTTGTAGGCAGCAGAAGGTTGGGTTGAGTTTTTTGATCTATTTTGCCACTCTATATCTCTTAAATGGTGCAATTATTCCATTGAAATTGAGAGAAAGAATTGTCCTGGGATTTAGTGCCATTTTTCTATCGAAGTTTGGTGTGTCTGTTGGTCAGTCTTGTCTTAAAGTAGGTTTCTCAATGTTTTTTTTAAGACTGGTTTTGAATCTGTAAATTTTCTGAGTTGTTGTTTGTCTGTGAAACCATGTATTGTTCCTTCAAACCTGAAAGTGAGTTTTTCTGGGTGCAGTATTGTAGGTGAAGCATTTATTTCATTGAGTTTTGTCACTATGTCCCACCACTGCCTTCTGGCCTTGAGTGTTTCTTGTGACAGGTCTGTGGTAAATCTCAAGGATGTTCCCTTGAATGTAATTTCTTTTTTTTTGTTCTTACTGTTTTCAGAATTCTGTCTTTTTCTATGGGGTTCATCATTGTGACTAGGATGTGTCTTAAGGTGTTTTTTTCTGGCATCTCTTTTAGTTGGTACTCTTCGGGCATGCAGGATTTGATCACATGTATTCTTTAGCTCTGATAGTTTCTCTTTAATGGTGTTCTTGACCATTGATTCTTCCTGGAGATTTTCTTCCTGGGTCTCTGGGACTCCAATGATTCCTAAGTTGTTTCTGTTGAGCTTATCGTAGACTTCTATTTTCATCTGTTCCCATTCTTTGAGTAATTTTTCCATTGTTTGATCATTTGCTTTAAGGCTTTTTTTTCCAATCTCTTCTGCTGTATGGAGTTGTTATTCATTTCATCTTCCAGTGTACTAATTCTATTCTCAGATGCTGTCAACCCATGGGAAAAATCAGCCATGTTTTTCTTCAATTCATCTACTGAGTTTTTCAGACCTGTTATTTGACCAGAAATTTCAGTTTGGAGTTTTCTTATTTCTATCTTCATATTCTCTTGGTTCTTATTAGTGTTCTCTTTTATACTTTCTTTGAGTTCTTTGAACATCTTCCATATTTTGACTCTAAACTCCTTATCTTAGAGACTGACTAGTCAGTTGGCCATGTTCTGGTCATCTGAGTTGCTGTCTTCATTCACTATGTCTGGCGCTGGCCTGTGTTGTTTCCCCATTGTCACACTTGTATTGTGGGTTTTTCTAAGTATTGTGGTTGTATTCATTGGCTAAATGATCTGCGGAGCCGTGAATGAAGTGGAATGGCCGTGCTCCTCTGGCTCCTCCCCTTCTGGGCATGTAAACTCCCTGCCACAGAAGTCTAGCTGCCCGCATATGAGTCACACACAGGATGAAATCAGGCTGAGATTGCAGCACAGCACAGAAGACAGGCAGATAGGGATGATGGCATCTGAGTTCCAGCAGAGTTCAGCTTCTTTCCCTTTCTGGGCATGTCCAAACACATCTTTAATAATATTAATTCATTGGCAAATACAGTAGAAACAAAAATAAACAAATGAAACTACATCAAATTAAAAGGTTTCTGCTTAGCCTGAAATTAAAAGGCACCTTACTGAATTGGAGAAAATATTAGCATACATCAAGTAATGAGTTAATACCCAAGATATATAAAACAGAAAGATAAACAAGAAAATATTCAATAGCTGCATCAAATACGGGAGAGAGGTGAATTGATACTTCAAGACAAACAGATTATTAGTGTATGAAAAAGCACTCATTCTCATGCATTACTAGGGGAATCCAAATCAAGGCAACAATAAGTTATCGTTTCATACCAGTGAGAATGACATATATAAAAGATTAGAAACAACCTGTGTTGATGGAGATATGGTAAAAAATTTCCACTGCTATTGGAAATTCGGACTTGTTCGCCTCTAGAAATGTATCTAAATGGTATGGAGCTTCCATATTATTACCCAAGTATAAGTCAGTAATTCTGTTTCTTGATATCTATCCTCAAACATAAAATATTCATTCAAAAATATATATAAGATTTTATATTCATAACAGCACTCAGTAAAACACCCAGGTTTTGGAAAAAATCCAAATATCCAAAAACTGATGAGTGAGTAATAAAGGAATGGTATATATACACAATGGAATACTATGCAGCTACAAGGAATGGTGAAATGCAATTTGCTACGACTTAGATGGAACTGCATGATATGTTTTTTTAATTTTTAATTTTTAATTATGAGAACAAAAATGCAAAGAAAGAGGACAAGGTAAAGTTACAGTGGAAGGATAATCACTCATACACAGAATTCTCAGAAGTCCCCTTGCTTATCTCTTAACTTTGAACTTTCAGCCAAAGAACATTAAGATAAATAAAACAGAACCCATGTACAATTTCTTTGTACCTCAAGTCCCCAGATTGTAATACATTATAATAGTTCTTAGCTGCACACAAAGCAATCTAAATCCATAAAACTTATGTAACTCCTTAAACATTAAAGGCATAGTATTTTTTTACATTTCCATGCACATGCATATTAGTTTAAGTTAACCTAAAAAGTTTAAATGTTTTTTTAAGGATTAGAGTCAAAAGAGCACAGTAAAAACGGTGTTAGAGTGGCAATTATTGTTTGCATAGACCCACCAAAATATGAGGGACATGGAAAGGAAAAACCTTAGCCTAAATACAAGGAGACCCTACCCCTGAACTTTTCTGGCATAAGACCAACTCTTGGCTCCAGTCTAGCTAGTTTGTCCAATCCAAGACATTGTTTGTAGTGCCAACACACTTTTATTTTTTACACAGTCTCTGTTGTTGGTATCATGTTTCTGTATTAAAGATCCTGGAATCTGCATATCATACATTGAAGTCAGGATGTGGAGCGTCCTCTAGTTTCACCTCACAGTTAAAGGGCAATGCAGAGAGCACTGTCATGTAAGCGGGTCATTGTTGTTGTTAAGTCTTCTCAGTATTAAGGGAAGTCTCTTTTGAGCAGGTCGAAGTCAGAGCAGTGATAGAATCTTCCCTGGTAGAGGATTGCTTCCAGGTGATGCTATAGACAAACTTGAATGTTTCGTGTATGGCTTCCCTGGTTAAATGGTAAATGGTAAACTCTTCTGAGGCATGTGCCAGGTCATTATGTCAATGTTTAGGGTGTAAGGTTCCATTGCACTACAAGATTTGTTTTTTTCCAATCTCTATTAAATAAGATCTTATTTGAAAATACATAAATTTTAAGACAACAACAACAACAAAAAATTTTAAGACAACGTAATTTATTGATGTCAGGGAATTTTCTAAAAGTGATACTCATTTATTCTTATAGGCATTTGCTCTTATACTCTCTTACCATTACATTATTTTCCATATTGACATTTTACCTTGACTAAATTCTTGTTAATTTTTATTTAAAATTGAACTCATTTGGGCTGGAACAATAGTACAGTGATAGGGTGTTTGCCTTGTATGTGGCTGATCCAGGACAAACCTTGGTTCGATCCCCAGGATCCCATTTAGTTCCCTGAGCCAGGAGTGATTTCTGAGTGCATAACCATGAGTAACCCCTGTGCATTACTGGGTGTGGCCCCCAAAATAAAAAACAATTGGACTCATTTATAAATTAATTTTATAATCTAAAATGACTCTTTTTTGTTGTTTTTGGGGTCACACCCAGAAGTGTTACTCCTGGGTCTATGCTCAGAAATCACTCCTGGCAGGCTCAGGGGACCATATGGGATGCCAGAATTCGAACCACCGACCTTCTGCATGCAAGGCAAACGCTTTACCTTCATGCTATCTCTCCGGCCCCTAAAATGACATTTCTGAGTAAAATAAAATCTAAAATTTATATTTAATTTTAAATCTATGAGTAAAATAAGATTTATGAGTCTGAAGCGTATCTATGGAATTTTTAATTTGACAAAATGAAATAAATTAAACCTATGTATAACACATTATCAACTGACATTTACACAGCAGTTATTAAATGATTGGAACCATTGAAAAAATCTATAAATATATAAAAAAAAGGTTTCATAGACTTGTATACACTTGCACAAAACAGTCCTGGAATAATGTGATTACAGCTCAATATAAATTTATTTTCAGCAGTTAATCATTTTCCAAAACAGTTGGGTTCCTTATTAGAGTGCATGTTCAGTCAGAAATACAAATGCAAAACTGATATTAGATTATGCACCAAAAGTTATTATACTATGAACAGCTTAATGAATGAAAGAGTTTTAGTTTTTAACCTTTTGAAATATTGTTTAAAAGGAAAGTTATGGATTGGAGTGATAGAGTGATAGGAGTGATAGTGTTTAGGGCATTTACCTTGGACATTAGTGAGCCCATTTAAATCCTTTCTTTGGTCTCGTATGGTCTTCAAAGTCTTCCAAAAGTGATCTTTGAGCACAGAGCCAAGAGTAAGTCCAGCAAACAGCAGGATTTACCTTACCACTGAAAAAAAAGAGTGGGGGGAGAGACGTATTTGGATTATGTTGGGCTCTCATATTGTAGGTGAATCATGTTAGTTCTAGGAAAAGAAGTAGCACAAGAGAAGGAAACTCCCCATCTCCTATTTGATAATTCCATAATGACACATCTAGAATGCTCCATTTTTCTCTGCAATTCTAGCAGAATCTATTAATCATCTGTAATTACTCTTTTATTAGATAAGATTTTGAGATTAAAAAAAGTCAGTAATTTGCTTGTTTTGTACATAACTTTACCTGGTTAAATCCTGGGTACTCTTTATCCTCCCCAGACATTTTCCAAGATTAAATTCTAATCATAGAGCTAGGAGTAAGCACTTGCACTGTTATGTGTGTCCAAAAGCAAAAAAATATCCAAAGAACATATAATCATACTGCCTCCAATTATATTTAAATTAATTATTTTTATTAACTATATAGAACTTTATAAATCTAGAATTTTATTTGTTCTTATATCATCTAGGCCAAAGAAGTGAAGAATAAAAAGCCAAGATTGCAAGGCATATTTTAAGTATAGATGAATGTGTAAGAAACAGGAATCAAATAAGGCAACTGTCCTGTGAATTTACCTAGAATCTTTTATGTATCTTTTTTCTGTTATGTATTTTAATTATTAAATATATTTTAAGATACTCCCTAAAATACCCCTGGTTGAGAAAAAAGAAAGCAGTGGTAAACTGGCTTGTGACTGCAACTTCTTCAAGCACAAATCATGAGTTAAAGTGACACTATCTTTAATAAGGCCTTGACTAATAAACCAGTACATGAGTTTATTCCATGACAATGATGAAATTACCAGAATAGTGTGACAAAGTACTCTCAAATAATGGCAAGATGTTAAACTGCAACTTACTGCAGATTGACCTCATAGATAAAACATAGGAGGACTCAACTAAGTACAACAATTCCAGGACATTATGATATATTACTACTTATCTAAACTATGCAGAGATCTTTTCTGGTGCTCAGTGAGTGTTAAATAATGCCAATATTGTTATGTACCTTTTATTTTTTTCACCGAAGGACATGAATAATTTTTTGTTTAGTGTATTTTTTATTCTTCATGTCAAGAAATAGAAATGACAATTAATTTCACTGGGAATATAATTGTTGCTTTGAAAAATCTTTTCTGAATGAAGACATTTAAAAAATGTCTTCATTAGTGCAAATAGGACTCGGTTCTAATGTTCTGTTGTCTTCTTTTTTTATACTAAAAAAGATTCTTTTTAGAAATGTCAAATCTGAACAAGAGAAATGGCCTTTTAATTTAGGTATGGGATTTAGGTATGATTTATTTTAAAACCTTTCTAAGTATGGCATTTAGGTCTGATTAAAACTCTCAATTCTCTATTGCACTAGATCAGCCCTAGATGTCATTTTGATTTCTGGCTGCATGTTCCTGGAAGCACAGGCCTTATTTGTTTGAAAAGAGAAAAAGTAAGGTCATTTGAAATATCAGTTTACATATAGTTCTTTTTGACATATACTACTAATAACTGTCAGAGAATGAAAGCAGGCATGTCACTATTATAAACTAGTGACTACTTCTTGAATTTTGTAAAATTAACTTGACTGGTCAGTTGTACCATAAGAGGGTATAACTGTATATTATAAACTGTCAAAATAATGAAATCTTTGGCTTGCTAATAACAAAGTAACCCTTATCCAATGGTAACAAAATAATTGCAATTAACTGCTATCAATTAAATGTAAATGAACAGAAATCATATGAAAGAGAAAATAAAATGCATATTTAAAAAGTTTTTACTTTATTTTAAAAAATGCATTACATAGTTGATATAGTTGACCACAATATATTTGTTTCCAGATAAGTTAGAGAGTTATTAAAAATATGAAGAAAAAATTTAAAAAGAAATAGGAAGAAAGTTTTTAAAATAAAGAAAAAAGTACAGTAATAAGTCCATTTGTGAAAATTATTGCCTCCTCAATGAAATCATTAATACAGTAACATAAGGTTTAGTAAGCTATTGTTGTTCACCGACCATCTGTTAAATGAATGTGTTCCTATAGGGATGAAAGCATCCAATAAATGAAGTTGTCCAGCAATTCAAAGCACTATTACTGCAACTTTTATAGGGTGTGTTCTCAGCTTCCAAGCCTCCAGGAAGAACAAGAATAATGAGAAATAACCCACACTCACTACAAAAAGCCCTGGTTATATGAACCCCAATACCAAAGTACCTGCAGTTGGTCAGATTGGTGTCTCCAAAGAGAATTGTAGAAGAGTGGTCAGTCAACAACAGCTAAAGTATAAAGTCTCACCCGGACCTTGGAGAATGACTCAGGGTTTGGACAGACTGGTATGCCTGGAGTTCAGAGTCAGTTTTATGCCAATAAACTTCTGGGGTGAGGCCTTTTTTGTAATCAGGCCAAAGACTTTTCCGTTTTCCCCATATTTTACTTGGTCTACGCAAACAATGGCGATTGCCATGTTCACACCTTTACTACTGTATTTTTTTTAACACTTATTCTTTAAGAAAAAAACCCAGTTACTGAACTTAAAAAAATAACTGTAGTAGAATGCTTTTCTCAAATACAGGCAGGGGATTGGAAGGAGGGAGGGGGTTTTAGGGGTGGGAATGTTCCACTGGTGAAGGTGGGTGTTCTGTTTGTTACTGAAACCCAACTATAATCATGTTTGTAATCATGGTGCTTAAATTAAAAATATTAATAATAAAAAAAAGAAGAGTGGCGAGTCAGGGCCTTCAGGTATTTGACAATTCTGGGTGATGGATGAAGCAGGTTTGACTTTGGCAGCATAGGGCTTGGCCTGACCTCTCTTCATAAGTTGCCCAGCTTTCTGCTATGCATCCTGTGCACTAACGATTTTCACTGCTTGGTTTACATCTTCTTTGAAAAAAGAGTGAGTCTATAAAGCTGGCCTGGTGCCAACATCAACAAAATTCATCTTAATCCTTAAATAACTTTTGGTGTTATCATATTTACTGCATGTAATGAGCTGAATTACTAAGTTTTGATGGTCTGCATATTTCATCAATTTTTTTTGCTAGTTTTAGTGAAGCAGAATAGGTTTATTAAAAAATTAACAGGAGGCGAGAAGAAGACTGACCAACAGTGTGCCAAAATCACCCAGTCCCTTGAAGGTTACAAGCACCTGGCACCCAAGACCAAGTGCAGAACCAGCAGGAGAATTGATCAACAGCATGGTGAGTTTAATAGGCCAGAGGAGGCAAGTGAGCTGCAGCCATCCAATAGCCCTGAATGGAACCAGCAGGAGGGCTGACCTGAGGCATGTGATTCCCCACCCCAGCTCCACAGCCACATGTGGATACTCTAGTTAATGAAAACAGCATAATATGTAGAAAACACATACTGCAAGTGATAAAATGTGGAAACAATACAGAGTACCCCAATTCATAGAGAATGACGATGATAGCTCTGCAGATTCACCAAGTTTGAGTCACCTATATAGACACTCTGATAAAGACTTTATAGAGGAAATCTTAAAAATGCTCAAAGGACTCAAAGAAACCATGGAACAAGAAAAATATTCACAAATAATAATAAAGAGAAAAATTCAAACTGAAATAATAGGACTGAAAAATTTGGTAGGCAAAATGAAACTGTCACAGGAAAGCCTCTCAAACAAGGGAATAATAGTTGAGGACATATCAAGGAGCTAGAAGATGAGATACTTCACAACTCCATACAACAGAAGAGAAAAGAGCCTTAAACAAATGATCAAACCATGAAAAATTCCTCAAAAAAATGAAGAGAAGAAATACAAGCCTTTGACAAAGTCAACAGAAACTAGAAAAAAAAAATCAATGGGTCCCAGAGGCTGAGGAAAAATATTTACATGAAGAATCAAGAGTTGAGGACATCATTGCAGAGAAACTTTTAGAGTTAAAGCACGCATGTAACCAAATCCTTAATACATGAAGAGTACCAGCAAAAGGATATATATAAAAGAAGCTCAAAGCTTACCCTAGACACAATGACAAATATCACAAACAGTGATAAAATACTGAAAGAAACAAAATAAAAATAGTAATTAAAATAGAAAGTAGTATACTTACAATTTATAGCAGATTTGTCATGAGCAATGCCAAAGCCAAAAGCAGTGTTGGGATATATAGTGACAAAACTTGACAACAACAATGAAATGATTCTCCAAGAGTACTTTATTTAGCTAGACTTAAACTCAGATTTGAAGGAAAGATTCACAGCTTCATGAATAAATAACATTTCAGAAACATTACAGATTCAAAAACAGCATTAAAAGACAAATAGAAAGTTCTACTTTAAGACAAAATAAAGCAATAGACACACCATAGTTCTACAAAAATATATCAATTTATGTCAATTATCTCAATATTAGTTAACTAAATGCACTAGTTTAGAGAAATGAGTGGCAAATGAATAAAAAGAAAATCCAACATTTTGCTGCCTAAAAGGAACACATTTGAACAGTCAGCAAGTCAAAGTTTAGATAAATATCATTCAAACAAACAACTCCTTTATAAAAGGCTGGTGCTGCCATATTAATATCATATAACACAGACATCAAATTTAAAAATGGTAATAAGAGAAAGAATAGATATATCTTAATATTCAAGGGATATGTATAACAGAAAGAAATCACAATCCTAAACATATAATATTCAATGAGGGACCAGTAAAATATTTTTTTTAAATTTCTGAGAAATTTGAGGCAAGATAGCATTAGAAACACAATAATATGGGAGACTTCAACCTTTAACCTTTGATAGATTAATAAGACCGCATGTATCTTCTAGCCAATGGACCCCACCATAACACTTAGGACTAAAGACACTCCAAGCTGACAATGAGGAAACAATTCAAGCCAAACCATGCCTAGAGAATGAAGATGGCAGCTCTGATGACCCAAAAAGTTCCAACAAGCCTCTCAGACAAAAATTTAGAGAAGAAATGTGAAGGATGCTAATAGACCCAAAGAAAACAGCTTGAACTGAACAAACACAATGATAGAAATCATAAAAATCCAAAATAAAATAACAGGACTGAAAAACTTAGTAAATGAAATAAAAAGCTCAATGAAAATACTCTACAACGAGTGAAAGCAGTTGGTGAGAGAATGAATTAGCTTGAAGATGAGAAGCAGAACAACTCCATATAGCAGAAGAGATTGGAAAAGAACCTTAAAGCAAATGATCAGACAATGGAAGAAATACTTAAAAAATGTGAACAGATGAAAATAGGTGTCTTTGATAAATTAAACAGAAACAATATAAGAATCATTGGAGTCCCAGAGACTGTGGAAGAAAATTTCAGGAAGAATCAACAGTCAAGGAAATCATTACGTAGAAACTCCCAGTTCTAAAGACTGCATGGAACCAAATCCTGCATGACTGAAGAGTACTAGCTAAAAGAGACCTGAAGAAAAGCACCCTAAGACACATCCTAGTCACAATGACATATCTGATAGATAGGGATAGAATATGAAAGCAGCAAGATAAAAAAGGGAAATTACATTCAAAGGAGCATCCCTAAGATATACAGCAGACCTGCCACAAGAAATTCTCAAGGCCAGAGACAGTAGTGAGATATATTGACAAAATTCAGAATACTATACCAGCCAGACTCACTTTTATGTTTTAAGGAAATATACATAGCTTCACAGATAAACAACAGCTCAGAAAATTTACAGGCTCAAAACTAGCCATAAAATAAAAATAGAAAGTTATATTTTAAGAGAAAACAGATGAACAGGAACATCAAACTTCTACACAAAGATGACACTAAATCCCATGACAATTATTTCTCTCAAAGTCAATGGAATAAATGCACTAGTTAAATGACACCGAGTGGCAAAATGGGTCAAAATATTGAATCCAAAATTTTGCTGCCTACAAGAAACATATCTGAATAGTCAGAACAAATAGATTTAAAATCAAAGGCTGGAGGAAAATCATCCAAACAAATGAGTCCCTTAAATAAGCTGAAGTGGCCATATTAATATCAGATAACACAAAATTTTAACTCAGAAAAGTTATAAGTGAAAAAGATGGACATTTTGTACTAATCAAAGGATATGTGTAACAGGAAAAAAATCATACTCCTAAATATATATGTACCCATTGAGGGATCAGCAAAATATTTAATTTAATTTTTGACAAATCTGAAAGAAGATGTCAATAGCAACACAGTAATAGTCAGAGACTCAACACTGTGCTATCACTCTTTGATAGGTTAACTAGGCTTAAACCCAACAAGAGTATACCATCTCTGAAAAGAGAAATAGAAGAAATTGGGCTAGTAAATATATATAGGGCACTCCATCCCCAGAAAACTAAATACACAATCTTTTTCAGTAAACATGGGTCATTCTCCAGGAGAGACCACATGCTGGCCCATAAAACATATCTTCATAATATCAAGAAGATATAAATTGTACAGAATACCTTCTCAGATCACAGGCACTGAAATTAATAGTGAACTACCAATTAACACAGAGAAAAAACTTTAATGCCTGGAAATCAAACAGCTCACTGCTGAACAACTGGTAGGTCAGATGTGAAATTAAAGAGGAAATCAAAACATTCCTGGAAACAAATAACAAAGAAAACACAAATTACCAGAATTTATGGGACACAGCAAAAGTGGCACTAAGAAGAAAATTTTTATCTTTGCAAGCACACATCAAAAAGGAAAAAGAGGCCTACATAAAAAGCTTAATGACAAAGATTTTAAAATTAGAATATGTCAACAAAAGGAACCAAAATAGGTAGGCAGAAGGAAATATCAAAGTTTAGAGCAGAAATCAATGAAGTGAATTTTAAAAAATGATTCAAAAGATCAAAGAAAGCAAGGTTGGTTCTTTGAAAAAATAAACAAGATTGATTTACCACTAGCAAAACTCATAAAGAAATGGAGAGGAAGAAACTTAATAAACAGTATTAGAAATGAAAAGAGGGAGACCACTACTGATACTGCAGCTATTCAAAGGGTAATCAGAGACTGCTTTATGAAACTCTATGCCATGAAACATGAGAACCTGGAAAAATGGATAAATTCTTGGACTCATAATCTTCCATAGTTAAAACAGGATGACCTAGCATATCTAAACATACCCATCACTACTGAGAAAATTAAAATGAATATCAAAATTCTGCCCAAAAGCTATAGAAAAAGAAGGTCAAGATGCATTATAGTTTCTATGTCCATCGATGTATAGGAAAATTTCATGACTTCGTTTTTTCTGTCAGCATAGTATGTCCATTGTGTATATGTACCAGAGTTTCTTTATCCATGTTCTGGCTTGTTTCCAGGTTAGGACTATTGTAAATAGCACTGCAATAAAAATAGGTGTGCAGAAGGAATTTTTGTATTGTTTTTGTGTTCCTAGGGTAAATCCCTAGGAGTGGTATTGTTAGGTTCGTCAGGCCTATAATAAGGGTCTCAGCGCAGGGAAGTGAAGAGATGGACACCTTTGTAAGGCACACAAGTAAGCTCCAGTTTTTTCTGATCGGCCAGGGTCCAGTGCCTTTCTGTAACCAGGCTCAGGCAAAGGACATCGTGGCTTTCTTTGTCAATCCTTATATGCCATAAGGAGGGGAGAGGGGGTAGGGGACGATTTAACATTTTCTTATAAGGGCATAACATCTGCTAAGACATTCTGAGGCAGTGGAAAAATACAAGATATCACA
This sequence comes from Suncus etruscus, assembly GCF_024139225.1. Lineage (NCBI taxonomy): Eukaryota > Metazoa > Chordata > Mammalia > Eulipotyphla > Soricidae > Suncus > Suncus etruscus. Next base: position 74,736,861 of record NC_064863.1, read on the forward strand.
TGGACCCGAGCCTTTACACTATCCACACTCAGGTGGTGAGAACACCTTCCTGCCACCTATTATGAACCTGGGGCGCCTCCAGGGCTGTGACCTATAGCACCAAAGTCCGTCCACTCGCTACCACTTGGAATGTCTTCAAGTAGGGGCCTCTAGCCCTTAGTCATGCAAAACACAGTCCTATCACATAAAAGAACAATAACAGCAATAAGACAAAGTGGAAGACTCTGAAAACCGAACAGAAGAGAGAGAGACTGGAGCTTACCAGGCGCCGCTGGTTCACCAACCCTCAGAGACGGACCAAAGTGGGCCTCCTGGCTGGCTTGCCAAATGTTAGGTCGTCAGGCCTATGATAAGGGTCTTGGCACGGGGAATTGAAGAGACGGACACCTCTGTAAGGCACACAAGTAAGCTCCAGTTTATTCTGACCAGCCAGGGTCCAGTACCTTGCTATAACCAGGATCAGGCAAAGGACCTCGTGGCTTTCTTTGTCAATCCTTATATAAGAATAAGGGGAGTGGGGGTAGGGGGTGATTTAACATTTTCTTATAAGGGCATAACATCTGCTAAGACATTCTGAGGCAGTGGGAAAGTACAAAATGTCACAAAATAGTTATACCAGGAAGTTCCCTACAATGAGCTGTTGTTACGGGAATTTCTAACTTTCCCCGGGGGAGTTTCCACACATCCGCCTTTTAGAAAGGTCAAGTTCCTTTCCTGGAACTGTGTCCCAGCCCTTAAACTATAGCTGGATCATTTAGGAGCTCAATTTCCTGTTTTTTTTTTTTGAGGACTTTCTGGAAAGCAATATGGATATTCCTCAAAAAACTGGAATTGATCTGCCACGTGACCCAGCAATACCACTACTAGGGATATATCGTATTTTCCGGCATATAAGATGATTTTTTAACCCAGGAAAAATTTTCTAAATGTCGAGAGTCATCTTATATGCCAGTGTATGGCATGCTGAAACTTACTCCAGCTTCATGGTGAGTGATCCGCCCCCTCTCTTACTGCTGCATCCCATCCAGCTGCCAGGTGTCATCACTCAGTCCTCTGCTTGTCCTTATTAATCTTTCAGGGCACACAGAGGAGCGGAACATCTCATTTAGCCGGTGGGTATGTGGCTTTCCCATGCTCAGTCCTCTGTTCAGCTTTTATGGGACACAGAGGAGGCACTCTGTCTCCCTCTAGTTGTCCTATTAACAACTGCCCACCAGCCAACTGCTATTGTGAAGCCCCCTCTCTTTCAATGTAGATCACAGTTAAAAATCACAGACACTCACTAAAAATGACAAACGTAAAATATTTGTTGGCACTCCAAAGTCTAGCTTTATTAAAAATATACTGTTAACCTTTTAGGCTTCTACTCTTTTCTTCTTAAATTTTTTAATTTCCATTTGGTGTGTGTTTAAAGAGAGTTTTATATGGCGAATATAACCCAAACCCTATATTTTTAATATAAAAGTAAGGGATAGTCTTAAACGCCTGGTCATCTTATACTCCAGAAAATATGGTAACCTAGGAACAAAGAAAAAACCAATAAAGGGGCTGGAGTGATAGCATAGCAGTAAGGTATTTGCCTTGATGCAGCCAATACAGGACAGTCTCGGTTTGAATCCCGACATCCCATATGGTGGTCCCCTGAGCCTACAAGGAGTGACTTCTGAATGCAGAGAAAGGAGCAACTCCTGAGTGCCACCAGATTTGACCCCAAAACAAGCAAAAAACAAACAAACCAATAACCAAAAACATAATACAAAAATGCCCTCTGCACTCCTATGTTTTTTGAAGCTCTATTTACAATAACCAGAATCTAAAACAACTCAGATGCCCAGCAACAGATGAATTGCTAAAGAATATGTGGTACGTCTTCTACACAATAGAATACTATGTAGCTGTTAAGAAATAAATTCAGACATAAAATTTGCCTATTCTTGAATAACAAATATTCAAGAATATTTATAAATGGATATTATTATGCTTAGCAAAATGAGTCAGAGGAAGAGAGATACACATAGAATAGTCTCATTCATTTGTGGGATTTAAGAAAAAGAAAAGGGCACGGAGAGATAGCACAGCGGCATTTGCCTTGCAAGCCAATCCAGGACCAAAGGTGGTTGGTTCGAATCCTGGTGTCCCATATGGTCCCCCGTGCCTGCCAGGAGCTATTTCTGAGCAGACAGCCAGGAGTAACCCCTGAGCACCACCGGGTGTGGCCCCCCCCAAAAAAAAGAAAAGAAAAAGAAAAAGCCAGGCGTAACCCCTGAGCACTGCCGGGTGTGCCCCCCCCCCAAAAAAAAGACAATATGGTAATACTACCCAGAGAAAATAGAAATGAGGACTGGTAGGACCAGTCCATGATATGAACCTTAGCACAAAGAGTGGTGAGCATAGTTAGAGAAACAACTGCATTGAGAATTACCATGACAACAATAAGGAGAGCGAAATAGAATGTCTGTCTTGAAGACAGTCAGGGTTTATGGAAGGCGAAAATGGGGGATATTGGTGGCAGGGAAGGTGCACTGTGAATCTGTGTACATTTGATGACTATAATCTATGAATATGTTTGTAAACATGTGCTTAAATAAAGAATATTTTAAAAATAAATATCAACTATACTTTAATCATACATTATTTAATACATTTCTTAAGTAAATAAATATTGTATACAAATTTTAAAATATTTAAAATAATAATAACAATTTTCTTAGAGAAGTCTGAGGGGAAAGAGAATGTGTGTTCAAGAGAGGTTTTTCCACATGGACTTTACCACACAGGCTTTTTAGTAGATAAGAACAGACAATGGTTTGGGTTTGCCCCTATCTTTTTGAAAATGTTATACATAATTTCTCGGAATTGTCATGGCCTGGATTTCTGTGCATATGTAAAAGTTAATTTAGTTGTTGTCACAGAAATGGCTTGGACTCTTGAAGGTCCCTTTATGTTTTCATTATTACCATAAGATTCTCCTTTTCTTTTTGGGAGTAGACCATTTGTTTTTTAAAAGTCCACCTTTTCCTTTAAGGTGCCTTGGATTTTGCATTGCAAATAGATCACTATTTGCATCTCAAAGGAATGTGATATTCCTGAATGATCTACTCAGGGCTGGCCTCCTCTTCTTAGTTTTATTAATTCCTGAAAATTCATTAATAAATAGAGCCCTTTTATATGCAAGCAAAAATTCCTCCTAGAGATTTCACTCCCTTAAATCATTATAAAGTACATGGGTTAAGGTCCACCTTCTATAATTGCTTCCTTATGGCAAAGGGCATGAACCTTTTTATGTAAGTGGGTGAAGTTTTTTGCTAACTTAGTTTAAAAAGGGCCCCCCCCCCCACAATGATTTATTAGATTTTTGGGTTGCCATTCTGAAAGAAAAATTAGATAGACAAGTCTTAAAAAATATTAAGCTCTGGAGAAGAATTAAAAAATGCTCCTCACCTAAGAAAGGTAGAGTGTTACAAGTAAAAGAAAATAATGGCAATAGCCTTACTTTTTTTCCTTTGCATTCTGATGAGTTAGATATAAAAAACATTTAGCCGCTAATTTGCTATCCTTCTGTACAAAGACATGTTCATATTAAAAGACTTGTTACTTAGCTTTTAGGAAAAATATTTTTTTCTTAGAAGGAAGTTTTAAAAAATCACTGGGTTCAGAAAATAGCTTGATGTACTCTCTCAGATTCTGACATTAGATGATGGAGATGGAACTGATTTTATTCTGAAGAGATTAAACCTAATTATAAGTACCACTAAGTTTTCCAGCAGTCATGATGCTTATCAGTTTAATTTTGTTAACATTTTGCAACTTTCAAAAGAAATTGCTTCAAGACATTACTCCTTTTTAGGTGAGGTTGGGCACGCCCAGTGACGCTCAGGGGTTACTCCTAGTTATGTGCTCAGAAATTGCTCCTGGTTTGGGGGACTATATGGGACTCCAGGGGATCAAACCGCAGTTTGTCCAAGGTCAGACACGTGCAAGGTAAACTTCAAACCACTGTGCCACTGCTCTGGCCCCAAGACACTACTGTTTTGTTCAGTCATCTAAGATCTACCTCTTTTCAACTATGCTTTCCACTGTAACTAAATTTTCTAGCTCCAGGCACACTGTTATTCTCTCTTATGAAATTCCTGAAGTACCTATTGGTAATTTTCACTCTGGTTTTTATGCATTTTCTCCTATCATAATTTTGTCCTATAAACTATTTTAGACAGTTTTTCCAATGTCCATATCCCACAGCAGTAGTTCTCAATACAGTAGGGTTCTACCTATACTGAGGCACCCAAGACATTTTAAGTGGATCTCTTTGTTAAATATTATTTTCATAGTACCAATGGGAAGTTACTTGCCTATATCATTCTTTTTGTTTGTTTGTTTTGTTTTGGGGCTGTTCCCAGCCATGCACAGGGCTTACACCTGGCCCAACTGGTTCAAGGGAACATATTGGGTGCAAGAAATAGAACCTAGTTTAACAGCATACAAGGAAATACCTTACTTGCTAAAATTCTACTCATTTTATTCTTATTCTTTCATACATTTCATTGATTTCCACTGCTTTCCTGACATTTAAAAATAAAGCAACTTGATTATAGAAGCAGATATGAGAAACTAGCTGTCTTCTAAAGAGGTCTAAAGCAGTTAAATAAGGTTTCTTTATAATAAATTTTTATTTTGATAGTTTTTAAAAAATAAAAGCATGCTTTGTCAATATTTAACTCTTATTTTTATTCTTTTATAGTGAAATCCACTGTGATTGAGAGCAGGGAACAGCAAATGATCTATAAAATAGAGTAACAAAGTAGCATAGATTGAATTTATAATATAGAGCAGTATAATTTGATGAGAACCAAATAGAATTATTTTAAATATTTTTGTTTATATTTTATTAATGGAATGCTTATAGAGAATGTTTCAGGATGACTAAATAATAACTGTTATTTAATTTTAAGTGTTTTGAGCAATGTTATTAAATATCCCATCATTTTTTAAACATTTGATTTAGTATTATCATAAAGAGCTAAGTTTATTATTCACTTCTTTAGACATAATTTCTGTTGCAGGTTAGAGATACCACACAGAGACAGCCTGCAACATTGAAGACCTTCAATGTTAGCTACTCTTTCTATGTGGGAACTTTTATTTTTTTTACCAAAGTTATAAAACATGAAAGTGTGTTTATTAAGGTATAGCTAGTAAATTTCCTGATATAACTAATTATATTAAAATTGCTTTCAAATTAGTTGGAAGATGCTATGCTTTGTATCTTTAGTATGTGAATCTAAAACCCTTTGTTTAGAAGATGTATAACAAGACTAGAATTTTTTTTTTCTTTTTGTTTTTTGGGCCACACCCGGCAGTGCTCAGGGGTTACTCCTGGCTGTCTGCTCAGAAATAGCTCCTGGCAGGCACGGGGGACCATATGGGACACCGGGATTCGAACCAACCACCTTTGGTCCTGGATCAGCTGCTTGCTAGGCAAACACCACTGTGCTATCTCTCCGGGCCCACAAGACTAGAAATTCTTAATTGCAAGTTCTTAAATATAGAATCATTTTCATTTGAGAAATATTACAAAATGAATATTTGAGTTTTACTATAACCTACCCATGATTTTCTATTATTAACAGCTTATGCTACAAAACAAACCTGTCAGAACTAACCGTGTTAACAAATTATTATTACTTAATTTGCATTTAATTATTTTATTTTGTTTGGGGTTACACCTAGCAGTGCTCAGGGATTAATTCTACCTCTGCCCTCAGAAATTACTCCAGGTGGTATTATTACAATAATATCTTTTATTTTTCTTAAATCCCATAGATAAGCAAGACTATTCTGTGTCTTTCTTTCTCCCTCAGATTTATTTCACTCTATGTCCATTCATAGCAATTATTATAGCAATAATAATTAATATTATTGTAATAACATACAGCTCAGTGGAAGAAGACTGAAGAATGAGCCCCTATCTTCCTCAGACTCTGATTTTATTGACAAGAGTAAGGTCCCACCCTAGGGTGAAAGAAAAATACCAAGTAAGGAATATTTCAATATACTCTCACCAGATCACACCATAGGGTGGAATACAAGTATTGCTTAGGGTCGGATCAGTAATCCAACACATTTTATGACTGAAACCCAACTACAAACATGTTTGTAATCATGGTGCTTAGATATATATTTTTTAATTACTCCAGGTAGATTTGGGGGACCAAATGATATGCTGAGGATCAAATACATATCAATTACATGCAAGACACACATACTACCAGTTGTTCTACTAATCCAGCTTTTATTATTTTTACCTAATGTCCCTTTTGTGTTTTAAAATAAGACAGTACATATTTAAATATTTTATTATTTTATTAGAACACCATGGTTTACATAATTGCTCACGATACAGTTGTTTCTGATCTTCCATGTTCCAACACTAATCTTACCACCAGTATAACATTCTCACCACCATTGTCTCCAGTTTACCACCCACATCCAAGCCTTGATAGGCAGAAAATAATTTATTCTAATTTGCTTATTACAACTAAGTAGTAATGGAATTATTGGGAAAAAATTCAGCAAAAAAAAAACTGTGAAAATTTTCACTAATTGTGAAAATCTCAGAATAGGGCATTAATTCATTGTCTGAAGCCTTCTGAAACTATTTATTGTTAACTGATCATTTTGTGTTTTAGGTTTTTTTGTTGATATTATATGTGTTCTTTACTATTTTGACATCTAATATGACATCTAATCTGTGTCACTATAGAAAAATTTGGAGGTGTCACATGATGCAGCTGTGCGCCTCTGGAATTTGAGGCTCTGTGGCTGACATGGCAGTGGCTGTGGGATATATCTGTTTATTTAAATAAAACTCTCAGGGTCCAGAGAGATAGTACAGCTATCCAGACACTTGTCTTGCATGCATCTAATCTGGAATTTATCTGTGGCAATCCATATTGTCCCCAGAGATCTTCCAAGAGAGATACCTAAACAATACTGTGATATCAGTGTTCAATACACAGGCCCTAAACATTACTGTATATGTCCAAAAACCAAATAAAAATGTAGAAGTAAAAGAAGAGACTTAACCACAAAGACCACAAATTGGAAATCAGAAGAAAATGCATTTCCAAAAACAAATGTACAAATATTGCTCCCTGAAAACTGTTCTGAACACATAGATGAAAGTAAAATAATGACCAAAAAACCTTTAAACTAAGAAATATTCAATATTTGAATGTTATGGATGATCTATATCAAATATTCAAAGAACAATTAATATTAATTTGTCTCTATACCTCCAAAACACCTACCTCCAAATTCATTTTATGGAACTAGTGTGTTTCATTGATACCAAAGTCAGACAATAACACTATTAGATAAAAAATAGTACAGCCTATAGACTTCATGACTATAGATGAAAAGTTTCTGAACAAAATAGTAGCTAACATAATCCAACAATATCTTAAAAGGATTATGGTTGAGGAGAGATAGTACAATAGAGAGGATGTTTGCCTTGTAGGTGGCTGATCCTGGTTTAATCCCTAGCACACCATAAAATGCCCTGAGCACAGAGCCAGGAGTAAGCTCTCAAAATTGCGTGTTGTTCCACCACCCCTCCCCAAATAAGAGCATTATCTGATCAAGTTGTATTTATTTCTGAATTGCAAGAATAGTTAAGCACAATACAAGTCGATAACTGTGAGGTAGCACATTAGTAGAAAACAAAAGTCACATGATTATTAAAATATATGTGTAGGAACTCTATATTTTCTTGACAAATACCAACAAAATGTGTTTGGAGAGACTGTACAACTACATTATAAAGTCCATTTATATAAATTTTATGGTAGCAATCGTGTTTCATGTTGAATGAAGTCTTTTCTCTAGTATCAAGAAGTATCTAGGATTCCATACTAAACAGATTCTGAGGATGAAGGAGATTGCCACTACATAAGAAGATATTCAATAGTGGTTATGCCTATTAAAGGAATATATCTAAAGAGATATTCAAAGAAGATTTGTATGTCCTCTCTAAGTCTTTTGAAATAGGTAAGGGAAGGGGTAAGATGTGGAGTGCAGCAGCTTCAGCCCGTGATTTGGTTTTGTGGAGTCTTGGGAAGATGACTCCCAAGCAGGTGACTTCTCAGTCCCCGAATCTGGTAGCAAGCAAAAGTTCTCAGTGAAGGGAGGTGAAGGGACAGGGGCCACTGAGAGCAAATCAGTAGCAGTTGAGGCTGTTTCTTTTCATGTTGAGACTCTATCTTTTCACTCTGGGAGTTGGTTGACATCTGGCTGGGGTTGGGAGACCGTTTTGCTTTGTGAGGATTTAAGAACTGAATGGGATAAAGGTTAAATGTGGAGAAATAACATGGAGGGCTAGAAAAAGGTTTGTTCCGTGGTGAGAAAAGGGGGAAGGAGGAGTTATCTATGACCAGGGGGAGAACGCAATACAACATAGACATTATATTTATTATAGTCGAACATTAAACTGACATTGGTATGGCGAACACATGCACTCACACGCATACATCAGCAGCCACAGATTGATCCATGGATTACATTTGAAATGTTAATCCAGGTGACATTAGACAAAACACTTTGGAGTAAAAAAGAAAAGAAGAGAAAAAAAGAGTAAAGCTGGCAAGTCTGATGTAAAGGTTTTCCTTTTTTCTTTGCTTAGGCCAATTGTGGTTGGTGAGGGGGAACGTGACTGGAGAAAGGCTTCAAAGATTAAGTTGTTATAGAGGATTCAGAAATAAGGATTCTTAAAAACAATCAGTTTTCAAGCCTAAAAAAACAAAGTGATATTGTGATGCACACTGTATGGGTACACTATACCATGAAATTAATATTATATCTGTTGTGTATGTAAATATTTTAGGGGATTATTATGTTACTGACCCTAACCTGATCGGTGATTGTGCCCTACCCTAGGGTGTGACCTGGCATTCTGCCCCCACCCTAGGGTAGTACCTGATTCTGCTTCCACCATTGGGTGGTATCTGATCCCACCATTGGGTGGTACCTGATTCTGGGGGATAAAAACAAGGGTCTGTGGAAGGCGAGGGGCTTTTTGCTGGAACTAAGGCTGAGACCTTGGACTTCAGTCTTAACCACCAAATAAAGCCAATATTTCCACAAGCCTGACTGTCTGCGAGCTGTTTACCCGCCGTTTCACCTCAGAACAGTCGGCTGGATGGGGTGGCAGATGCGTGCTCCAAGCTGGAGGGGAAAGACCTCATCCTCCATCCTTCCATCAGTCAACTTCTTCAGGGGCTGACTTGCAAAAATATCTATTACAGACACATTAAACAGCCGTAGGTATGCCAAACATATACACCCATGCTTATATATCAAAAGACTCTAAGGATCGATCCATGGATTGCCATTGAAAAGCTGACCCAGGTGAAATGGGACCTTAAAAAAAGTAAAAAGAAAAAAATAATAAATTAAAAAAAATGGAGAGGGAGTGAGTGAGAAGGGAAAAGAAGTTAAAGCCATCAAAGTCTGACCATTTTCTGGTTGGTGAGGGTAAGCTTTACTATACTGTGGAAAGGCTTACTGTATTGAATTGTGTATAGAGCATTCTAGGAATCTACGTGGTATGGTATTGAGCACTGTATAAAGTATTATCCAGTGGGCCTTGAGCATCCATTTTCTTTCCTAGAAGCAATCTAAAATTATGAACATCATTGTATTATGGTAAACTAACTACAGTTATCTCATGAACAAATTGGGAAATGAGGACTGGTGAGGAAGGACACCAGTTGAGAGAAGATTTGGTGCTGTCACTGAGGATTGGGGGCCTGCTGTATATTTCCATAAGAATTTGCAATCAAATTATGTTTACAATCGTATTTCTATTACTTGTAAAATCTCATATTTGTCTTGACACACTCCATAAAATAACTCACCAGTATTTGATAAAGTTTTCAAGGTTATCAGAAAATCAACCACAAAAGCCCCTGGAGTAGTGCAGTCTCTGGTATAAAGTAAACTGAAACAGTAAATTTTAAAGCAATTATGCATCTTATAATATTATACTTAAATTAACATTTATTAATACTAATATTAATAATAATATGCAACTAAAATAATAACATCATTAATTTTAGGCATTCATTAGAAAATATTCACAATTAATTTATGACAAAGAAGGTAGAAACGCTAAATGGAAAGATAAAGGCTTATACAACATATGGTGTTGATAAATCTAGTCACATACAGAAACATAATGTTGGACCCCCTATCTCACTCTACAACCTAAAGTAAATTAAAAATGAATTAAAGTACTCTATTACACCTAAGTCTATTAAATATGATGTGAAAACATAAAATATTGAGGAAAGATAACAAAACTATTATATTTACTTCAGGTGTGTCTTCAAAGATTTCCTCCATTGCCAAAATAAAAAGAAGCAAAAATAAACCAATATTACACAGAACTCAGTTTCTGCAATGTGAAAGATATGACAACTATAATAAAAAAAAACCACATCACTAATGGAAAAAATGCTTACACATCAAATTTCTTGAAAAGTGCTGATAGCCAAGATATATAAAGTACTGACAAAATTTAAAATATCCCATTAAAAGTATCAGAGTTCCTGACTTTTTTTTTAACCTCTTCAAAATGTTATACACTTAGATAAGTTGAAAAAGTGACCAGGACATATAATGGAAATGCAAGTTCAAAAGACAATGAGATACCACCAGTGAAGATGGCATGCTATCAAAAAGTCAAAATTATCTTTATGGAAGGGGATTTGATTCAAAGAGAAGATTCTATCATTGTTATCATAATTCAATTTATGAAAAACAGTATAAAGAATTCTCAAAACATTGTATACCAAATACCACAAGATTTCGAAAATTATTGGTATTTATATCTGAAATAAAAAAAAGACAAATAAAAATATGCACACCTTTATTTGTAGCAGGTCTATTTATAATATCTAAGATCTGGAAATAACTCAAATGCCCAAATACAAATGCATAGATAAATAATATAAATAATAATGAAATAATACTAAGCTATAATAAAAGATAAAAACTTGCATTTCTCAACAACATGAATGTAACTAGACTGTCATATTTAGTGTAAAATGTCAGAAAGAAAAAATACTCAGTAAATGATGTTAAGAGGCAGGGCAGGGGTAAATGTCAAAATAAATAATAAATAAGGTAAAAAAATGTAGGGGAAGAAATAATATCATTTTGTTTGTGAGTGTGATGCAGAAATACTGTATGCCTAAAGCATAAATATTGGAAATATGTAAATTATGTTACCTTAATAATAATAACTATTATTAGAAAAACAAATAATGTTTAGTGGTCTAATCTATTCACTACTCTTCTTGAATTTATACTGTCACAAAGTATAATGTATACGTTTTTATTTATTTTATAGCAAATTTAAAAATATTTATAATTTATAATGCATGTTTTCTTATCTAGGGGTAAAATATACCTTTTGTTCATTTTTACTATTGGTAGATATAGCTCAGCTAAAAAAAAAGGTTCATAGAGGTAAATGGTCCCACCAATTTCACTTTGAATGGCAGACATTTTGCATAGGAATGTTGTTCATAGTTTTTAGGAAAGAATTGTCAGGAGAACATTTATGATTTGAAAAAGTTCTATTTTCAAAGAATTAAAGTAACACAGTTCGTGATATTAAATCCATTTTTCCTATTAATAAAAAGCATTATTTAGATATTGTTTCACTTCAAACATACTATTTTTATTTGTTGCAAGTCTTTTTTAATTTAAATCAACAATGTCTTTGAAGAAACTATCGGGGGGGGGGGGGAATGCAATGAAACCTGCTAACTTCCTGGTAAGTTATATTTTTATATTATGTCAGTTATTTACATATAAAGTTGGAAATTCCTTCAAAATGGGAACATTTGGGCTGTGTAATAATTCCCCAATATATTAAAACATCTTAATTGTTGATAGAAAGAAACTTATATTGTAACAACTCCATTTTTAAGGGGTGATTAATCTTTCTCTTTTCCAAAATTTATTATTAAATAGGAAAGCATGCTGTCTCAGCCATTGCCAGGACATTTTGAAGTAAGAACAACTATTTTGCCTGTTATGTGGAATGTTAATATCATCAAGTATTTGAAAGACAGATGATGACCTCATTTCACATCCTATTTAAATATTTTTCTTATTGTATTTGACTTAACTCCAATTATTTTATTAAACATGCAACTTCCTTTTTACTGTTTATAATGTTTAGTTTTTAAAGACACTAGCCCATTTAAGATGTTACAAAATATTATGGAAGAAAGAAAACATAATAATACCAAAAATATAAAGTGTTTATACTATTTAGGTCATTTAATGACTAAAATTAAAGACATTATCTCTTTGGCATATAATTACAATAAAATTCATTTTATAATTAAACTAAAATACAAAATTCCTAGAGATATAACAAGGTGAAAAGGAAAGTCTATGGAAAGAACACCTTTTGTTTGTTTTGTTTTTGTTTTGGGGCCACACCTTGTGACACTCAGAGGTTACTGCTGGTTATGCACTCAGAAATCGCTCCTGGCTTGGGGTACTATATGGGACACTGGGGGATTGAACCATAGTCCATCCTAGGCTAGTGCAGGCAAGACAGATGTCTTATCACTTGCACTACCAATCTGGCTCCTGAAAGATTATCTTTAAAGTATCTCTTCATGAGTTTATCATAAAAAGGCGACTGATTAATCTGATTGCAAATTCAGTGAGTGGTACCTGAAAAGAGAAGAAAGCAACTTATAAATATTAGAAAATATAATGAGAAATAAAAAAACAGTTACAGAAACTCCCTCTATAGGCAGGAAGGAGAAGAAAAGCCAAAGATCATCTATTGTGTGGGCAAATTAAATTCTGGCTTTTCTGACACCTTCAAAGTACTAGTCCAGCCCTCTAACCAGCTCAGGACAGGCATCTCTGCTACTTGACCACTTCTATCAACTTCTGTCAGTCATCTAATTCACTGCTTCTTTCCTCTTTCTTCCTTAAGCTCTACCTTCCTGTATCTATTTTAATAAAAATGACTTTTGTACTTACTTTCACTACTGTATTTTCTATGAATAACTTGTACCTCTCCATCCTTTTATAAGTGATCAACAATGTGATTTTAAGAAAAATATTTCTTCTAAGAGTTCATACTCCTTCTACAGACACTTTTTTTTCCCCTGGGGTATATCAGAAACTTAAAAAAATGTATAATCTTGTGAAAACAAAGTGTTTATAAAATTTTATAGTGCTTCTATAAAACAAAAATATTACATCAATTCAAAAAAAGTTTTGTTTGTTTTTTAGTTTTTGGATTACCCCCAGCAGTGCTCAGGGGTTACTCCTGGCTCTACACTCAGAAATCGCTCCTGGCAGGTTTGGGGGACCATATGGGATGCCGGGATTTGAACCACCATCCCTCCTCCACATGCTATGCAAACACCCTACCTCCATGCTATTTCTTCAGCCCCAAATCTTTTTTTTTTATTTAAAAAAAATACATCACATAGTTGACACAATTGATCATAATACATTTGTTTCAGGAAGAACAAAGGCAAACTTACTGTATTTTCTGACATATAAGATGACCCCTAATTTTACAGTTAAAGCATAGGTCTATGTTCACTTTATCAGACAGAACGTTCCTGTGCTACAACTGTATGTACCACAGTAAGCCAATCACAACAAACAAAGGTTCAGAGGTTATACTGTAATAGATTTCCTCTCTGACTCTGGCCAATCGGAGCAGGTTTTTTACAGTGTAGATTCAGGTCCAGAACATTGTCTAATTTGCATGCATAAAAAGCCTGCTTGGATTGGCTGAGTTAGAGAGGCATCCGAGCAGCCTTGCAGTGATTGGTGCAGGATCGAGTTGGAAAATTCGTTTTGTGGCAATATTCAGACAATTTTCAGTTAACAGCATATTGAAACATATACTCGGTGTATAAGACAACCCCCGTTTTGGTTGACTTTTTTTGTTTCAAAAGTCGTTTTATATGCCGGAAAGTACGGTATTAAAAGTGTATAAAGAATAACTAAAGAAATGAAAGAGAAAGGAAAAAAAGTTCAGTAGTAAGCATTTTTTTTTAATTATTGAATCACCGATGAACTCATTAAAGCCCTAACTGAAGGTTTAGTAAGCTCTTCTTCTTTTTGTTTTTAAGGATAAGAGTTAAAGACATACAATAAAAATGGTGTTAGAGTGCCAATTGTTGTTTGCATAGGCCCAGCAAAATATGGGGGAAATGGAAAGGAAAAGCCTTGGCCTAAATATGAGACCTTACCCCAGAAGTTTTTTGGCCTAAGACCAGCTCTGGGCTCCAGGCATATACTAGGTTGTCCAACCCTGAGTCATTCTTCGTGGTTCCTGTAAAAATTTTTTTTCGCATAATCGCTGTTGTTGGTGTCAGGTTTCTGTTGTTAAAGATCCTGGATTCTGTGCATATCCTACATTGAAGTTAAGATGATGTGGAGTGGGCCCAGAGAGATAGCACAGCAGTGTTTGCCTTGCAAACAGCTGATCCAGGACCAAAGGTGGTTGGTTCGAAACCCCGTGTCCCATATGGTCCCCCATGCCTGCCAGGAGCTATTTCTGAGCAGACAGCCAGGAGTAACCCCTGAGCAAAGCCGGGTGTGGCCCAAAAACCAAAAAAAAAAAAAATTAAATTAAATTTAAAAAAAAAAGAAAAAAAAGATGATGTGGAGTGTCCTCCAGTTTCACCTCACAATGAGAGGACAATGCGGAGAATCTGGCCCTGAAACCATAAACTCAAATATTGATCTTTTTTCTTTTATATACTTTATCTTCTCAATGTAAACTTAGATCTTTTTTTTTTTTTTTTTTTTTGGTTCTTGGGCCACACTCAGTGACGTTCAGGGGTTACTCCAGGCTATGCTGTGCTCAGATATTATTCCTGTCTTGGGGGACTATATGGGATGCTGGGGGGTTGAAACTCTATCTGTCCTAGGTTAGTATGTCAAAGCAAATGCTCTACCATTTGTGCCACCACTCAGGCCCCGAATTTAGATCTTAATGAAGTAATGTCTTTTTTTCCTGTTTTAATCTTCATCTGTTCTTAATTTATTGTCCAAAATGCCTGAAGCAGTTTTGGACTCAAAACACTATTCCTTTTTTATATATAATAATAATTTTTATTTTGACCAACGTGGATTACATATCTTTTACAGTAATATTTTAGAATATATTGATATTGAATCAGAGGAATTCCCACAACCAAAGTTGTCCTCCCTCCACCCCTGTTCCAAGTATGAATCCCATATTCCTTTCCCTTACCCCCCAGGTTGCTAGTATAAGTGGTCCTCTCTGTGTCTAGCTTGTTGTAGATTATCAATTCTGTTGTCATTGACTTTGGGTTTGGTGTTTAAGTTCGATCATTTTTATTACTACTTAGTGATCATACAACTGCTTGGCTTTGGTAGCCTCCATTGTTTCCCCCTCAATTTGAGAGGCAGAATAAGATGGTTCCACTTATATGGTTCTGTTTGAGGAAAAGAAAAAAAATAAAATGGAGATAAAAATCAAACAAGCAAAAAATGGGCGGAGTCCTTCTAGAGGCTATAAATATTAATTTGAAAGAAAAAAAGGTAAAAAAAGAAGGAAAAACATCAACAATACAAAAAAATCAAACAAAAAATCTAAAACACACTACAGAAATAAAGACCACCATCACACAGTAACCACAGTTCTGAAATAAAGGCAAAACAAAGTGTAAAAAATGAAATCAACAACAGCAACAACAATAACAACCCCCATCCAAAATTATTTTGTGCTGCTTTTTTTTTCCTGCAAAGGCACAGTAAATATTGGGGGAATTAGAAAGGGAATTCTTTTGGCCTAAGAGATACAGAGTTTTTCCGCCCTTGAAGTATACTGTCATGGGAATAACTACAGACTCCGTAATGTTCATTTACTCTCCCCTAGGTCCTTTTGTGATGTATGGAAAACTTCTGTTCCACCATGGAAGATAAAATCAGACCTCTATATCTAGAGATTTTGGTATCTGCACACGTCAAAGAATAGAGCCTATGATGGAGCCTTTACAGTTCTAGAAGTTCTGTTCCATTACTGTTGTTTTACTCAGTCTTCTTTAGCTAGTGGTCTTGGTATTTGCACTGTTCCTAGGATGAAGTCTAGATAGTCTTTCATTATGTTTCCAGAAGACCTGTTCAGTTGCAGTTGTCTCAGTAGACCTCTGGAATTAGACATGTTGGTTGTTGTATGGATTGTAGGCCAAGGCCTAGTCTAGGGCTTTTATTTATTAGTCCCATGGTAAGTTCTGCCCCATCATGGTTGTCAGAGTCAGTCTTCTATAGATAGCGATCTTGGCTTTTACACAGATCAAAGGATGACAAGGCTTCTGACTTCATCCTATTGTTAGATGGTGAGGTAAGACAACCGGCTCTTAGACCAAGTTGTTGCCATTTCCTCATTGTCAGGATATCATATCAAAACTGGCACATGTTTGATGTCAGAGGAGTATTAAGAATGTCCCAGAGGGAGTTTGGTTCCTGGAGCTGTTGCAGAGAACTTTGTTGGTTCTATGTCTGGAATCTAGGGTCAAAACACTATTCTTAAATGAAGGAATGAATCTAGAGTTGATATTTTGCAAACATTGGGAATTTAAATTCAATGTCAGTTTTACAGAAGTATGTTTAAAGATTAATAAATGCTAATTTTGCTTACATTTGAGAAAATCTCTTAGAGAGATTATTGAGATAACTGTTAATTTCAACTTCTCTTAAGTTTGAGAAAATTAATTCCATGTAATTGGTTTTACATTGACTGAATGCAGTGTAAACTATTATGCTTTATTCAAAAGTAAAATTAAGCAGAGATATTTGTGATTAGTGAAAGCCTAACTGGAAATATATTTTTGCAATTCCTATGCTTTCATCATTTACTGTGTAATGATAAATAAATATTACCTAGTAGATGGGACACCCACTGTTACTGTTCTTAATAATTGCTTGCATCTGTGGATAAGGGTGATATTTCTTTCAAATTACTATTTGCAGAGATAAACCATGAAATTTTAATGTTCTTGTTTCAGAAATGGCTTTAATTATTTTTGTTTGATATTTAAAATAAAGTCAGTCCCTTGTGTATGGAATACAGTAACACTAGGCCTCACCAGTTTATAATAATGCCTGAAAGCTGTTGAATCTAAATTTTGTTGTCTATAAAGGTATACTAAATACAAGACATATCAGCTCCCAAAAGCTCTCATATAGTTCAAAAACATTTTTCATATGCCTCCATATTAATTTGTTTCTGCTGAAATGTTTGTGGTTTCTTCTTACACATCTGACTAACTGAATTAGGATTCAATATTAACACTGCATTTACTTTTTTTTCTAAGGCCGGTGATCTTCAATCACCGATACTATCTGAGCTAGAGATTGACAACCACAGCTACCATTGCCTTTCAGCTGTAACCTTTATTTTTACTATCAATGTGAGAAGCCAGCCTATGGCTCAGCTCACTTGCCCTATCAATCATCCTTCACATATCTTAAAGTACAGGGTGGCTTTGGGAATGGAAAAATTTCCCTCAAATATGACTCAGATGGAATTTATTAACAAAGTACTTAATATCTTAGAGTGCTGAGAGTTTTTTAATAGCACATTAAAAATAGGGAGACAGACAAAATATGTAAGCAGGTAAGGTACTTATCTGGCATGCAACTTACTTAGATTTGATCCTTGGCACAGCATATAGTCCACAAGAATTGCCAGAAGAGATATCTAGCAAAGAGACAGAAATAAATTAGTCCTGAACATAGCTGGGCTCAAACAAAAAGAACAAACATAAAAACAAAGAAACAAAACAAAAGAAGGGTGAGAAAAGCTGATCAGACAATACCCAAAGAAAAACTAGAGATGGCCAATAGCCCCATTTAAAACTGGGGTTGGAAAGATGGTGTAGCTGTAGGGCATTTTTGCCTTGCATGTGGCTGACCCAGGATGGACTGCGGTTCCATCCCCCAGCGTCCTATTGGTCTCTCAACCCAGGAGTAATTTCTAAGCACATACCAAGAGTAACCCCTGAGCATCACTGGGTGTGACCCAAAAATAAATAAATATATATATAAATAAATAAAAACAGGTCTTGAGAAAGATATTACAGATGGTAGTGTGATTGTCTTTAACGTAAACAACCCAGGTTCATTAAGGGGACCTTATATGGTTTCCCTGCCCTGCGAGTAGTGATCATTGAGTGCACAGTCAGGAGTAATCCTTGAACAAGTGTTATTAAAAAATCAAAAAGTAAGATATAAAAAATATGTAATACTTCTCATGGAAATTCAGGGCAAAATAACCAGATACCCTAGTGTTAAAATCTATATAAAATTTTGTAGAGAAACAAAAAAATGTTGATGGGGGATATGGTGAAATATAAAACTTTTGTATTACTATTGGAATTGTAAACAGGTTCAACCTCTATGAAAATAAACTGGAGATTTGCAAAAAAAAATTAAAATCAAAGTTTTATATGATCAGCAATTCCACTTCTTGGTATGTATTCCAAAACATAGAAACAGCAACTTGAAAAGATATATGCATGCTTATTTCATTGCAATGTGGCATATAGTGACTGGGATGTAACATCAATGAAAGCACATGACAAAAAATGAAATGTATAAAGAAAATTTAGTATATACTGAACAGAATAGTAATTAGATATGATAAAAAAGAAGTATTTAGCAGCAACATGGATAAAACTAGAGGGTGTCATGTTCAGTGAAATAAGTCAGAAGAAAGACAAATACTTTGATGACCTCACTTATATGTGATATAAAAAGAAAAAAACCTAAGAGAATAGATAATGGCCAATAAAACTCTGACAACAAAACTGGAGCTACAAAACTAGAGGTAGTGTTGAATGAAAGGAAGAGAATGGATGAGAAAAGATTTACCAACAATGGTAGAGGGATATTGATAGTTCGGTGGTGGAGTAACATTGTGTGCCTACAGAAAAATATTTACAGTGTTGTGAACTATTAACAACAAACATTAATAATAATAAAACATTCAAAAGGAGAATAGGATAATTCCCAAATTCTTCTTAGGTTGTTCATCTTAGTAGGTGATGAACAAAAGAATATAAATATCTGGGAGAGAAAAAAAATCATTTAAAATAGTCAACTTAAAGTTTGTTTTTAGCTAACAAAATTTCTCATCCTCTCTTTATAGTATATAACTGGACAGAATTCACATGGAGAAGAGTTCCAATATTAGCTCTATATGAGGAAAAAAGATCTCTCTGATATTTAAGCTCTGCTTAAAGTCTCTTCAACATATTTCTTGATATTAATTCTCGGATCAATACTGTTGAATTTATTTGAAATTAGATCTGTTACTTCATTACTATGCCCTCTGGTTGGTAGATAGATTTTATGTACAATTGCAATTCAAGAGGTACTTAGTACCTATAAATCAAATAATAAAAATATCTAAGGGTCAGGGGTGCACTGTGATGTGAATGTGTCACTATACATTATACAGCTGCAATATCTTTGAAAAATGAACATAGGCTCTTTGTCTGTTAAACTTTCTTGATAAACAAGCACAATTACCCTAGACCCCAGAGTCTAGAAATGAGAAGTATAGGGAAGGAAAGACATTGAAAGAGGAAGTAAGAGTCAGAAGGAAAGTTAAAGGGTAAGACTTTAGCACCCTCAGGAATAACCATGATGTAGAAGTAAGTTATAGCTATATATTTCATACATAAAGTCATCTTTTTCTTGATAAAAATGGGAAAATAAAATGTGAGTATTGAGGAGAGTATTTTTCCTATGTCTCCTATTAAGAAAATGAATGTCATCAACTATATTATTAAGTTCAAGTTATAAAATCAGGTGATGAATTAAATTACTTTTAAGCAGGGATTAAATATAAAACATATCTCTATATGCGCATGAGAGATTTGAGAAGAGTCTGAGTAACTGCTGCATAAGCATTCTTCATAATTCATGTTTATTCTATTTGATTATTCTGGTTCATCCATACAGCGTGGTTAATAATATACCTGTAATTTTTTTTGTTTGGTTTGGTTTGGTTTTGGTTTTGGGTCATACCCAGCAGTGCTCAGGAGTTACTTCTGGCTCTATGCTCAAAAAATCTCCCCTGGCATAGGGACTATATGGGATACCGGGATTTGAACCACCATCTTTCTGCATGAAAGGCATACACCTTACCTCCATGCTATCTCTCCAGCCCCAATATACCTATAAATTTTATGAGATCTTGTTTCAAGTTAAATTTTATATTTTTTTTATTTTTTTATAAAAAGTGGTTTGTATGTTAATATTTTAACCTCCTTTCTAGGTATATGTTCTTAAAAATATCAAGATAATATTCTTGAGGGGTAAAAACATTAGTATCATAAATATTCTCTCCTCAAAAAAAGTAAAACTAGAAATCCCAATGACCTAGATATCTCCAAACACTAATTTAAGAAATATTTACACCTTCACGTTCATCAAAGTATTATTGAAAATAGCTTAAGTACCTAACATGAGAAAAATTAATAAAGAATATGTGGTCCATAAGAATACTAATCAGCCATAAAACAACGAAGTGCTGCTACTTGAAACAATATGAATTGACCTAGAGTTTATTATGCTAAGTGAAATAAATCAAATGCAGAAAGAAAATATTTTGTGATTTTACTCATATGTTGTAAAGGGCCAAAATAAAACATAATTGGGTCAAAGAATCAATTATGTGTTGATAGATAAAAAAAATAGAATTATGGGGGTGGGAGCTGTAGTGCAATGGGGTAAGGCATCTGCCTTGCCCGTGTTAGCCTAGGATGGACCGCAGTTCAATCCCCTGGCGTCCCATATGGTCCCTCAAGCACGGAGCAATTTCTGAGCTTATAGCCAGGAGTAACCCCTGAGCATCATTGGGTGTGGCCCCAAAACAAAAAAAATAGAATTATGATATATAAAGTAGTATATATACCTGTTGATTTATAAGATTGTCTTTATAACACATATCTAAAATCTAATGCATGTATCTGACAGGAGAGAATACATTTTGCTACCTTCAGAACTATAACAGAGTTATGTAATCAAGTATTATCTTAGCTTCTTTTGACCAGTGGAAAACAATAGAATCAACTCATAAGAAAAAGTCCCAGGAGATTTGGTAATGATATGCCAAACTGTAAATATTTTTCAGAATATTTAATTTGAAATATTAGATAATAGACACATCTGGACTTGAAATTACAGCAACAGAGGATCAATTTTGATTAGTAAGCATCATGTATTGATTTTCAAGGTCCATATTAGCTGTGACAAGTAAGGTTAATCACACAATTAGAAATCCCAAGAGATCTTTGAAATCAGTAGCTTTGAACAGTACTGACCAAAACCTATAATAAATATTTATAGCTGGAAAGATGGTACAAACATTAAGGCATGTATATTTTACATAGGTGACCCAGATTGAGTCTCCAGCACTGTGTGTATTTCCTTGAGCACCGGCAAGAATGATCCCTGAATACAGAGCCAGAAATAAGCTCTAATAACCACCGGTGTTTCCCCATGCACTCCTCTAAAAACACACATTTAAGAACTGAAGAGATATTACAGGAGGTGAAATTCTACCCTTGCATGCATTCAGTTTCAGTGTCTGCACTGTATATGGTTCTCTGAGAATGACCAGAGATCACTCCTAAGAACAGAACAAGAGATAGCTCAAAATAAAAAATAAAAAAAAAAGATAGCTCTTCAGCAATGCCTAGTGTGGGTTACTTTATGTATTCAACTCTTAGACCCTTAGAAAAAGAAAAGAAAAAATACTATAAATAAAGCTCTGCTTTTGGGACCACAGCTTCTGGTATTCAGGACTTATTCCTGGCTCTGCATTCAGAGATTTTTCTGGATAGGCCTTGGTGAACAACATTGGGTGCCAGGAATCGAGTCCAGATTAGCCATGTGCAAGGCACCTCTCTGGCCCAAGACAAATTTTGAAAAAATAACTCAGGAAAGAGATGAAATTTGCAGTCTCTAAAGCTGGGAGCAGGGATAACTGGAAGACAGCTGTTAAAAAGAAAAAATACAGTTCCATCATAAAATAACAACTATTAGTACATAATCTGCAGCAAGATGACTATGATTAACAATACTATATTATGTACTTGAAAACTATTACGAAAATAAACATTGGGATGAAGTGTAATTACAGTAAGCTTGTATTGCATGTAGCAAACTTGTTTTCAATCACTGGCAACACCATATATTCCTGTTTTTACCAGACATGTTGTTTCCAAACAAAGGCAGGGGAAAGCTCTGAACAAAGCATAGCTATGATACATAACAAAAAGGAAAAAAAAAAAAGAAAAGAAAACCAAACATCTTTCTTTTTTTTCTTTATTTTCAAAATCTAACATCTAAGTATATTGTTTTAGCCATTTATTAATATAAACATAAGTTGTCAGGCCCCTCCTCATCCTGAAACTCAGAGCAGCCACATGCTTACAAGCCTGAGAAACCCCATCTTCAGTCTTATGCATCATATCTTGCTCACATGCCAGGGATTTGGCCCACCTAACATCCATCTATCCTCGAAATCAAAAACTTCCTGGACATTAGAGTATTCAAATGAAAATATTGCTGTGTATATCTTTTATATTCGTGGCAGATGGGATGGTTCTCAGGAAGCATACAGCTGTAAATCCCAATTAATGGAGTAAGTATATGACAATTCCCTAGTTAAACTCAAATAACACTGCATGACAAGGAAAATAATCTGTAAAGCAATGTATTACTAGTAGTTGTCTGTTATAAATAACTGAACAGAGTAGTCCTCAAGTAACTGAAAATCTAAACCCCTAACTTTACAAAATTTAAGAACAATAAAAATTCAAGGTAGTTGGCTGTAGTCACAGATTGAAACCCAAGTAAGTCTGCAGGCCCATCAAAATGTTTAAGCCTGGTCAATTAGGACCTAAAATCAACACTCACTCTGCTGACAACAGAAATTAAGCAAGCACTTGAGAACAAAACTAAACAATCACTAAACAGAAAACTTAAACAACTCAAAGAACTCTTTTAGAGGAACTGTGATTCCATACAAATTAAATTGAAGGAGCTAAAGAACATATTAGCAAATCATAGTAGCAACATCTCACATGGGGAGAACCATATAGGCAAACAAAAATTATAAGCCATAATTGATAAGGAAGTTGAAAAAAGAAAGAGAAACAAAAATGTAGAAATGTATAAAATACTTAGTGAGCAAAGACAAGAAAAAGAATAACTGAATTATAAGAATATGAAAAAAAGGGAAAAAGCAGTGTTGGAAGAGATAATAGCTGAGAACTTTTCTATTCTCTGTAGGGAGGCAGTTGCACAAATTCAAGATGTCAAATGAGTACCAAACAAAATACTCTAGTAAAATAAATATACATAGTATTTAAAATGGCAAAACCCAAAGAGACAAACGTCTTAAAACAGCAAGATAGAAAAAGATATATATGAAATAACGTTAAGAATCACATCATATCTATAATATTTAATGATACAGGAGAGAGGACAAAAAGGACATATTGAAATTACTGAATTAAAAAAAATTCAACCTAGAGTTCATTACCCTATAAACTCTCATTTTGATGAAAAGGAGAGATAAAAAAAAATCCTTAGCCAACCAAGGGCTGGCAACATTTGTGATAACCAAACTGGCCCTAAAGATTAAAAAAGATCACTTTTATAGATCAAATACCAATTATAGAAATAAACTAAAATGATAATAATACTGTCCTTTATAACAATATTATCCTCAAATGTCAATTGACTAAGATCTCCAATTAAGAAGCGCAGAATAGCAAGATGGATCAGGAAACAAATCCATACATTTGCTGCTTACAGGAAACACATGTAAAATCACAATTTAGACAAAGGCTCAAAGTAAAAGGATAGAAAATAATTATGAAAGCCAATGGAAACCAAAAATAGCTAGGACAGCCATTCTTATATCAGACGAAATTTTATTCAATATAAATAAAGTATTTATATTGGACACTAATTATTTTTTTGCATTTTCTTTATTTTTAATTTTTTATTTTATTTAAACACCTTGATTACATACATGATTGTGTTTGGGTTTCAGAACACCCCCCATCACCAGTGCAACATTCCCATCACCAATGTCCCAAGTCTCCCTCCTCCCCACCCGACCCCTGCCTGTACTCTAAACAGGCTCTCCATTTCCCTCATACATTCTCATTATTAGGACAGTTCAAAATGTAGTTATTTCTCTAACTAAACTCATCACTCTTTGTGGCGAGCTTCCTGAGGTGAGCTGGAACTTCCAGCTCTTTTCTCTTTGTGTCTGAAAATTATTATTGCAAGAATGTCTTTCATTTTTCTTAAAATCCATAGATGAGTGAGACCATTCTGCATTTTTCTCTCTCTCTCTGACTTATTTCACTCAGTATAATAGACTCTTTTATGAAACTCTTTCATGGGAACTCTTAAATCAGTTTTTATGAAGCCAACATCACATTCATACCAAAACAGAAAGAGATGCTACCAAAAAAGAAAATTTCAAAACAATATCCTTGATAAACACAGATCAAAAGATTCTCAAAAAATTCTGGCAAATAGGTTCCACTGTCTCATCAAGAGGGTCATTCACCATGATCAAGGAGGTTTCATTATAGGAATGCAAGAATGGTTTAACATCCGTAAATCAATTAATTTAATACATAATATAAACAAAGAGAAAAACTGAAAAACATGATTATATCAATAGATGCAGAGAACGCATTTGATATGATCCAACACCCATTCTTGATAAAAACTGTCATCAAGATGGGGATGAAAGGAACTTTTCTCAATAGAGTTAAGGCCATTTACCACAATTCAGTGGCAAACATTATCCTCAATGGAGAAAAACTAAACGCCTTTCCTCTAAAATCTGGTATAAGACAAAGTTGTCCTCTCACCATTCCTGTTAAACATAGTACTGGAAGTACTTGTCATAGCAATTAAGCAAGAAAAAGATATAAAGGGCATCTAGATAGGAAAGAATTCAAGCTCTTGCTGTTTCCAGATGACATGATACTATATTTAGGGAACCCAAAAATTCTACCATAAAGCCTCTAGAAAAAATTAATTTATATAGCAAAGTTGCAGGCTACAAAATTGACACACAAAAATTAGTGACCTTCTTATACACCAATAATGATAAAAAAACATGGAAATTAAATAAACAACCCCATTTAAATTAGTGTCAGACAAGCTCAAATATCTTGGAGTCAACTAAAGATGTGAAAGACCTATAAAAAGAAAACTATAAAACCCCTGTTCCAGGAAATAAGAGAGGACATGTGGAAATGAAAACACATACCCTGTTCATGGATTGGCAGGGTTACCATCATTAAAATGGCAATATTCCCCAAAGTATTGTACAGATTAACTGAAATTCCTCTAAAGATACCCATGACATTCTTTAAAGAAATGGATCAAACACTCCTGAAATTCATTTGGAACAATAAACGTCCACGAAAGGCTAACACAATCCTTAGGAAAAGGAATAAGGGAGGTATTGCTTTCACCAATTTTAAATTGTATTGCATAACAATAGTTATCACAACAGCATGCTATTACAATAAAGACAAATCCTCAGATCAGTGGAATAGACTTGAGTATTCAGAAAAATGTTCTCCATTTACTTTTGATAAAGGGACAAGAAATCCAAAATGGAGCAAGGAAAGACTCTTTCTTCAAGGAGGAAATATCACTCTTCAAACAAGTGGAATTCGAGATACAGATGGGAATATATTAAGCTGAAAAGCTTCTGCACCTCAAAGGAAATAGTTCTTAGGATACAAACATCACCTATGGAATGGGAGAAATTATTCACCCAATATTCATCAGATAGGGGCTAATATCCAAAATATACAAGGCACTGACAAAACTTCACAAGAAAAAACTTCCGATCCCATCAAAAAATGGGGAGAATAAATGAACAGATATTTCCTCAAAGAATAAATACAAATGGCCAAAAGTCACATGAAAAATGCGCCACATCACTATTCATCAGGGAGATGCAAATCACAGAAACTGGCACATATCACAAAGAACAAGAACAATCGGTGCAGGAGGGGATGTGGGGAGAAAGGAACTCTCATTCACTGATGGTGAGAATGCCATTTAGTCCAGTCTTTATAGAAAACAATATGGAGATTCTTCAAAACTCTGGAAATTGAGCTCCCATATGATTCAGCTATACCACCGTTAGGTATATACCCTAGGAATACAAAAATACAATTAAAAAATCCCTTCCTCATACCAATATTCATTGCAGGGCTATTTACAATAGCTAGACTCTGGAAACAACCAAGATGCCCTTCAACAGATGAATGGTTAAAGAAACTGTGGTACATATATACAATAGAATATTATGCATTCTTCAGGAGAGATGAAGTCATGAAATTTTTCTATACATGGATGTACATGCAATCTATTATGCCGAGTGAAATAAGTCAGAAGGAGAGAGATAGAAACAGAATAGTATCACTCATCTATGGGTTTTAAGAAAAATAAAAGACATATTTTGTAATAATTCTCAGCTCACAAGATGAAGAGTGGTGAGTGCAGTTAGATAAAAAATTACACCGACAACTAACATAACAATGTGAATGAATAAGGGAAGTTGAAGGCCTGTCTCAAATAAAGGCATGGTGGAGAAGGAAGGTGGGAGATTTGGGGCATCGTTGGTGGGAATGTTGCACTGGTGAAGGGGAGTGTTCTTTATATGACTGACCCCCAAGTACAATCATGCTTGTAATCAAATTGTATAAGTAAATATATTAATAAAACCAAATAATAAATAAAAATAATTTTTCTTCCTCACCAAAAAAGAGTAATCAAGCATCATTACTCTTGTGCTACATATTCAGTTCAAGAAACTTTTTTTTACTTGTTCATTCTTTTATTGCACAATTATTATTTTAGAGAGGAAGGTGAAATATGTACAACTCTAGAGAAATCAGTACCTAATATCCCATCAGATGTTTCATGGACTTAATCATAAATACTTAATAAATATTAAAGCCTAAATCATAAGCACTTAATATTTTTTTTCTTTTTTTTATAATAGCTTATTTTTATTGAGGATCAGAAGTTAATATACGGTTAACATTATTTCTGCACACATCTTTCCAACAGTACCCCCATGGCCTGAGCGCTTCTTACCTTCACAGTAGCCCAAGGGCCCCTTTCATAATAGCTCAATCCAGGGCCTATTTTAGTAACATAGGATTGAAACATAAACCAATCAGATTTGTACAAGTACAACAATTTTAACCAATGGGAGCATAAACACATTTTGATGGCGGGAAGGATAAATTCAAGAAACTTTTAAATGGATATTCAATGGCCTAACATAAGTCGTTGAAAATTTGTTATGCTGAACATATTTCTTTGTCAAAAATAAATTGTGTATGTCTTCTATTATTCCAGTATCTATTCATCTTAATCACTATAGCTTCAGAATAAGTCTTAAGAACAGACAGAATAAATCTCCCTATTTAATTTTTTCTTTCTGAGACAATTTGGGTGTTTTAAGTATCCTTGTATGTTCATATAAAATTTTGAGTAAGTAAAAATTTATATAAAGAAAAACAAAAAAATCGTGCTGGCACAACTGGCAAGCCACTTGCAAAAGAGTGATCGTAGAACCCCAGATAACACCATGTCTGAAGGTAAAATACAAATAGTTTAAATATCTTGATATTAGACTTGAAACCATAAGGTATATAGAACAATACATAGGTAAAACACTCCATGACATTGAGACTAGAGGCATCTTCAAGGAGGAAACAGCACTCTCCAAACAGGTGGAAGCAGAGGTAAACAGATGGGAATATATTAAGCTGAGAAGCTTCTGCACCTCAAAGGAAATAGTGCCTAGGAAAAAAGAGCCACCCACTGAATGGGAGAAATTATTCACCGAAAACCATCAGATAAGGGGCTACTATCCAAAATATACAAGTCACTGACAGAACTTTACAAGAAAAAAAATGATCTAATCCCATCAAAAATCAGAGAAGAAATGGACACTTTGTTAAAGAAGAAAGACAAATGGCCAAAAGGCACATGAAAAAATGCTCCACATCTCTAATCATCAGGGAGATGCAAATCAAAACAACAATGAGGTACCATCTCATGCCACAGAGATTGGTGCACATCACAAAGAATGAGAATAAGCAATGCTGTTGGGGATATGGAGTAAAATGAACTCTTATTCACTGCTGGTGAGAATGCTGTCCAGTACAGCCTTTATGGAAAACAATAAGGAGATTCCTTAAAAGATTGGAAATTGAGATTCTATATGATCCACCTACACCACTTCTAGGAATATATCCTAGAAACACAAAATACAATTCAAAAATCTATTCCTCACACCTACATTTATTGCACCACTATTTACAATAGCCAGAATCTGGAAACAAACAAGATTCCCCTTCAACAGAGGAATGGTTAAAGAATCTGTGGTACATATGCACAAAGGAATATTAAGCAGCCATCAAGAGAGATGAAGTCATGAAATCTTCCTATACATGGATGTACATGGAATCTATTATGCTTAGTGAAATAAGTCAGAGAGAGAATGATTGACACAGAGCGTCTCACTCATCTATGGGTTTTAAAAGCAAAGTAAAGACATAATCCCAGAGACAATGGAGTGATGGAGCATTCCACAATATTAAGGCCACCACAGAGTGGTGAATGTTGTTAGGGAAATAACTACACTAACAGCTAGCATGACAAAGTTAATAAATGAGAGAAGTAGAATGCCTGTCTCAATAGGCAGGGATAGGGGAAGAGGGAGATAGGGGGCATTGGTGGTGGGAATATTGCACTGGTGAAGGGGGATGTTTTGTTTATGAATGAAACCCAACTACAATCATGCTTATAATTATGATACTTAGATAAATAAAGATTTTATAATAAAAACATTATTTGGTATAGAATGTCTGTTTTTAGCCTCCAGAATAAATTTTATTTTAGTGGAACAAAATAAACAGTTTTATTTAAAATAAAAGTAAATATTAAACAAATGGCACAATGAATAAAGTTTGAAAATGACTTAAAAAAGAAACTCTAATTTTAATAAAATATGACCTTGAAATTGTGTTTTTGTTTGTGCATTCTGTGCTTAACAAATAAACATCTTTGAAAGACTCCCATTTTCTGTAGTAGAATACGTTATATTGCCAACATTATTTCGCTTTTGGTGATTTTTAAAATTTAAAAAATTTTGAAAGCAATTTTTTATTTTTGACATCAACTCAATTTAATCCATTGGACAAGAATTAGTTACAAATGATTTATTTAATATAACTACTGTGTGAGATGAAGCATAAGAAATTAATGAGTGCAATGTTTAAATTCCCTGTTATTTCTTTCTCAGTAGAAATAAACCTGACAAAACAGAGTTTGAGTCCCTGCTGGGCCAATTTAGGAGTAGATTAAAAAGTGAATGGTAGAAAAAACAATCTTTGATGTTTCCTTGAATTTATAGGAAATTGGTTGGTGAGTGTAACAATGTTATAAAGTCAAATTGCCATTTCTTTGTCTGAATTACCAGAACTTAGATCCAAAAAATGAACTCCCCTTGACAAATTGTGAATTAAACTGGAATGACTATAGTACTGTATCTATTTGTAGAAGAGGGCCACTTGTTAATCTGAGGTAGTTTCCAATCCTGGTTACCTCTAATTGAGAGCTGTTTGGTCTGGAATATGTTGTTAATAATGATGCCCAATTTATGGAACACATGTGAGGATGGCACAATGTTAATACATGTAAAGAAAGTACTATAATAAACAGTTGGTAAATACTAGCTATCATTTTTGACTGTGAGAAGTAAAAAAAATGTAGAAGCACATTCTTTTTTTTTATTTAACCAACTTTATTACATACATGATTCTATTTGGGTTTCAGTCATGTAAAGAACACCACCCATCACCAGTGCAACATTCCCATCACCAATGTCCCAAATCTCCCTCCTCCCCACCCAACCCCTGCCTGTACTCTAGGCAGGCTTTCTATTTCCCTCATGCATTCTCATTATTAGGATGGTTCAAAATGTAGTTATTTCTCTAACTAAACACATCCCTGTTTGTGGTGAGCTTCCTGAGGTGAGCTGTAACTTCCAGCTCTTTTCACTTTTGTGCTTGAAAATTATTATTGCAAGAATGTCTTTCATTTTTCTTAAAACCCATAGATGAATGAGACCATTCTGCATCTTTCTCTCTCTCTCTCTGACTTATTCTTTAAAATGGTAAAATATTCAGAAATTATGTTAGTTTAGCTTTTTTTTTCTTAAAATCTGTCTTTAATAATCCCCAAGATTCAGAAAAGAGCAAGCAATTAATCAAGCAACAGTTACAGTGATTTAAAAAAGTATAGGCTGTGTTCAGGAGAAATAGTACAGACATTAAAGTGCTTACCTCTCACACAACCCATCCTTGTTGAAACCAGACTCTGCAGATGGTTCCCCAAGCAATGCCAGAAATG
Source organism: Suncus etruscus (assembly GCF_024139225.1). NCBI lineage: Eukaryota > Metazoa > Chordata > Mammalia > Eulipotyphla > Soricidae > Suncus > Suncus etruscus. The sequence goes on from NC_064863.1 coordinate 74,767,443, forward strand.
ATCCTTGAAATTAGAGCCAGGACTGATACTTGAGCACACCTAACTGTGCTCAGACCAAACTTCCCTGCTACTGTCTTATACCCCCTATTTCCTACCCTCAAGAGATTAAAGGCTAACTTACTAGAGTCTCTACAGAGAGACTAGTGAGTTAGACACTCTAATAGGGCTCTTCAAACTATGGCCCACATATTGTATTTATTCCCATTTTGTTTCTTCACTTCTAAATAAGATATATGCAGTGTGCATAGAAATTTGTTCATAATTTTTGTTTTTACTATAATTTGGTCCTCCAACAGTCTGAAGGACAGTGAACTGGCCCCCTGTTTAAAAAGTTTGAGGACCTCTGCCTAGGAGATCTGGTGATGCTCAGATATTCCTGGCCCTGTGCTCAGAAATTGCTCCTTGTTCGGGGACCATATGGGATGCTGGGAAATCAAACCATGGTCTGTCCTTGGTCAGCCACTTGCAAGGCAAATGCCCTACCACTGTGTCACTGCTCTGGTCCCTATGTTAATATTGTATCAATAAAGAGAGAAAAGAAATCAAGAAAAAATTTTATTTCAGTTTTTAATCAACAGATATTGCACATCAGCTGCTGATAATGTAACATATGTTTATCCATCTGCTATTTATAAAATATTCATGGTATCCTCCATATAAACACTCTTCATTACATCACATATGAAATATGAAGCTTTTCAAAAACACTATGCCTATCCTCAAGGGGCTAAAAGTGTATAAAGCAAAATTATTTTATTGGAAACTAATTAACTTGTCTTTGAAACTTGCTTTCAGAGTGACAGAAAAAGTTTAAAGATTAAAAATTACCTTGAGCAACTTTCACTGGTGGTAGAATTGATGTTTGAATATTGTATGCCTGAAACAGCTATATTTTGAACAACTTTGTAAACTATGGTGATTTAAATATGTATAAATATATAATATAGATTTAAATATATATAGACATATCTTTATTCAGTTGAACAAAAGTTATATTTTCTCTTGGTGTCAAATCTGGGAATCTATGAAGATCTGACTGATGCAGTTCTAGTGTCTTTCTCTGATTGTAATTAGTCGTGCTGTAAAACAGGATCAACAGAAGACATTGCTTATGCAGGGAGATATAGAAGGATTGATTGAGATGATATGAAGGGCATAACATGTCATCAGAAGAAAATCATCCACTAAGCAACCAAGGAGATAGTTTAAGAAGTAAAGCATGGGGCTGGAGCAACAGCGGTAGGCCATTTGTCTTGAATGTTGCTGACCTGGAGAGATAGGTTCAATCCCCAGCATCCCATATGGTCCCCCAAGCCTGTCAGGTGTGATTTCTGAGCACAGAGCCAGGAAAAACCCCTGAGCACTGCTGGGTGGGGCCCAATACAAAAATACAAAAAAAAAATAAGTAGAGCAAATATCTAGTATGTGCAAGGTCCCAGTTACCATAAGATTCCAGGTAGCATAAGACACTTTGAGCATTCCTGAATATGGTTCTAATGAACTTGAGTACCACTGAGTGTGGCTCCTATAAAAAAGTGAAGAATTTGGATTGGAAAGACAGTAAAGGGGCTAAGATGCACGCCTTACATATTTCCTGCTCCTGCTCAATTCCCAGTATCACACACTTGCCCAAGCATCAGCAGTGCCGCTCTGGAGTCCCTGCCTAATACATTATGTTCATGATATTGTGTTGTAAATAAATACAGTTCTACTAATATAATATAGTTTTATGTTGTTTCTTAAAATCATTAGTGTAATAATGAATAATAGTATCAATAATGATGATCAATAATAATTAATATTCATAATTTTGATAAGAATTTTGGTAAGAAGAATAGTAGAGGAAGATCATGAATATTATTTTGTTTGCAAAAAACAAAATATTTGTATACATAATATTAGGCATACATGACATAATAGGACCATTTATGATGCATGTACCATTATTTATTTGTTCATTCAAGTAGTGTTTTCAAATTGTTTATTCTAAATGATCATAACCCTCTTACTAATTTAAGTTCCTTGAAACAGTCTTTTTGCTTGTTTCAAATCTTAATTTCTTTTTTTTACAACAAACCACACACTCAGATGGCTTTATTCATGGGGGAGGGGGCTCATCTGCTGCCAACGTACCTAGCCAGGGGGTGCCAGGATCCATGGCCACACATGGGGCCTTCATGAACTTGTGCTTGGACAGGACTTGGGGGACAAAGATGACACCACAGTCATTAATTTCATCCTCAGTATAAATGAACACATTTGCCTTAAAATATAGATAGATTTAAGGTGCACTGATGTGAACTGGATTTTATTACTTGCTGCAAAAACGGGTTATTGAAAGTTCCCTGAGTTCATGGCTCTGTCTAGTTGAGCTGTCAATGATGGAATAAATAAATAAATGATGGAACAATAAATGAAAACAAACTATTCTCTTTAATTGTATACCAACTACATATGGTAGATACTTCACTTAATATGAAATGCATGTATCACTCTTAATGTTTTATGTTTCGGTGCCATATCTGGTGGTGCTCAATGAATGTAGTGCTAATGCTACAGCAGTACTTCATGTAAAGCATGGTCCAGCCTTTCAAGCTGTCTTCTGCACACATCAACAGTATATTTATATCTCAAAACAACCCTATGTATAATCATAGCAAGAATACTATAAATAGTATTTAATAGTATTTAAATCTATAAAAATTAATAGTTTATTTAGTGGTCTCTAGCTGATAACTGTCACAATATTCAAAACCACTGTATAAATCTTATTTTTAAGGTCAGTATTAGGTCATGTTTGTTTTCTATTGAAAGCTCTCCCATTAGTTGCACACTATTGAAAAAAATGTTATTGTTCTTCAATAAAGTGAATTGTTTTTACTGTCAATATGGGACTTATTAATGTTTATTCAGTCTCATTTTTGAACAACAACAACAAACATTTTAGTATTTGGGCTGATGTTCTTCAGTGAGCAAATTTCTCTTCTGGGTTATAATAAATGGCTCAATATGGGTGACGTCGGTATATTAATGCTGTGTTTTGATCAAATAAACTGTGATATATTATAAACTCACTATTCCCTACCACATCTTTTTCATTTGTAAGAATCTCTGAATTTTAGAGTCCAGTTCCTAGTATTCTTTCGTGTTAAAAATTAAACTCTAAAAACTCAAATTCTAAAAAAACTTATTGGTCATATTCTTATGCCTATGTTAAATTAAAGATCTATAATGTTTTTATATACACTCTCCTTAAAAATTTCAATTTAAGAATGTTATCTTTTATTATTTGGAACTAAAAAATATACAACAAAGTCCAAATGCAACACATCAGGAGAATTGATCCACATAATTGTTGAGGTGTGTTGAGGATGCAAAGGAGGGGCCTTGGAACTTTTGGGAGGGAGACTGGTGGATGGGATGTTGGAATTGAGAACTCGTGAAACCATCATTATCAATATTGTAAATCAAAGTACTTCCATCAATTAAAAAAAGCTTTTTAAAGAAAATAATTTCTGTTTAGCAAAACAACATTTTATAAATGTATTCTTGAAGTTGAATAGGGCTTTCTCACACAAGAAGTATTTGGGATTAATTTGTTATATTGATGGCATATTTTATATAGTGGAATCTATGATTAGAAGCTCTGAAGTTTTATTATTCATTTTTCAAAATACTTCATCATTCAAGGAAGTAAGCGGTAACAAGAAGAATACTGAGCAAGCATGCTTTTTATTCCCTGCAATCACCACTATTCACCTCCATACAACATAGCAATGATAGGGTATTCTAAATAAAATATTTGGAAGCTAAATTTATCCACAAACTATAGCTCAAGGCATGTTAAAAATCAAGAAGTCAAATGAGATGGTTTGGGTAAGAGATGGATTGGTGATCTTACAGTTCAGCAAAATGGAAAATTAATGTCTTTAGATACCAACCAGACATTGACACAAAGCAACACTAAATCCGCTAAATAAAAATATGTGCTTTTAGAATATAATTCATAAGATCAGGATACCAAGAATAGTCTTCATTCTTCTGAATTTAAGTGTACTTTGCAATTTTTTTAGTTTGGGGAATTAAGAATTTTGAAGAACTGTATCTTGAACCCAACAGAGCCCTCGGGCTTTTAAGTTCACTATCAATTTGTAATGTTAAAATCTAATTGCTTGGAAATAAAGGAACCTGAAAACGTTACAGACTTTAGATGCTTTATTATTAGTATGACTAATACTAATACTTAATAGATAAGATGTTTTAAGTATTGTCTAAGAAATGAAAAAAATAATGCAAGTTGAAGTTTTATATCAATTAATGAAATTCAAAGAACTAGTAATCTCAAATAGACTAGAAATAAACTGAAGAATTTCATAAAGGCAAACAATATCCCACTGATAATAGTTTCCTGTACAATTACATTTCTGTTCCTGTCTTTAAATGAGAAGTAAATGCATTAAGTGGAACAAAGAACTGTGAAATATTTTCATGCTTAAAAACAACTACTTTCACCGTAAATCAGTCATTCTAGTATTTTATTATTTTCATATAACATGCACTTATAAAAAACATTTTTTGTCACTTTGGGGGGACTTAGAACTTTTGCTGAATATATTTTACATTTTCATGACGTTTGTGTCCTAGTTTCTCATGCAACTTATTTTGATTTTTTCATCAGGTTTCTTTCTACCTAAGTTTCCTGGCAGAATGGTTGAGATATTTTATAGGTCAGACTGGAAATGTTCCCATGATATCAACTTAATATCATATATGACAAGATATTACCACTCTAAAAGAAATACTGCTAAATAAAAATTTGATTAAAGCTGTATTATATATTAAAATGTCTGCAGCTTAGTAGTTTTTCAGTAAGAAAGTATATATAATGCTGTGTGCTATGGTGTGGCATTAAGGGATTACTGTGCAAATGTGTGATAAACTAATGCCATCAATACCTTCTGATATTAAGATAGCCACAGCTGTCGACAAGAACAAGCATGACATAAAACAGGTAACTTATAAACCATGAACTCTAATTTTTTTGGTTACACACTTTGAAAAGTAATTTGTGAAATGTATTCCTTAATAATTAATTAAAACTATTGTAAAAGAATTTCCCATGTGCTTAAAAAATGATTATTTTCTATGTAGTAAAAAAGAAATACGTATGTAACAACTATCTGCATTTGACATTCGGCTTATAATTATTAAAAGAAACCAACATGAGTGAGCCTTCATTTCAGATGCTTGGGTGGTTTTTAAAGTTCTGTAACTTAGCTCAACACTGCGGGAAGTTAGTTGATAGTTCTTTCTTCTATCTATTGGTGTTTGTATGTGTCACCAGGAGGACGGCTCTCTGGGACAGCGGAGTTTCAGGGATCATTTTCTGGTGTCCTCCTAGCCTGTATCCAACCACCAAGCTGTAGGTAGAAAAATAACAGAACTGTCATGAAAAACAGAACACACTATTGATGACAAGCCAGTGAAACACTGCAGAGTGAGTAGGAACTGCGCTGGAAGACATTGCTGGAAGCATTTATAAGTGCACAATTGGGCTCTACAGATGGAGGAGAGAGACATTTGAAACAGCTGTAGTCTTCTTACCGTGCCATGAATCTATGGGAGATTAGCGTCGTGGGCAGACTGATATGCAAGGAACAAAGTAGCTTTGGCTTTATTTGACTCAATTGACCATGACTTACCTCGGTGATTCATGAGAACATTTAAAAAATATCTCCTTGACTATTTTCCGTTCTTTCAATATGTTTCTGTAAACTTTGTTTAAACATAAGGTGGATCTCAGCTTCAAGCCACAACCTTGGTTGCTTCTTTGAAAACAAACTGATGCTTCACAGCTGTGGCAAACTTCAAACTGGTAGACTAACTCGGGTTCTGTGGGTGTCCTCAAACTATGGCCCGCGGGCCACATATTGTATTTGTATCTGTTTTGTTTCTTCATTGCAAAATAAGATCTATGCAGTGTGCATAAGAATTCGTTCCTAAGTTTTGTTTTTACTAGAGTCAGACCCTCCAATGGTCTGAGGAACAGTGAACTGGCCCCCTGTTTAAAAAGTTTGAGGACCCCTGGAACATTCCCAGGATGGCGGCACTGTTGTTCCCAGCGCCTGGCCCAGCCTCTCTCTCCTTCCACTGGCTTGCCCTGGCTGAATTCTGGGGTCCTGGCCTATTAGCTTCACTGATGCTTCTCTGGAGTGTTGCTTTGATCTCCCACACAGCAGCCAGCACTGAGGACATAGGAAAAGGAGACAAAGCTAGCATGCGGTTATGTTATTGAGGAAAGGAAGTAAGTGAGGGGTGCACATGGCAGAAGCAAAGCAGCTAAGCAAGCTGGAGTGCAGGAGTGTGCACAGAGCTGTGAAAACTATCTCATTTCCCTCATGCTCATTTCCCTTATGCTCTCCGCCTGTATGTCCCATAGTGTATTATTTGTTTATTTCACACACATGCTCCGGTGAAATAAAGGGACAGACCAGCTTCCCAGGGGAAAAAAAATCAAAATAAATTAAATAAAAATAAGCAAGTAGTTACCATCTCAGTCGTATTTGTTTTGTTTTGTTTTGGGACCACACCTGGCAGTGTTTACTCCAGTGTTTAGTCAAGCTTTACTGTAGTGTACCTATTCTGGCTCTATGCTCAGAAATCACTCATGGCATGTGCTGGACCACATGTGGTGCAAGGGATAATACCTGGGTCATCCATGTGTACGGCAAATATCAACCACTGTATTATCTCTCTGTTTTCATCTCAATAGTATTTAAGACCAAAGAAGCAAACAGGCAATTATGGGAAAATAATAAACTTCATTGGGTTTTTTCATATAATACAGAGAATAGAGAAAGAACCTCAGCTTATTTGTTATGTCCAAAAAGAAAATCCTGACTGTAAAAAGTTACAGATTAGTTAAGATAAAAAAATGATTATTTTGTGAATGCTAGCTAAAGGAAATACCTTAAAACCCTCCTTACTTTAGCTCCAAGTTATTGGAGAGACTATTTTAATTTATTATCAAAATAAATATTTGCATTTCAGGTACTGTGCTTGGGTTTTATTTGTTTAGTGGAAAAGAGATACGTGGGTCCACTCGGGCAGCAGTACTAAACTTGGAGGTGAAGGTTTAGCTCTGAAGTTAAGTCTGGGAACAAATTGCTTCGAATCTCAATGTTGGGATCATATACATTTTGCTAGCCTCAAGAAATCATTCATGGTATGGAGATTCCTCCAAAAACTGAAAATTGAGCTCCCATACAATCCAGCTATGCCACTCCTAGGGATATACCCTAGGAACACAAAAATACAATACAAAAAACCCCTTCCTTACACCTATATTTATTGCAGCACTATTTACCATAGCAAGACTCTGGAAACAACCAAGATGCCCTTCAACAGATAAATGGCTAAAGAAACTATGATACATATACACAATGGAATATTATGCGACCATCAGGAGAGATGAAGTTATGAAATTTTCCTATACATGGATGTACATGGAATCTTATGCTGAGTGAAATTAGTCAGAGAGAAAGGCAAAGATGGAGAATGGTCTCACTCATCTATGGGTTTTAAGAAAAAAATGAAAGACATGTCTCAATAATTTTCAGAGACAAAAGAGGAGAGGGCTGGACATTACAGCTGACCTCATGAACCTCACCACAAAGAGTGATGAGTTTAGTTAGAGAAATAACTACATTGCGAACTATCCTACCAATGAAAATATATGAGGGAAATAGAAAGCCTGTTTAGAGTACAGGTGGGGGCGGGGAGGGGAGGAAGGATATTTGGGTCATTGGTGATGGGAATGTTACACTGGTGATAGGGGGTGTCATCTTATATGACTGAAACCCAACCACAATCATGTTTGTAACCAAGGTGTTTAAATATAAAATATTACAAAAAAAAGAAATAATTTATGGAATAAAATTTGAATTAAAAATATATTTATCCATACAATTTATAAAGAGTTATAAAATACCTATGATTAAATAATAAATCTCAAAAACGTGTATACTATAATGTGATTTGAGTATTAATAACATTATATATTATATGTTTTTAATTAACATTTAGTATTTTATCTTAAATATAAAGCTCAAAGTACTTTAAGAAACAGAATGAGAGTTAGGCTAGAGCAGGCTGTGTGCTTGCTTACATATCACCCTTGAGTTCTGTGTCTCTTATTTTTATTTTAGACATTATAGTTTGCAATATTGTGTGTAATGTGCACACAGCTAGTTGTGTCCCAAAAACAAAAACGACATAAAAAATAAAAGTACTTTAACAGTATACTTTTCTCAGATACGTATAATTTGTTAGTAAGATTATAATGATTATTAAGGCATTTAAGAATACAACAAGAAAGCACCAACTGATAAATGAGCTTACTAATATATTTAAAATGATAAGAAATCTACATGTTAACTCTAAAATAGCATTTGCACCATTACTGTCAGAGTATTAGTTATGCATGTATTTTCTTGATTAATTGGGTAGAATACATGATATGCTTTAATACTAATTGGATGCAGTTTTATAAAAGAACAACTATAATATGGGAAAATATCACAACAGATATCACAAATATCACAACACAAATATCACAACAAATTTTTAAATATAATTTTTATTTTGATCACAGTGGCTTACATATTGTTGACAATAATATTTTAGGTACATATTTACATAAAATCAGGGGGATTCCCATCACTGATTTGTCCTCCCTACACCTCCGTTTTTGTCCTACCTCTCATATCCTCCTCCCTCACCCCCGGGGCTGCTAGAATATGTGGTCCCCTCTGTATCTAGCTTACTACTTAGTAGCCTTGCACCTGTTTGGTCTTGGTGCCTCCCTTATTTCCCCTCTAACTGGGAGGCAGGACTAGATAGTTCAAATTATGTGGTTTTGCTTGAAGAAGAGAAATGTAATAAACTGGGGTAAAAGTCTAATACGCCGAAAATGGGTCGAATCCTTCTAGAGGCTCTCATCATTGGTTTGAAAGATGAAGGAGAAAAAGAAGGTGAAACACCCCAACAGTACAATAAGAAGTGTCAAATATCCAGTGAGGACTTCAACAGTAACGATAAGCACCACAAAAAAAGCCATGGTCTTGAGATAAGAAACATGGCAGAGCACATAAAGAAAGAAAAAAAAAGAAGAGAAAAAAACAAATATAAATGGGGACAACAACTTCAATAACCACACCAAAACAGAAATCGACAAGAAGTAGATAGGTAAATAAAAATAAAAATAAAAATAATAATAATAATAAATAAAGATAAAAAATAATATATAAAAATAAAAAATGTTTCGTGCTTTTTATCTTTTTTCCCCTCCAGCACTGGCACAGTAAATATTGGGGTCATTTGAAAAGGAATTCACTTGGCCTAAGAGATATGGGGTTTCTCCACCCTTAGAGTATATTGTCATGGGATTAACTATAGACTCCGTTCAGGTTCATTCACTCTCCTGGTGGTGCTTTAGTGGTGTCTGGAAGACTTCTGCTCTGTCCTAGGTGATAAAATCAGACCTCTGTATCTGGAGATCTCGGTATCTGCCCAGGTCCAGGAGTGGGACTTATGATGAAGTCTTTCTTTATCACAACAAATTTTTTAAAAATTAAAAAAATATATTGCTTAGGAAGTTATACTATAGTATTTTTATTATAAATCTTTATTTAAGCTACATGATTACAAGCATGTTTGTAGTTGGGTTTCAGTTATAAACAGAATACCCCCATCATAGGATCCTCTACCACCAGTGGTCCTCAAACTATGGCCCGCAGGCCACATATTGTATTTGTATCTGTTTTGTTTCTTCATTGCAAAATAAGATATATGCAGTGTGCATAAGAATTCATTCATGTTTTGTTTTTACTATAGTCAAACCCTCCAATGGTCTGAGGGACAGTGAACTGGCCCCCTGTTTAAAAAGTTTGAGGACCCCTGCTACCACTGTCTTTATGTCTCTTCCAGGTTTTTTCCCCTTCTACCTTCCTCTTCCTATTTGGAAGTTGGTTCTTAATTCTAAAGAGAAGCCTTGATATTAGAATTCAAAATAGCAAAGGATTTTATAAAATTTTAAAGAGATGACTGTATTCTCACTGTAAAGAAATAATAGAAATAATGACACATTGAAAAAAATAAGAATTAATTAGACAAAGAATATATGGGAAAATTTCACTGATTCTGGAAAGAGGATGGCATGGTGGGAGTGGCACACCAATAAGTTCAGTACTCTGAAGAAAATAGTATTAATTTATCTAGGAGAGACAGATCTGAGCTAAGGGTAAAAACCTTTAACAAGCAAAAATTTTATTTAGTCCCAGAGAAATTTTAAAATTCAAGGAATGCAATAAGAAAATCCAATTATCAAGTCAACATGATCTTTCTGGCAGCAGAGAGAATGACTTGAAATCAATTTGAGAAATGTAAATTAGTTTCTTATTGCTTCCAGAACAGATTGCCACAAATGAGTGGCCTCCAACAATATAAATATATTGCTCTACAGTTTTGGAGGTCAGCATATCTAAAATCAGTGAGCTGGTAACATGGGCTTTTAAGCTTTTTATTATGTTTTTATATTTATGTTTTTTATTGAGGCACATGACTGACAGTTTTTTTATAATAGGTACACGATATTCCAATACTAATCTTGCCAACAATATCAACTTTCCTCCATCAAGGTCCCAGGTTCCTTCCCAACTCCAGCCAGCCAGCATTCATAATAGACGCATCTTTAGAATTGGTTAATGTAGATTGGTTATAGTTTTAATATAAACATATGGCCCACCTTTACACCACCCATATACTCTAGGCCCCTAGCGCAGCTCCTGTTAATTCCAGTTTATCTCTTTTTACTTCTTTACTAACTACCTATTTCCTTTTTTCCCCCTGTTTCCCTCCCAATCTCCCCTGACCTGATTCTATGGCAGACATTTTTCTTCTCCTGGCTCTCTGTCTCTTCCTCGTTTCAATTTTATTTTAGACACTATAATTTGCAATATTGTTATTGAAGAGGTATTGTGACATTATATCTTCTTTCAGCATCCAGTACTTTTAAAAATTCTTGATTTAAACACCAATGTTACAAGGTACAGCTGTTTTTTTTTTCACAATTACAAAGTTGTTTATGACCAAGTTTCAATCAGACAATGTACAATACCCTGCATCAGTATACATTTACCATCATAATGTCCCCAGTTTCCCTCTAGCTACTCCCCCCCTGCTATGGGGGGACAGACATTTTTATTCTTTCTCTCCTCTCTTTTATTCTCTATTTTTCTTAGATTATTTTTCCTTTTAGACACTGTGGTTTAGACACTGTGTGGTTTTAAACACTGTGTTCCTGAAAGGGTATAGTGCTTATCACTTTATATCCTTTCAACACTCAGTTCTTATTCATAGACATCATTTCCAACTATTTTTATCATAGTGGTCCCTTCTCTGCCCTAAATGCACTCCTTTGCTATTTGTGGTGAACTTCCTTCATCCTCACACTAATCGCTATTGTCTCTAGATATTAATATTATACTATCTTTTATTTGGTATCTCAAAATGAGTGAAATTATTCTGTCTTGCAATATTGAGATAAATACTATTATCCTCCTAATTTAGTTTTCCTTCTCTTCCTTCCTCCTGTTTTTACACATTCCTTTCTTTTGTCTTTTTATTTGAAAACATACACTAATTTAGTAACACTAGAAGTTTCTTTATTGTAGCTTCTGGCTATTTCTTCTAAATCTTCTCTTGAGAAGCTTTTTCTCATCATCAATCTGAACTCTAGATGTTAGTGTTCTAACAGTTTCACACATTTTCATCTGCATTTCCAAAGTAATTTTATCTAGTCCTCTCATTTAAATTTACCTATTATTTAATCCTGCATTGTGAGAAGTCTCATTTAGACACACCCACTAATTTTAGAATCGCTTTCAAGTTCTTCCTGGCGTTTCTGCTTATATCTCTAGTAGTCATCCAAAAAATAAATAAATTTTGATGTCCAAATGAACTTTACTTGTGCCTTCCCCATCACTACAAATGAAAGCTCCATCCTTCAAATACACTACAAGGCTTAGCCCCTTCCCGCCTGCTATTTATTCAAATTTTGTTTCTCTTACCTACAAAGTACTTCCAGAATTTTTCTCATTGTCAATTTTGACCCTCTGGTTATGAAGGAGTTGATTGCCTTGATTCTTGCAGTGTCTATGCTTTCACTTATGCTGCAGTTGGCTGATTAAATAATTCTTTTAAACTGTTAGTAAATCTTTTTCAATGTCTTTTCATGCACCTCCCTAGAACATTTCTAGAGGTCACAGTCCTATACATATATGTTTAAATCCATGCTCCTATAGGATCTGTTTCCCTAGCCTGTCTTGAATCTCTTATTTCCTGTTGCCCTCACTTCATATGTCAGAAAATGTTCTAATATATTCCTGATTTATAAGTGCTCTCACAGACAGTAACCAAATTTCAAATATACTTTGGTAACAATACACCATTTATTCCAGAGATGTGATCTATTTAACAGAAGTTCAGGCTATGGCTCCTGAAATTAATATAATGAAATCCACCATTTTATCCTCTAACTCATAGTTATTATTGAGAGTCACCCAAATAGTGTTCAGGTTTCTTTTCCTTCTCAGCACTTTATCTCCATTACTATCTCTCTAGCATCTCCCCACAGTAAGTTTTACCTAATCAGTGACTTGTTCTATTTCTCCTCTCATCCTATATAATGGACATATTATAACATTCATTTTTGCCCAATTACATATAAAATATGACTATACATATAGTTACAATAAAAATAGTAACTTAAAATAAGAAAAACATGTTTTCTGCTCGGACTCAAACATTCTGAAGGGACTGTCATTTTCTCAAATTCCTTGCAGATTAATCTAGGAAATATCTAGATGGTCATATCTTTTGATTATTGATATTAAAAGTAGCAGATAGATATCTGATCTGATTAAAAGCATAACATTCTTCTGGAACTACCAGTGTCCAAGGTGAAAGACATTCACGTGTCAACCTCGTAACATGATGTCTAATTTTGAAATCATGATGGTACTACCACAACAGCAAATGTCATTATCCTTCATGCTATCAAGAATGATGTATTTCAACATCTTAGGGAATTTATAGACTCTACCACTTTTAGCGATTCCTGCTTCATTTGTTAAACTTTCACTCTAAGCTCGAGTATGAGTAACTATTTGTGTAACAGAAACTGTGCACACATTCTCACATGACTAAGGCATTTATTAATGTTTTTCTAGGCAAGGGTCTGCCATTTACCAAACATTAATAGATGCCTTGCAAACAGAAAACTGTATAGAAAAGTCTTCATCTTCACAGAACTTTTCTTATGATAGGTGATATAAACAACAAAGTGAAAAATTTACTTGTGGGTTTCAGATGATAAGGTCATAAAACAATTAAAGGAGGTAAGTGATATGTTGACATTTGCAACTTGCAAATCAATATTAATATTATATTGTTGAGCAGCATATCTTCAACCCTTTCCACTCGTGACTCCTCTTTACCTGGGAAATGAAACCTGATCCAGTACTATCAGAGGTTTATTAGTTTTCCTGGTAAATTTTGAAATAAATTTTTTGTTGTTATTGGGCCACACCCAGAAGTGCTAAGGACTTAATCTTGGCTCTGCACTCAGGAATAAACCCTGGTGGTACTCCTGTGACCATATGGGATGCCTGCAATCAAACTTGGGTCAAACATGTGCAATCAAATGTCATACCCACTATACTATCACTCTGGCCCCCTGAATTAATTTTTGGTTGTGTGAGGTTCAGAAACTTACATGGTCTCCATTTTTCACAACTCCACATTCAGTGACATGGTACCAAGTGCGGCTGTAATGTGGCAATATAATGTAATATTTAAGATACAAGGATTTTGAATGGCTATCAACATTTTAAACTTTCTGTGTAATATGAAAAATAATAAAAATTAAGCTTGCTAGATAAATTTGAAATGAAGCAAAAGAAAGCTTCCCTCCACACACACATATTTCACTTAGTTGGTGCTAAGTAATTATCATTTAACTGTGCTTTTTAAAAAAATTTTTTTAACACTTTAATCCATCTGCCAACAAGATTCCCCTGCCTGGTCAGCCAGGGGCCATACTCTGAAGGAGAAGAGCCCTGCACAAGGTCATGATGAGGATTATAGAGGGAAGAGATATAGGGAGGTTCCAACTTTTTGATGATACTTAAAATAATTGGCTACGGGTATCTTCCTACTACTCCCTTGTCCTTTCCTGATAGGCTACCTGGTACAGCCAGGTAGACTGAGGCGGGGTCTATGGACACAACATGTGGTCCTTACAAAATGGTATTTCTCCATGCTCAGAACCTAAAGAAGCATGCCATGTGGCTTTTACAAAATGGCATCCCTCCTTATTCAGAATTCAGGTCCCAACATTCCCTCCTCTTCTTATGGACCTGAGTCAAACCTTTGACTCTCCTTGAGGTTCCTTATTTTTGTCCCTACTTATGGGTACAGATTGGGACCTTAGCACAAGAATCTTAATTAGGGAGGCTTTTCAGGGTGATACTGAACCACTGTTTATATCAGGTGGCAGAATCTTTCCACTGCCTTTTTTACTTCTGCAAACTAGCCTTCACCTGCTGTACAGTCTTATGGCTGAATTTTCTGACTTGTTAGCAACCAGAGCCAGACCTAGGTCTAGTCCCCACCTGCTCTGAAAAGCAACTTCAGCTGACTTTCTCCTTATTTGCCTTAACTATTAACTATGCTTTAAGGAGAAAACTAAGAGCATTTGTTCTAACAAGATAATGTATATTAAAGAGTTGTAGAAAATATCTAAAGGCCTTGGGTTTCAGAAGATTGTTAGTAGTTGAACTCGACAAAAACAGATTTAAAGAAAAGCACCTTTCAACACTGCCAGGCTATTCAGCCTCAAAGTCTAAGCCTGAGCTTCCAGTTATCACTCTTTTGAATCATCCAGACTAATATTTAATATGCAACTCAGTTTGAGGAAATGGAATGACCATTAGACCAAAGTACATCAATCAACAATTGAAAAATTGATTCTGAAATGAGTTATATAAGTCAAATCTTGGACAGAATACCAGCAAGAAAAAATTATTAATTTTACTTTTCCTAATAGGGATTTTGCTTATTTTTGCTTTTGGGACACATTCAACAATGCTCAGGGGTTACTCCTAACTCTGCACTCTGGAATCACTCCTGGCAGACTCAGGTGAGTAGGAGATGCATCTGAGATGCAAAGGATAGAACCTAGGTCTGGAGACCTGAGAGATAGCACAGTAGTAGGGTGTTTGCCTTGCATGCAGCCAATCCAGGATGGACTTGGATTTGATTTACGATATTCCATATAGTTCCCTGATCCTGCCAGGAGCGATTTCTGAGTGTAGAGCCATGAGTAACCCCCTGAGCACCACTGGGTGTGACACCCCCCATAAAAGAACCTGAGTCTGTCCCATGCAAGGCAAATGTCCTATCTGCTATACTATTGCTTTGACTCCGTTTTTATTTGTTTTAATTTTCTGTGATATATAATTTAAAAAGATTTTTCTATAGAAAATAAGTTAATAGGGAACTACTTGTGCATTATTTACAAACAGTTACGGGGAACTACTGTGTAATAATATTTAATTTCTAAAATTCAGAATTCATAGACTCCAGATTGTCCAACCAAGCATCTTCATTATAACTACTGGACTGTTTGGCAGTCATAATTTTGCAAGAAAAATAAGAATAAAGTTTAATTTAACTATTTGCATCATAAGAAAGAGAATAGTTAAACTTTACAAACTCAGAAATATTTTTTTTTTTTTTGTTTATTTTTTTTTTTATTTAAACACCTTGATTACATACATGATTGTGTTTGGGTTTCAGTCATAAAAGGAACACCACCCATCACCAGTGCAACATTCCCATCACCCAAGTCCCAAATCACCCTCCTCCCCACCCAACCCCCGCCTGTACCCTAAACAGGCTCTACATTTCCCTCATACATTCTCAATATTAGGACAACAAACTCAGAAATATTTAAGAAAGATTTTCTCCCACATCTTAAAAATAAATATATAAATAAACCAAATTATGCTCCAATGAAATAACTTAAGAAAGGAATATAATGGTAGCAATATTTTATTAGAAAAATTATAAAAAAGAGGATTAGAGCTTATTGTTTTAAATGAAAACTAGTTTAGCTTATGGAGAGGCACAATAATCACTACTAGGATAGATTGGGAGAGGTTCAGAGTTCAAATCCTCACTCCATTTTCTATAAATGGTTTGTCTGTGGACAAGGTTCTTAATCTTTCTGTGCATCATTTATTCCATATGGTATAGAATAAAAAACAAAATGTCTATAGAACTTTCCTGAATAATTTATAGTTACTGCTGTTTCTAATCATTCATATATGCATTTTATTACAAGTTGTATGAAATAAGTGATTTCTTTTTGCTGAAATTCCAGGAGTCAAGAACTTACAAAAAGAGGAAGAGCCAAATAGAAATATAGTATATAAATAGCACTATTAAGAAAGCAATAAAGTTGAAATCTCCTCATTTAAAAAACTGATTAAGGGTAAGATTTATCACAAAGAGATAAAGGACTAATTAGGCAAGAAGTTGTTATTTGGCCTGTGGGAGACAAAACACAAATATTTGCCCTCAGTTTTCTCCTTAAAGCACAGTTAAATGATAATTTAGCTCAAACTAAGTGAAATATGTGTGGGGAGGCAAGCTTTCTTTGCTTCATTTTAAATTTACCTACAAAACTTAATTTTTATTATTTTTTATATTAATACTTTTATTGTTTTTTTCCTTTTTTCTTTCTTTTTTTAAACATCATGGTTACAAATATGACTGTAGTTTGATTTTAGTCATACAAAGAACACCCCCTTCACCAGTAAAATATTCCTAACACCAATGCCCACTATCTTTGTTCTCCACTCCCTCTGACTGTATTTTGAGACAGGCATCTACTCTCATTCATTAATATTGTCAAGGTTGTTGTTAGTGTATTTTTCTAACTGCACTCACCACGCTGTGTGGTAAGTTTCATATCCTGATCTGAATCTTCTGGCCCTATTCTCTGTGGATTATAACAATAATGTTCTTTATTTTTCTTTCTTTCTTTTTTTGGTTTTTGGGCCACACCCAGCGGTGCTCAGGGGTTACTCCTGACTGACTGCACAGAAATAGCTCCTGGCAGACACGGGGGACCATATGGGACACCGGGATTCGAACCAACCACCTTTGGTCCTGGATCGGCTGCTTGCAAGGCAAATACCGCTGTGCTATCTCTCTGGGCCCTCTTTATTTTTCTTAAAACCTAGAGATCAGCAAAGTTTATTCTGCACCTCTCTCTTTCCCTCTGGCTTATTTCACTCAGCATAATGCTTTCCATGTATATCCATTTAGAGGAAAATTTTATGACTTCATCTCTTCTGATAGCTGCATTCTATTTCATTGTGTATATGTACCACATTACTTTACCATTAATCTGTTGAAGGACAGCTCGGTTGTTTCCGCAGACTGGCTATTATAAATAGTGCTGCAATGAATATAGGGTATGGAAGGGATTTTTGTATTGTGTTCTTGTGTTCCTAGAATATATCCCTAAGAGTGGTATAGCTGGATCATATGGGAACTCAATTTCGAACTTTTTGAGGAATCTCCATACTGTTTTCTATAAAGGCTGGACGATGTGGAGCGTTTTTTTCATGTGTATTTTGGCCATTTATATTTCTTCTTTGACAAAGTGTCTGTTCATTTCTTCTTCCCATTTTTTGATGGGGTTAGATGTTTTTTATTGTTAAGTTCTGTCAGTACCTTGTATATTTTTGATATTAGCCCCTTGTCTGATGGGTATTGGGTGAACACTTTCTCCCATTCTGTGAGTGGCTTTTGTATCCTAGGGACTATTTCCTTTGAAGTGTAGAAGCTTCTCAGCTTAATATAGTCCCATCTGTTTATCTCAGCTTCCACTTGTTTGGAGAGTTCTGTTTCCTTTTTAAAGATGCCTCTAGTTTCAATATCGTGAAGTGTTTTATGTGTTCTTCTATATACCTTATGGTTTCATGTCTGATGTCAAGGTCTTTAATCCATTTGGATTTAAGCTTTGTGCTTAGATGGAGGTCTTATTTCACATTTTTGCAAGTTTCTGACCAGTTGTGCCAACACCACTTGTTGAAGAGGCTCTCCTTGCTCCATTCTGCATTTCTTGCCTTTTGATCAAAGATTAATTGATAATATGTCTGAGGAACATTCTCTGAATACTCAAATCTATTCCACTTATCTGAGGGTCTGTTTTTTATTCCAGTACCATGCTGTTTTAATGACTATAGCTTTGTAATACAATTTAAAGTTGGGAAAAGTGATGTCCCCCTATATTTCTTTCTCAAGAGTTGCTTGAGCTATTCAGGAGTATTTATTGTTTCAAATGAATTTCAGGAGTTTTTATCCACTTCTTTGAAGAATGTCATGGGTATCCTTAGAGAGATTGCATTAAAACTGTACAATGCTTTGGGAAGTATTGACATTTATTTATTTATTATTTAGTTAGTTAGTTTTTGGGTCATACCCTGGCAGCGCTCAGGGGTTACGCCTGGCTCTACATTTAGAAAATCGCTCCTGGCAGGCTCAGAGGACCATATGAGATGCTGGGATTAGAACCACCATCCTTCTGAATGCAAGCCAATCACCTTACCTCCATGCTTTCTCTTCAGTCCCGTATTGACATTTAAATGATGTTAATCCTCCCAATTCATGAGCAGACTATGTGTCTCCATTTCCTTGTGTCCTCTTATTTCTTGAAGCAGGGTTTTGTAGTTTTATTTGTATAAGTAGGTCCTTCACATCTTTAGTCAAGCTGACTCCAAGATATTTGAGTTTGTTTAACACTAATGTGGATGGGATTGGTTTTTTTATGTGGGGGGGTGGTTTTTGGGCCACACCCAGTGATGATCAGGGGTTACTCCTGGCTATATGCTCAGAAATTCCCCCTGGCTTGGGGGATCATATGGGACTCTGGGAAACCGAACTGTGGTCCATCTTGGGCTAGTGAATGTAAGGCAGACACCTTATGCCCTGCACCACCACTCCGGCCCCTGGGATTGTTTTTTTAATGTTCATTTATCTCTATCATTATTAGTGTATAAAAATTCATTAATTTTTGTGTGTTAATTTTGTAGCCTGCAACTTTGCTCTATGAATCTATTGATTCTAGAAGCAATTTGGTAGAATCTTTAGGGTTTTATAAGTAGAGTATCATGTCATCAGCAAACAGTGAAAGCTTAACTTCTTCCTTTCCTGTCATAATTCCCTTAAAGATTTTTTTGCCTGGTTGCTATGGTAAGAACTTCCAACACTATTTTGAATAGAAATGGTGAGAGAGGACAACCTTGTCTTGTACCAGATTTTAGAGGGAAAG
This sequence comes from Suncus etruscus, assembly GCF_024139225.1. Lineage (NCBI taxonomy): Eukaryota > Metazoa > Chordata > Mammalia > Eulipotyphla > Soricidae > Suncus > Suncus etruscus. The sequence continues at coordinate 74,786,908 of NC_064863.1, forward strand.
CTTTTACTTTATCTCCATTGTGAATAACATTTGCCATTGGCTTGTGGTAGATAGCCTTGAATATATTGAAAAAAGTTCCTTGAATTCCCATTTTGATGAGAGTTTTTTTTTTTAATAAGGAATGGGTGTTGGGCGCTATTGAATGCTTTCTCTGCATTTATTGATATGATTGTATGGTTTTTATTTTTTGTTGTTGATATGGTGTTATATTGATTGATTTACAAACATTAAATCATCCTTGCATTCCTGAAATGAATCCTACTTGGTCCTGGTGTATGATCTTCTTGATGAGGCATTGGCTTCTATTTGCTAGAATTTTTTTGAGGCTCTTTGCATCTGTGTTCATCAGTTTATCATACAGACTATGAGTCTGTAGTTTTCTTTTTTTGCAGCATCTCTGTCTGAAAACCTTAATTTTTAAATGCAGCATAGTCCTAAAGAGTGTGAGTTAATATCACTAGCCTAGAAAGCACCAATTTTTATTATATATTTTTGCTTTTTAAGTTGTGGCTATATGGTCTCTCTTAATTCACACCTAATTCATAAGTTAGAGATACCTTTTTCACCAAATTTCTTGCATACTCTCTGCATAAAAGTGTTTAACCTCTTTACTTCCACTTTGAGGTTCCCATTATCTTGGAATATTGGAAAATTAAGTAACTTTTCAGTGATCACCCAAATAGAAGGTGATGCCTGTTATGTTGATTGAACAGATTTGTTGATTATAAATGCAGTGTGATTTTAATTCAACAGTAATTATTCTAAGAGCACAGAGTTCTGGAATCTGAAACTCTCACTTCATTACTAACAGTATTTATTTGGCAAGTCATTTAACCTTTAAGTCTTTACTTTCTACTGTATTAAATGAAGCAAAAACCAGCTGTCTGCTTTCAAGAATTATTATGAGGATTAAGTAAGATGATTAATATACAATGCTTCAAAATCAGACAATTCTAGTTTCAAATGTCTATTTTAATTATTTAGGAATATGGCCAAGTTACGTCAACTCTCTGCACCCAAGTTTTTTTATCTGTAAAATTAGGTGTAATATGTTTGCATTTTGTAAATGTAGTTTTTAACTACATAAAGAAAACCTAATTCAAAAACTAAAATGCAGTAAACACTTCATACATAGTTATGGTTAATAGATAATTTTATATTCTGCAATATTTTGCATATGTAATTAGAGGAGACATAATTTTCTCATAACTATGTGTAATTAGTGAAATGTAAGTTTCAAAATATTGGGACATTTCTAACACATGACAAAAATAAAAGTCTAAAATTCTCCCTAATAAGCTCACAAGTAACACTTGACTTGATCATTTGTAAAAGGCTCTAGATTTATATTTCAGCAGCAGGAATGCACACACACATTATTCCCATATTTTGTATAAGCCTTGTACTAGAAAATATTTTTCTATGAACCTAAACCTATCTGCCTATTCTAAAACTTTCAAATGGGAGTGTATGATCTATTTCCTGGCACCTTACCACTTTTTAACAAAAATTAGTTGTTTTATTTTTCTATAAAATGAAAATTAAAAATGTAAACAGATACCAAAATCCTGCTGGTGTTAGACTGGCAGTTGTTTCACTAATCCATTTATCTGTTTTATTATTGTATAGATTTACTACAGTTTCTTTAGCCACTCATCTGTTGTCAGGTTCCTGGTTGCCTTCAGATTCTGGCTATCATAAGTAGGGCTGCACTGAACATAGGAATGCAGAGAGCAAATTTTTATTGTGTTTTTCTATTTATGTAGTAGATTCCTAAAGATGGTATTATATGAAAGCTGGGTTATATGAAAGCTCAATTTCTAGATTTTTGAGGAATGTGCATATTGTTTTCCAAAATGGCTGTACCAGCTACATTCTCACCAGCCGTGAATAAGAGTTTCTTTCTCAGCACATTCATGCAAGCACACTGTAGTTCTTGTTTTTGTTTCTGTTGTTTTTTTTTTTTGTGATGTGTGCTAGTTTCTGTGATTTGATATCTCATTGTTGTTTTTATTTGCATATCCCTCATGTTATGTGATATGGAGACTCTGATTACCCTTTAAATTTCTTAGTTGTCTGTAGTGACCTCTCCCTTTTCCTTTCTTGTTTTTGGTTGTTGCTTTTAGGCCACAACCACTGAGGCTCAGAGGTTACTCTTGGCTATGCGCTCAGAAATCGCTCCTGGCTTTGGGGGACCGTATGGGACACCTAGGATCGAACTGAGGTCTGTGTTAGGTCAGCCGTGTGCAATGTAAACACCCTACTCCTGTGCTATAATAACTCCAGTCTCTCCCTTTTCATTTTCATTTTTATTTTATTTTTTTAATTTAAATAATATCTTTATTTAAGCACCATGATCATAGACATGATTGTAGTTGGGTTCCTTTTTCATTTTTTATTCTGCTTACTGATGTTGTAAAATTTAAATGAAGTCATAAAATTTGCCTATACATGAATGGACATGAAGACTATTCTGCTGAGTGAAATGCACCAGAGGGAAAGGTATAGACATAAAATAATTTCATTCATTTTGGGGGTATAAAAAGAACGAGAGATAATATGGTAATATTACCCAGAGACAACAGAGACAAAGGTCAGGAGACCCAGCCAAGAATAGAAAGAACCACAAAGAGCAGTGAGTGTAACGAAAGTAGAGAAAGGTCTACTAGTTAGAGTAGAGAAGGGTCTACTATGATAATTGGAACTGATTGATCTGAACAAGAGCCTGGCACTGGAAGGGGAGAAACTAACAGGTAAGGTGCCCATTAATTAACAATAGAGTGCAAAGCAAGGTGTCAATAAAAGGTGGGGAAGAGAGAGGGCGAGAGAAAGAAAAATATTGTTTGCCCTATAGCAAGGCAGTGGTGGGGGTGAGGGTTAGGAGGGAAAAGGGAGATATTGGTGATTGTGAAAGTAAAGGTGCATGTATAGAAAAATTTTATGACTTCACCTCTCATGACAGGTACATAATATTCCATTGCGTATATAGTTGCTTTAGCCATTAATATGTTGAGGGGTATCTCTGTTGTTTCCAGAATCTGGCTATTATAAATAGTGCTGCAATGAATATAGGTGCAAGGAAGGGATTTTTGTATTGTGTTTTTTGTGTTCCTAGGTTATATTTCTAGAGTGTTATAGCTGAACAATATGGGAGCTCAATTTTCATTCTTTTGAGAAATCTCCATATTGTTTTCCATAAAGCTGAATGAGACAGCATTCTCACCAGCAGTGAATGAGAGTTTCTTTCTCTCCACATACCCACTACTAGCACTGATTATTCTAGTTCTTTGTGATATGTGCCAGTCTCTGTGGCATGAGATAGTACCTCATTGTTGTTTAATTTGCATCTCCCTGATGATTAGTGGTGTGAAAAAAAATTTTTATGTGCCTTTTAGCCATTTGTGTTTCTTCTTTGAGAAATTGTCTGTTCATTTCTTCTCCCATTTTGATGGGGTTAGATTTTTTTCTTGTTAAGTTCTGTCACACCATCCCCATTTTCTATGTAACTTTACCTGATTTTAAGACCTCCCATTTCTGGAAGGGGTCTTTGGGAGGTATCAAAAGGTTTGCCTCAGGGGCAGGAAGAGGATTTGGAGGATGGATTGAGAAGGATTGAGGAGAAGAGAAATAGAGCTCCTGCCAGAGCAGGGGAGACAAAGTTGAATGCAGGGCTGATAATGGATCTGGCTTGAAAGGTTATGATAGGCCGCACATGTGGCCAGGGCCTGAATAAAGCTGATGTCTACTGAAACCTAATTGTTGTGGATGATTTCCTCGTTGCCACCCTAATACCAGTCAGCTGAAGAGAGTTTCAGGAACTGGAGGAGAAAGGCCTCTCCATCCATCTCACCAACATCCAGTCCCATCCAGAGCTGTTATTCTACAAGTACCTTGTATATTTTCTATATTAGCCCCTTATCTGATGGAATTGGGTGAATAGCTTCTCCCATTCTGTGGGTGTTTTTTGTATCCTAGGCACTATTTTCTTTGAGGTTCAGAAGATTCTCAGCTTAATATAGTCTCATCTGTTTATCTTTGCTTCCACTTGTTTGGAAGTGCTGTTTACTTCTTGAAGATGCCTTTAGTCTCAATGTCATGAAGTATTTTAACTACATGTTGTTCTATATACCTTATGGTTCTGGATCTGATATCAAGGTCTTTAGTCCATTTGGATTTAACCTTTGTGCATGGTGTTAGATGGAGGTCTGAGTTCGCAAAAGTTGGTTCTTTGAAAAGATGAACAAGATTGATAAACCACAGCAAAATTGACAAAAAAAAAAAAAACAGAGAGAGAAACTTAATATACCAGATTAGAAATAAAAAGGGGGAGATGACTACATATACTGCAGAGATTCAAAGGGGAATGAGAGACTATTTGGAGTAACTCTATGCCATGAAAAACATAAAAATCTGGAAGAAATGGAGAAATTCTTGGACTTGTCCAATCTTCCACAGTTAAAACAGGATGATCTAGCATATATAAACAGACCCATCACTACTGAAGAAATTAAATTGGTAATCAAAAGTCTTCCCCAAAACAAAAGCCCAGGTCCTGATAGGTTCCCTAGCAAATTTTTTCAAACTTTGCAAGAGGAACTCCTACCAATCTCTTTCAAGCTCTTTCATGAAATTGAAAAATCAGGAATACTCCCAAATAGTTTTTCTAAAGTTAAGATCACCTTGTTGCCAAAACTAGACAGCGATCTGCACAAAAGGAAAACTATAGATTAATATTACTTATAAACACAGAAGCAAAGATCCTCAAAAAATTCTAGCAAATAGGATCCAATGCCTCATCAAGAAAGTCATACACCATGACCAAGAAGGTTTCATTCCAGGAATGCTAGGATGGTTTAACATATATAAATCAATCAACATAATATACCATATCAACAAAAGAAAAAGAAAAACCATATGATCATATCAATAGATGCAGAGAAAGCATTTGACAATGTCCAACACCCATTCTTGATAAAAAAATTCATCAAAATGCAATGCAAGGAACTTTTCTCCACATAGTCAAAGCCATCTACCACAAGCCAATGGGAAATGTTATTCTCAATGGAGATAAAATAAAATCTCTTTCTCTAAAATCTGGTATAAGACAGGGATGCCTTTTCTCACCCCTCCTATTCATCATATTGTTGGAAGTTCTTGTCATAGCAATTTTGCAACACACATATATAAAGGGCATTCAGACAGGAAAGGAAAAAGTCAAGCTCTCACTGATTGCAGATGACATTATATATACTTAGAAAATCCTAAACACTCTACCAAAAAGCTTATAGAAATAATAGATTCATATAGCAAAGTGGCATGTTACAAAATTAACATAGAAAAATCAATGGCCTTCTTGTACACCAATAATAATAGAGGAGAAATGGACATTAAAAAACAGTCCTATTGACATTAATGCCACAGAAACTCAAATATCTTGAGTCAACCTGACTAAAAAGGTGAAGGACCTATAAAAAGAAAACTACAATACTCTGCTTCAAGAAATAAAAGAGGACACATAAAAATGGGGATATATAACCTAAACATTATCAACATCACTAAACATCACTAAAATTGCAGTAGTCTGCAAGGCATTGTACAAATTTAATGCTATCCTTCTAAGGTATCTAAAATTCTTCAAATAAGTGGATCAAACACTCCTGATATTCATTTAGAACAATAAACACCCATGGATAGCTAGAAGCAACCATTGGGAAAAGAAATATTGAAAGTATTGTTTTTCCCTAACTTTAAATCTATCATTAAAACAGCATGGTACTGGAATAAAGACAGACCCTCAGATCAGTGTAATAGACTTGAGTATTCAGAGAATGTGCCCAATATATAATCAATTAATTTTTGATAGAGGGGCAAGAAATGCAAAATGGAGCAAGGAAAGCCTCTTCAACAAGTGGTGTTGGCACAATTGGTCAGCCACTTGCAAAAAAGTGAATTGTAGCAAGTTTTTGATGGCAAACTGGTGTGCTGTTAATTCTGCTCCTCTGGTGGCTGTTCCTGCAAGATTTTAAAGTGAAAGAATCGTAACCAATGCCCCTAATGCCTGCTTTTGTCTTCACCTTTCTCCTTTCTGAGCTGCATACATTTCTTCTTCTTCTTCTTTTTTTTTTTTTTTTTAGTCACACCTGGCAGTGCTCAGAGGTTACTACTGGTTTTGTGCTCAGAATTCGCTCCTGGCAGGCTTAGGAGACCATATGTGATGCTGGGAATCGAACCGGTGTCTGTCCTGTGTTGGCTGTGTGCAAGGCAAACACCCTACCACTGTGATATTGCTCCAGCCCCTGCATCCATTTCTTCTAATGAATGCCAGGAGACTCAAGGAAAGAGATGCACTGCAACACATACATTCTCTCCTAGGGAGTTCTTGTAAAGACAGGTATTAAGCCAGCTTTAGTTTGAAACCACATAGCTACCTGTAGGAGAGCCCACAGGCTGTTGCCACCTGTTGAGAAATTATAAGAGAGGCAGGTCGGACTTGTCTAGAGTCTCCCTGAATGCAGGCTCCTTGCCCCATGGACAAATTTATTGTAAGCCCTGGGGTGTTATCTTTTTTTATCTCTATTGTCACTAGACTGAGAATGGTACTGTGTGAAGACTTTCAGAGCTATGACTTCATAAAATGGTGGGGTAGCATCAAAACAAAGCCAGCAATCTCTGGTAAGATTGAACTTAACCTGATTAAGCATGATATAGGTAGCACTCATAAAGTCGGAAGAGGGAGCGAGCTTTAAATGTTTTACCATAGTCTTTTGGGTGCTGGTGGGTCATTGGGTATTTACAGTGATCATAGCATGATGGGCGCTATTTTTGGGACACTGGGAGTAGGAGGCAGAGAGTCTATGGGTATGACAGGAGGTTTAAAAATTAGATTGGAACCCATAACAAACTATGTGTTCAGCACTACTAATTGTATTTTAAACAAAAGCTCAGGGTCATATTTGTTTATTTAAATATAAAATATAAAGTCTAGAGTCCACGTGTTGGGTGAGGTCTCCCTGAACATAGTGCCTCTAGTCCCTTGGCCAGTGGTCTGAAGATTGCAGGGCAGAGAAATTAATTTACAAGCAGCAGTTAATTTCATTGAAGTCATCTTGCTTTATTCTATGGCCCTATCCACCATGTGCATTTCCTCACACTTATTTCTCTGCTAAACTCTCTATGCTGAGCAGTTTATCTTGAGGCTTCTCTTCTGGCTCTTTGCCTTCTTCTGCTCCTCACTTCCTCTCAGCTAGAGTCTATTATTCTTTATTCAAAACCACCACCCAGGTGTGGGCAAGTCTGACCATCCAGGTGGACTTTTACATACTAAAAGAAGAGGTTAGGGAAACAGGAAGTTGGGGGCAGGGATACCTTACAATATCCAGTCTCATAGAGCCTAAAGCCCCACATAATCTCACACTTAAAACTCTCTGTTTGTAGTCTTTTGAAGCTAGTAAATTTAGCATAATGAGGTTACATTAGGAGAGGCCTTGAAGCAAGAGTTTTCCTTTTTCCTAGTTATTTTGATAAAGTCTCTAGTATTATGCTTTATCCAGCTTCCTTGTCTTGTAGTCTCACATCCCCAAGCAAGACAATAAGTGGTCTCATCTCCACCCTTGTCCCTCTTATTAAGGCCATGGTCTGGGCACACATAGAATTCAACCTGCTGTAATTCATTCTTTCCATGCAATGATTAGCAGCTATTCGTGCCTTTAATATCATAAAACCCAAGCGGTGAGGGACACTTTTTGGAATCCAATAGGTTCCCTAATAATATCCCTGGCCCATAAATTTCCTATTAAATCACAAAGTCAACCAGTAAATCAGCAAACCATTGCTCTTCAGGATTGTCAGAAGATTCAGCAATTAGAGCAGTTGTACCAGATGCCTCTTGAATGATTTGCCATGATTGACTGGTGTTGTGAAGGAACAATAGAAGCAGCATTCTGGAAATAAACATAAGACACCATCTCCTCAGGCTTTGTTTTCCTGGGACAAATAGTTATTGTTGTTCACATATTTGAGAGACCCATACTTGGGACCCATATTGGGTCAGGCTCATTGGTAGGAAACATTCATCCAAAGCCTCTCCCTACTGTTAGTAGGGAGTCAGGCCCCCTCCAGGCACCTGTCATAGGGTCCTTCCATCACACAAGGAATTCTGGTTTGAGTGTGAGACTTGCCCAATGCTTGTAGAATGTAGAAAACCCATTTTTTAATTGAAAAAAAATAATATTTAGTGTGAAAAAAGCCATACTTAACTGCTGGTGAGGGCTGGCTCCCCCTTTCTTTTTTTAAAGCTAATTTTTAGTATGTAATCTTTATTTTGACCATATTGGTTTACATAACTTTCACAATAATATTTTAGGTACATATTAACATTGAATCAGGGGAATTCTCATCCTCCTAAAACTGATTTTTTAATGTTTTTGTGTCTTTACACAATGGGTTGGCCTCAAGGATTATAAAATTTTTTCCTGTAGAGGGACTAGAGAAATAGCGCAGCAGTAGGGCATTTGCCTTGCATGCAGTCACCCAGGAGAAATGGTGGTTTGAATTCCAACATCCGTGAGTCTGCCAAGAGAGATTTCTGCGATATTTTGAGATTTTTTTTACTAATGCAATTTTTCATTACAAATATTCAGTAAGCAAATAATCACAAATACTTTGCACCTAGCGCAGACATCATTTCCACTGCTCCTGCCTGCTGTCCCTTGCATTATCAGAGGCCTAAGGGAGAGAAGGTTATTGCAGAATTATATTTTGTCATACCTTCATCATGACTTCATCAAAGTGAAGAGGAAGATTGATGATGAGCACAGACAATTTTAGGAAAAGTAGGAGACGCAGTATTTGTTGAGCACAGGGGCATCCCCACATGTCTTATTTGCTCAGAGAAAGTTGCCGTGCACAAGGAATACAACTTGAAATGCCATTATTCAACTAAACATGCTGAGAAATGTGAAAATTATCAAGGAAATGAGAGAGTCAAGCATGTTGCCAGTCTTAAAGCATGTTTAATGAGGCAACAAGATTTCTTTGAGAAAGCAGCCATAGAGAATGTTGCATCAGCCGAAGCTAGCTACATGGTTAGTGAGATGATTGCAAAGGCATGGAAACCATTCACAGAAGGAGAGTTTGTTAAAAAAAAATGAATGTTACTGGCTGCAAGTATTATCTGTTCAGAAAAGAAAGGTCAGCTTAGCAAAATCAGCCTTTCTGCCAACACTGTGGTAGAGTGCATTTCTGACATGTCAAGTGTCATTTATCATCAACTGTGTGAGAAAGCCAAATGTTTTGATGCATACTCAGTTGCTCTTGATGAGGGCACAGATATAACAGACACTGTGTAGCTCACAATTTATGTCCGTGGTGTTGATTGCAACTTTGAATTGACAGAGGAGCTGTTCACAAATGGCTCATGGACTTAGCTTTTCTTGTTGACATTACACATAAGCTGAATATACTAAACAAGATGTTACAAGGCCCGGGGAAGCTTATTAGTGCTGCCTATGACAAAGTGAGAGCATTCTCCACAAAACTTGTATATTGAAAATTCCTGCTCTCTCAACAAACATTTGCCATTTCCCAGCATGCTAGGAATTTGTGGATGCAGGCATACCATTCAGTGGTGAGAAACATGTTGATGCTATTTTTAAGCTAGAGAAGGAATTTGATCACAGATCTGCAGACTTCAAAAAGCACAGAGCCACTTTCCAAATTTTTGTGGACCCCTTTTTCTTTGATGTGCAAGATGCTTCCCCTAGCTTCAAATGGAGCTCATTGACCTGCATTGCAACTCTGATCTCAAAGCCAAGTTTAGGGAGATTAGTGGAAAAGCAGAATACATGAGCAATTTTTGAGAAAAATGCCCGTCAGCTTCCTTGAGCTTTCCCGAATGTTCAAGTGCACCATGTGCCTTTTTGGGAGCACATATTTGTGTGAAAATTTATTCTCCACATTGAACTTCAATAAGTCAAAGTACAGGTCTAGACTTAATGATGATCATCTTCAAGCCATACTGAGGTTCTCAACTGCTTCCTCTGTAAAGCCAAATGTGGTTCAGATTTGTGGGAAGAAGCACTGTCAAGTCTCTGGCAGCAAGGAATAGACAAAAGATGCCATGTTCAGAACAACATTTCATGATCTTCACTCAATGTTTTATTCATGTTCAGAAGAAATAATTAGGGGGCCGGGCGGTGGCGCTAAAAGGTAAGGTGCCTGCCTTGCCTGCGCTAGCCTTGGACAGACCACGGTTCAATCCCCCGGTGTCCCATATGGTCCCCCAAGCTAGGAGCAACTTCTGAGCGCATAGCCATGAGTAACCCCTCAGCGTTACAGGGTGTGGCCCAAAAACCAAAAACCAAAAAAAAAAAAAAAAAAAAAAAAAAAAAAAAACCAGAAGAAATAATTAAACTGTTAATAATGACGTTTGAGGACTTTTTTTGTGAAATCCCTTATGCGGCTCTGCCTCACCCCAACTTTGTCTTTTGCGGCCCCCAGGTAAATTGAGTTTGAGAACCCTGGGGTAGAGGGAGGATAATATTGGTGGTAGGACTGCCCTTGATTAAATGTCACTATGTACCTAAATTATTACTGTGAAAGATTTGTAATCCACAGTGGTCAAAATAAAAATTATTAAAAAAAAATAAGAATAAGCACCAGGCTATGAGGGCTTTTATAACTCCTGAATTCCCAATGGTCTCAAGAGAGGGGGTACCTTTTCCTAATCCTGACACCCCAAACAGAGTAGTTAACCCCCACACTGGAAGAACTTACTTTATTCTTATCATGGTTCTGTCTGCACCTATATCTAGTAGCACCTAATTACATGCCCTTCAATTTTGATAAATATTTTAGGTCATGCACCTGGTTCTATAGGCATGGTCCAATTTGCTTGGGGTCCCATAGTCTAGGAATCCTGTTTTAAGAGTGAAAGGCACTTCAGGGCAATCTTTTCAGTATTTCTCTCTTGCAGTAATGGGGCTGAGAGATACCCCAGATCTAGTTTAAAGGCTTCTCATCCTTATCAAACTTCATTTAGCCCTCCAGTGAAACCCCTTATGTACCATAGGCATGGGGTGGAGGGAGCTTTTCTAATGCGCCTTTCCCCTTGTTGATTAGGGCAATCAAAATTAACATTATCTAAAAAGGTTAATCACAATTATTTGCAACATTATCCACCCAATATTTAGAAATTTCTGAAGTCAGAGAAACTTTATTTTTAGTAGAAATTTTCAAAAGTCCCATTTTTTTCTTACCCTAACTAGTCAGTTTACTTGTTAGCATACAGACAATAATCTCTCTAGGGAAATTTCAATTGCCAGATAACAAGCAATTTCTAAGGTAGCTTGGATTTAAAAAAAATAACGTTTTTTCTTTTTTCTTTTCTCTTTCCAGCCAGTTTTCAATGTAAAAAGTGGCAAGGCAAATAGCTTCCGTGATCATTTTAAATTCTGCCCTCCCCTGTCTAATACACATGCAGATATCCTCATCTTTCTTTGCTTTCAAATAAGCAGGGCAGGAAAGTGGCTGAGATGGTTGCAAAGTCTATATTTTCTCCAGGACAAATTTATGTCCTGATGGCCATTGTGAAAAGTCTGTAGTTTACAAGCCTCTACACTGTTTCCTGGGATAGCCAGACGATATTCAATCATAGACATAGCAAAAACACAATACAATTCCAATACACGATTTAAATGCCAGATTAACAAATAACACAAATTGACAAACAGGAACAAAATGATAACAGATAGAAAGGTAGAAGAGAGATGAGAGCTATATGGGAATTCTGGACTTTTCCAAATTCTGGACGTTTCCAAATTTCCAGCAAGTAAACCTTCTTTTGCTGGCTTTATATCTGAAAATAAATAGATTATCTTTTAAAAGAACTACATCCAGCTTTAATTTATGTTACCTAATAGCTTTTGAAGAATAAAAGAAATAGAAAAATAGTTAAAAGCACTCATTTCTTCTAATGAAGGGTACAAGAATAAATGAGTTCCTCTACCAGTGAAAATGACTATGGTGTGATTAAAAAATGTACTTACAACCAGAAATATATACATCACAAAATATTGCCAATGAATAATCATAAGAATTGAAAAGAAAATATGAAGATGATAATGATGACTTGTAATATAGATTTTTGGTAACCTACCCTTATAATATGTATACTTGATTTATTTGTTTTGAAAGATCAACGAAAGCAGAAGTTGGTTTTTTGAAAAATAAACAAGATTGATAGACCATTGGCAAAACTCACAAAGAGAGAAATTTGATAACATGTAGTAAAATGAAAAGGGGGAGATCACTACAGATATTGCAGAGATTCAAAGGGTAATCAGAGACTACTTTGAGAAACTCTATGCCACTAAAAATGAGAATCTGGAAGAAATGTATAAATTCTTGGACTGTTATAACCTTCCACAGTTGAATAAGGAGTATGTAGCATATCTAAAAAAACCCAATACTGTTGAGGAAATTAAAATGGTAATCAAATGTCTGCCCCGAAACAAAAGCCCAGGCCCAGATGAATTCACTAATGAATTCTTTCAAACCTTTTAAGAGGAACTACTACCAATCCTGGCCAGGCTCTTTCATGAAATTGAAAAAACGGGAACACTTCCAAACAGCTTTTATGAAGCCAAAAGCCAACATCACCTTGATACCAAAACCAGCCAGACATGCTACCAAAAAAAAAAAATTACATACCAATATCCCTGATGAACATTAATGCAAAGATTCTCAAAAAAACCTGGCAAATAGGATCCAATACCTCATCAAGAAGATCATTCACTATGATCAAGTATGTTTTATTACAGGAATGCAAGGAGAGTTTAACATCTGTAAATCTATCAACATAATACACAACATCAACAACAAAAATTAAAAATCACACGATCATATCACTAGACTCAGAGAAAGCATTTGATAAGGGCCTACACCCATTCTTGATAAAAAAATAAACCTCTCAGCAAGATGGGAATGTAAGGAACCTTTCTCAATATAGTTATGGCCATCTACCACAAGCCAATGTCAAATATTATCCTCAATGGAGAAAAACTAAAATCCTTCCCTCTAAATTCTGGTACAAGACAAGGCTGTCCTCTCTCACCACTCCTATTCAACATAGACCGGAAGTACTTGCTATAGTGATTAGGCAAGAAAAACATATCAAGGGAATCCAGATAAAAAAGGAAGAAGTCAAGCTCTCACTGTTTGCAGATGACATGATACTATACTTAGAAAACCCTAAAGACTCTACCAAAAAGCTTCTAGAAACATTAGATGCATTAGCAATGTGGATTAACACACAAAAAGCAATGGCCTTTTTTTAAATATAATTTTTATTTTGATCATAGTGGCTTACATATTGTTGACAACAGTATTTTAGGTATATATTTATATAAAATCTGGGGGGATCCCATCACTGATTTGTCCTCCCTACACCTCCATTTTTATTCTACCTTCCATATCCTCCTCCCTCACCCCCGGGGCTGCTAGAATATGTGGTCCCCTCTGTACGTAGCTTACTACTTAGTAGTCTTGCACCTGTTTAGTCTTGATGCATCCCTTATTCCCCCTATAACAGGGAGGCAGAACTAGATTGTTCAAGTTATGTGGTTTTGCTTGAAGAAGAGAAAAGTAATAAACTGGGGTAAAAGTCTAATATGCTGAAAATGGGTGGAATCCTTCTAGAGGCTCTCATCATCTGTTTGAGAGACAAAGGAGAAAAGGAAGGTGAAACACCCCAACAGTACAAAAAGAAGTGTCAAGTATCCAGTGAGGACTCCAACAATAATGATAAGCACCACTAAAAAGCCATGGTCTTGAGATAAGAAACATGGCAGAGCACATAAAGGAAGAAAAGAAAAGAAGAGAAAAAATAAATATAAATGGGGACAACAACTTCAATAACCACACCAAAACAAAGAAATCGACAAAAGGTAGATAGGTAAATAAAAATAAAAAATAATAATAATAAATGAAGATTAAAAAATAATATATAAAAAATAAAAAATGTTTTGTGCTTTTTGTCTTTTTTTTCCCTCCTGCACTGGCACAGTATATATTGGGGTCATTCGAAAAGGAATTCACTTGGTCTAAGAGATATGGGGTTTCTCCACCCTTGGAGTATATTGTCATGGGATTAAGTATAGACTCTGTTGAGGTTCATTTACTCTCCTGGTGGTGCTTTCATGGTGTTTGGAAGACTTCTGCTCCATCCTGGGTGATAAAATCAGACCTCTGTATCTAGAGATCTCAGTATCTGCACAGGTCCAGGAGTGGGACTTATGATGAAGTCTTTCTTTGTGGTTCTAGAAGTTCTGTTCCCTCAGTGGCATTTTAATCCATCTTCTGTGGTTGGTGGTCTTGGTCTTTGCACTGATCCTACTATGGAACCTAGGATAGCGTCTTTCATTGTGTTTCCAGAAGCCCCATTCTGTTGCAATTGTCTCTGCCAGACCTTTGGAGCTGGGGATCGTGGTTGTTGTGCAGGTCGTAGTTCAAACCCTAGACTAGAGCTTTTTTATTGGTCCCAAGATATATACAGTCCAGTCATGTTTCTAACAGCCAGTAATCTGTAAATCTCAATCTTAGCTTTTAGACCGACCAAAAGGTTACAAGTCTTCTGATTTTGTCTTATCATTAGCTGGTGAGGTAGGATAACCTGCTCTTAGGTCAAGTTGCTCTTATTTTCCTCGTTGTCAGAATATCATATTAGAGCTGGCACTTGTTGGTGGTCCAGCAGTATTAAGGATGTCCCGGTTGGGATTTTTCCTGTAACTGTTGTGAAGAACTGTGTCAATTCTATGTCTGGGATCCAGGGTTCAAGGCTGGACGGATGGTGTCTAATCACCTGAGGTCTAAGTTGGAACTGCGTGACATTATTTTCAAGGTGGGAGATATCCCTGTATTGTAAACAAGTATGAGTTCTTATACCTAGTAATAAGAGCTCTTTTTTATATGTAAGATTTCCCCTTTTTCTAGTGTGTCTTTGAAGGGAGAAATGGTGCTACATTATATGTTGGTGCATTTGGGGGTGGACAGAGAAGAAAACAGAAACAGGTCACACACCCAAAAAAGATAAAAATAGGAATAAAAATATATGTGCTCACATATGTATATGTAGAACAAATATTTTTAAAATGAATTAATAAAGTAATTAAAGGAACAAAGTGATGCAAGAGACTACCTTACTTTTGAGTAAAAGCAGATAAAGAGGTGGTGTAATACAGGTCTTATACTTATGTTGAAAGTATAGGTTTCCCCATTGTCTTTTGGGATTTTCTTGTGGTGTGTGGGTTCCCAGGCACCTTTCCATCACACCCCCTGAGCTTCTTGAGATTGGAAAAAGATTTGCGGCAGGGAGGTCTTGTAAGAGTTCTTGCATTGGGGATACTTTTAGAGCTAAGTCCGGTTTCAACTAACAGTCCATGTTAGGGTGAATTGGTAAGGAGGGCCACGCAGCCTGAGTCTGCAGGGGAGTTGGTTGCCTTTTCTTGCAGGGGGTGAGGTGTGGGTTTGACTGGGTGTCCCTTCGCTTGGGTGCTAGGTACTGGTTCATTGGAGTAGGAGGTCAGTCTTGATGCCTAATAGATTAAGAACTGAGGGTGAAGAGTTTTAATATGGTGGAGGGTCTGAATGGGATTAGGGGTGAAGGGATAGTTGGATTTCCAAAGGGGGGAAAGGGGAAAGTATACAGGAGGGGTAGGAAAGAAGAAAGAGAAAATACATTAGAAAGAAAGGGAGAAGAGAATAGGAAAAAAGAAAAGAGAAGAAAAGAAAAGAAAAAGAAAGTAGTGAGAAGAGAGGAGAAAATAGGAAGGGAATGCTAGTTTGCTTGAATGTGTTTGATCAGTAGGGCCTGTAGTATAAGTCTGTACGTCACAGTTGCTGCTTTGGTGGCCTGACTGGTCACGTGCTTCAAATCCTAAAAGAATGTATAACCTAGAAATAAAGTGTATGTTAAAGAGTTTTCTCGGGACATTCTCGTAGTGCAAGCTGGGTATGGTATCTCGTGTGACTGAGCCCTGAGATGCCATCTTAGTTTGTCCACTTTGTATCCAAGAATGCCTGTAGACAGAAAAGCTGAGAGGTTACTTTAAATATAGTAAGATTAAGGCGTTAAAACATAGTGTTCTGAGATGTTTTCATTGGAGTCAGTGATTTCCCATGGTATTTTTACCTGTGATCCTGTATAAGATCTCTAAGGGATTATTATGGGTCTTTATAGTAGAAGGCTAATTACATACCTGTTCTCTCTATGCTGCTGTTTCTGCTGTGGCTGGTTTCTTTGTGGTATAATGTGTAGTCAAGAGTTTGTGTTGTTCCTTTTTCATGTATTTTGGGCACTGCTCCCGAGTATATGTTGACTATTACAGTGTTTGGAGTTTCTACCCTGTTAAACCCTGTTATTTGATTGTTGAGTATTAGTTGTATATATGGTGTATGTTCTAGGTGCTTTAGAATAGTTTTATCATTCTGTGTTTATCTTTTGTCTTCTGACTTACTATGTTTAACATAATATGTTCTAGGTCCATCCACGTTGCTGCAAAGTCTGTGATTGTATCATTTCTGACTGCCATGTAGTATTCCATTTTGTATAGATACCACATCTTAATGATCCATTCATCTGTTGTTGGACATCGAGGTTGGTTCCAAGACTTGGCTGTTATACTGAGTGCTACAATAAATAGTGAGGTGCACACGTCTTTTGGAATGAATGTCCTTCCTACTTGGGGGTATATACCTAGGAGATCAATTGCTGGGTCAAATGGTAGCCCAATTCTGAGTTCTTTGAGCACTTTCCAGACTGTTCTCCATAGGTGTTGGACTAGGGGGCATTCCCACCAGCAGTGGATGAGAGTGCCTTTCATACCGCATCCCCGCCAACACATTGTTCCCATTATTTTTGATGTGAGCCATTCTTACTGGTGTAAGGTGGTATCTCATTGTTGTCTTGATTTGGATCTCCCTGATGATGAGTGAAGGTGAGCATGTTTTCATGTGTTTGTTGGCCATTCTTCTGTCTTCCTCAGAGAATTGTAAATTCATTTCATCTCCCCATTTTTATGGCTTTATTTGGTTTTGAGGGGCTCAGCTTTCTGAGTGCTTTGTATGTTCTAGATATCAGCCATTTATCTGATATATCGAGTGAAAAGATTTTTTCCTATTCTGTTAACTGTCTTCTTGTATTAAGTAAGGTTTCTTTCGCCATGCAGAAGCTTTTTAGTTTGATGTAGTCCCATTTTTTTATGTTTGATGCTGAAGTTCTTGCCATTGGTGCTCCATCCTCGAAGACCTTTTTGATATATAGGTCTTCGAGTGTTCTGCACTCAGGGTGCCGGCGGCAGGCGCGGGTCTAGGGCGCCCACGTGGGAAGTGGGGACTCACCCATCCGCTCTCTGCTTGGGTCTGGGGTCCCTGGGATGGGGCGCTCGGGGTGCTGGCAGCAGGCGCGGGTCTAGGGTACCCACGTAGAAAGTGGGGACTCACCCGGTCTGCTCTCCACTTGGTCTCTCAATGGCATTTTTATACATCAATAATGATAGGGAAGAAATGGACATTAAGAAAACAACCCCATTCGAATTAGTGCCACACAAACTCAAATATCTTGGAGTCAACTTGAACAAAGACGTGAAGAATCTATACAAATCAAACTATAAAAATCTGCTTCAAGAAATAAGAGAGGACACGTGGAATTAGAAACACATACCCTACTCATGGATTGGCAGGATTAACATAATTAAATATGGCAATACTCCCCAAAGCATTTTGCAGATTTAATGTTATCCCTTGAAATTTTCCTATACATAGATGTACATGGAATCTATTATTCTGAATGAAATAAGTTAGAGAGAGAGATAGATGCAGAATAGTCTCACTCATCTATGGGTTAAGAAAAATAAAAGACATTTTTGCAATAATTCTCAGAGACCAAAGAAAGGAGAACTGGAAGGTCCAGCTCATGACAAAGAGTGATGAGTGCAGTTAGAGAAATAACTACATTGAGAACTATCATAACAATGTGAATGAATGAGGGAAGTAGAAAGTCTGTTTAGATTACGGGGTTGTGTGGTGTGGGGAGGAGGAATACTTGAGACATTGGTGATGGGAATGTTTCACTGGTGAAGGGAGGTGTTTTTTACATAACTGAAACCTAACTACAATCTTATTTGTAAACAAGGTGTTAAATTAAGATATTAAAAATAGTCTTTTAATTAAAATGCATGCTTAAGAAAAATAATTTTAATAAACAAAAACCCAAAGATTAAAAAAAGAAAATGACTATGGTGCATTCTTAGAATACTGATTATCAGTCATTTTTACTTACAATATAGAAAAGTTCAAAGATTTAAAACTTAAACACACACCTGTTTCACTCCCTCATCTCTACATCTTGCAGGTATCTGAAAAAAAGCTTTCAGTGTCTTCTTACTAATCTATTTGAAGTTTGTGCTATTTTTCCATTCAAAGTCTAAACATATAAGCAAAGATTCTAGTAAAGTTCATAAAATACTTCATGCTCTGTATACATGTGTTGATTCAGAAATCAAGTCAGAAAGTTTGCTGACTTTCAGTTGGTAGCAACAAAGCACAGTGGCAAATCATGGAATTCCTCTTTTATAAATTATAAATGTATACCTATTTATTCCTTGTCTCTCCATAATCTACTTTGTGTCTCCTGAAAAACCTAGAAATGCATGGAAAGACACAATCTTTGGTCATAGGACAGAATATACTATTTGGTATTAAAAACATGGTTTTACTCTGTATATGGCATCTCTCAGTTAATACTATTTTTGCCTTTGTCCTCCCTTGCTCAATGTCATGGATATATTATCCCATAGGGAGGGTATCATCTGAAGCACACACAGTCTTAAAGTACAGTTGCAACACAGCATGTTGTTTATCTGCATCTCATTATTATGGAAGAAGAGTATGTTGGTAAATAGAAGATCGAAAACCTCAAGTAGATAGGTTATCTCTTTTTTCTCTCACTCTCTTTTGGGGGTGGCTGTCACATCTAGCGGTGCTCAAAGCTTATTATAGCTTCTGAACTCAGGGATAAATCCTGGCATGCTCAGGGACTTTGATGGATGTTTTAATTGAACTCATATTGGCACTCTGAAAGGCAAGTGCCCTACCATTGTTATTGGTATGGCCATTTACTTTTTTTTGTGTAAGTATTGTGATGAGTTTCATGCATACATTGTTCCAAACCCAGGTTGCACGCTTCTCTCCACCAGTGTCCTAAAACTTTCCCATTCAATCCTCCTTCTCCTAGAATACTCAACCCCACAGTATTGCTTAAAACTATGGTCATTTGAAATCATTTTTCTTTGAAATCTTTTAAGTATCATAGTGCATTTGACACACATTCTACTAATCTGCATCACTGCACCTGCTCAAGGGGCTACTCCTAGAAAGTAGTTAGCAGTTTTCACTGAAACCTTTTTCATGGCTCTTAGAGGTAGCAAGATATCAGTGAGGGCAGGACAAGAGAGGGGTTAGAGCCTGAAACAGTTTCTACACTATTGTTTATCTGTGAATCTTTGTATACTCCATTCAAAACTAAATGAGAGTTCGGCTGGGTGAAGTATTTTTATTCATTTTGTTGCGTTCTCACTATAATTGATGTTTTCAGACCCGGAGGGTTGGTTGTGATAAATATACTGTAAATGTTAAGGATGGTTCCCTTTTTGATATTGCTGCTTTCAGTAAATTCTATCTCTATCAACGGTTTTAATTATTGTGACTAGGATATGACCTATCTGGATCTCTGATAGTTGGTACTCTCTGAGTATCTACCATGCGGGTGCATGTACAATTCAGCTCTAGCAACTTCTCAGCAATGTCTTTGACTGGTGCCTCTTTATAGGGGGTTTCTTCCTGGATAGCTAGGACCATAGTGATTTTATGTTCTTTCTCTTTAATTTATCCTAAAGATATACTGTCTGTTTATTTGGATGATTTCTTCATCTTCTGTAGTCTAGGGTTTTCTGCACTCTCTCTTCAAGCTCATTGATTCTGTCTTCTGTAGCTGTTACTTCACTCGTAATGCCTTCCCCTGGCTTTTTTCATAAAGCTTACCAACAGGTTTTTCAGTTGACATTTCTGGTTTTTTTTTCCTCTCTTATTTTTGCTTCTATCTTCCTCTATTTTATTGGCAGTCAGTTCCAATTTTTCTGTGATCTCATTGAACATCCTAAGTATTTTCACTCTGAATTCTATTTCTGAAAAATTTGATAGGGGATTAGTATTTATTAGGTCTAAAGCATTGCATTTTATACCCACAAGACACGATGAGATTTTTTGCTTGTTTTCCATGGTTCCTTGTGGTCTCAAGGTGATTTTTTTTTATTATATTGCTCTCAGTTTTTCCCACTATCAGGGAGGTCTCAAGTGAGATTGTTAGTATGAGACTGTCTTGCATCTGTCTGCCAAGGAAAATACATCCCTGAATGTAGTCTCTGACCTGTGTGGACAGGCAGGCTACCAGTCACTTTATTGTTGGTCTTGCTCTTGCTGGGTAGGAAGAGATTATGCTCACCATAGATTATGTTCAGTTTATATCAATGCCTGCTGCAAGTCCCGGTTTTGGGTACTTCTCCCACCATTCCACTACACAGCCCTGTCCAGGCTCATCACAGATCTCTCAGATAACATTTAGAAAAGGAAACTTACTTTCTTGTTAGGTGAATTCCTAATTTAAGTAATGCGGTTTTAGTTTTTCAAATGATATGAGTTCTATTGAATTCTATGATTGAGGAAATAATGTTAAAAGTCTAGAGAATTCTATACAATCATTAAGCTCTTTCCTTTACTAATAAAGCTTAAAATGAAGGTGCTGCACACAGTCCTTGCTCATATTTAAATTTTTCATCATTATCTTTTTAAGGATATGCCCTGAAAGATCCTTAAACAAAAACTGTCTTTTGGATGGTGAATATAAATCTACCAGCCCAAGAATATAGAACAAAGGGCCTGAGAATCTGAAATATGGATCAGATGACATTCCTAATTTAATTATCTTGGACTCCTTAATATTCTTTTATCTTTTAACATTATTATATTAAAATCTTATGCCTGATAAGTCTATTAGTGCAGTCCAAATCACTATAAGTTTTAATTTTTTGCAAATGTATTATTATTTAACTTTTATTTAGATTTTATTATTAAAAAGATGTTTTCTGAAAGTTCAATGTTGGTTTTTATTGGATCAGTATCATTTATAGTGACAGACCATTCATGGAGTAAAATTTGAAGTCTTTGTGGAAGATTTGGAAGCTATAACTGTCAGCATTTAGAAATAATCACAATACCATGTTAGTCTATACTGCTTATTCTCATCCCACTAGAGGGACACTCTTTCCATAAACTTCACAAGGGCTTGCCTTTGTGTGTGTGTGTGTGTGTGTGTGTGTGTGTGTGTGTGTGTGTGTGTGTGTGTTTGTGATGAGTCTGTGATGCACTGATCAAGTTCCATTAGAACTGACCAAGGCTTTTCAGAATGCCTCATTAACTCACACAGCTGCATTCTATCTTATTTCTTTTGCTAAAGAGAGCCATGGGTTAAAACTGTATAGACAGAAAATTGTTTTCAGAAGGAGTTGGAAACAGAGATACTAAATGATAATATCTTCCAGACCAACTTTTTGTCAGTAGAACAATCATCAGTGTTAGTCAAACAGAAGGCTTTTCTTACCATTTCCCACATAACCAGGGATATAGTACAGTAATTAGGGTGCTTGCCTTGCATCTGGCCAATCCAGCCCCCATATGCAGCCCTGAGTCTGCCAGGATTGTTCGAAGAGCACAGAGTCAAGAGTAAGCCCTGAGTTTCATTAGCTTTGTCCTCAAAACAAACAAACAAACAAAATAAATGTGAGCAGAGAGGAGAGAATAAGAAGCATGTTCAAGAGAGAACACTAATTCCTTCAGAGGGGAAAATGGCAGGTTTATTTTTAATAATGTCTCTACATACTTGTGCTCACAAATGACAAGTCTTAAATTACATAAAGTGAATGCTTTCTGTTGTCATCCTTCTTTCTTTTCTGTATCTAAATTTTATTTAATAATTTTAGAGTCTCAAATATAATTTCCTGTTCAGAACATTTTTATCTTCACACTTCCCATTCCAAAATCACTTACTACTTTAACACTTGAATGCCTACATCAAGCTTCCAAAGGTAAACTGAGTTCCTGAGGCCCCTAAATATGTGGTTTTCGATTTACCCTCCTCCCTGTCTATAGAACAAGACTGCTTGAATCTCATTTAAAATTCCTTTACTTAGTTTCATTTTCCTCATAAATTTTTATTTATTATACAAGTTTTTATTTTTTATTTACTTTGAGAAAAAAATTGCCTGTCATTTAGAAGAAAATAAAGTCATTTATCTGAAGATTTTCTTATTTCACTGAATTAGTATCAATATATTCACCTGTTTTAAGACTCTGACAACAATATTGGGACAATAGTTTCATAATTATTTTGGGTTGAAGCTCTAATATTGTAATTTTGTTTTGTTTATGGCTATACCTAGCAGTGCTCAGTACCTACTGTATTTGGTATAGGGGAATGAACCTGGGTTGACTGTATCCAATGCAGGAGACCTACCTGCTGTCTTATCTCTCAAGCTGCAAACATTCACCTTACTTTTACTATATTGCCTGAAGGAATTTTCTAATTGTGAAAAAGTTAGTTGCCTGAAGAGTTTTCTGCTTATGAGAAAACAAGCCTTCAGTTCTTTTTTTTTTTTTTTTTTTTTTTGGTTTTTGGGCCACACACAGCGGTGCTCAGGGGTTACTCCTGGCTATCTGCTCAGAAATAGCTCCTGGCAGGCACGGGGGACCATATGGGACACCGGGATTTGAACCAACCACCTTTGGTCCTGGATCGGCTGCTTGCAAAGCAAACACCGCTGTGCTATCTCTCCGGGCCCAAGCCTTCAGTTCTTAATAAGAATTATCTGGGGCCAGGAAGGTGGCGCTAGAGGTAAGGTGTCTGCCTTGTAAGCGCTAGCCAAGGATCAGGACCACGGTTCGATCCCCCGGCGTCCCATATGGTCCCCCCCAAGCCAGGGGCGATTTCGGAGCGCATAGCCAGGAGTAACCCCTGAGCATCACACGGGTGTGGCCCAAAAACCAAAAAAAAAAAAAAAAGAATTATCTACAATATTTCTGCATCACAATAACTCATAAGAGCAGTAAGTTTTGACACAAAACTTTATTGTCTCTAAGAAGTGCATTTAACTTTATTCACGGGACAATTATTAATGATCCTACTACCTCTCCTAAGAAAACATGAGATCCCAAGGATCATATTATGGGGATTAAACCAGAAAATTTGTAAGTATCCAACATCTTAATCTCTTTTCTCTTAAAAATAAATTCCACTTTTTGTTATCTTATCCTTTAACATTTAAAAAAATATGAAATGTCTAAGTTTGTTCTTTTTTTCTCTTACTATATTATGAATATCTTTTGGGGTATTAAAATGTGTTAATCTGGTTCACAACAGTTTCTATATCATTGTTTTATACTTACCATTCTACTTAATCATCCCCACCACAAGCGTGTCATTATTCCACTATTGTCTTATGGGGTATTTTAAACTATTTTAAGTTCATCATAAAACATCAACAATATTTTGAGGGCTGGGGGACAAAAATTGAAAGGGCTGGAGGCCCCTGGTATGGCACGCCTTCTCTAAACTTCTGGTTATACCCTTAGAGTTTACCCATCAATATACCACTGGACTCAAACAGCCAGTCACTGGATCTTTGCCATTTCCAGGAAGGCCCCCAGAATATCAACAGTTTATTTTAGGGCCACATCTTATTGCTTAAGGCTTACTCCAGACTCTGAGCTCAGATATCACTTGGAATGTGCTAAAAGGATCATATGTGTTGCCAACGGTTGAACCTGAGTTAGCCACATGCAAAATATGTGCCCTCCTGCTGTACTATCACAGTCTTGATTCTCATTAGTTTTGTGATCAGTAGCAGTCTTGAACTTCTTGAACTTCATGAGTTGGTCTGAAAAACTGCACTAGGCATGCTACTGCTACTGAGGAACAACTGAACATACAACTCAGGACATTCATGCTTATTGCTTGATTTATAATCATGCATTTCAATCTCTATCTCTTATAAATAATATTTAATGTTCAGGGGTCCTCAAACTTTTTAAACAGGGGGCCAGTTCACTGTCCTTCAGACTATTGGAGGGCCAGATTATAGTAAAACCAAAAATTATGAACAAATTTCTATGCACACTGCATATATCTTATTTAGAAGTGAAGAAACAAAATGGGAATAAATACAATATGTGGCTCGCGGGCCGTAGTTTGAAGATCCCTGGTTAAGCATTATCAACTGGAATTATTTGCTAACCTTCTAATGTACTGATTTTCTTCTTATAAATTTGTTGTAAAATAAGAATGACCTTATCTGAGAGGAAACTTTCCTGGCATCACAAAAAAGCCTTTTGGGATGGGGTAATGAGTATATATGGAGCCAGGGGTTGATCCCATGATGGTATGCTTCAAGAATGGAGAAACCATGAATCTCTTAGGCCATGGGAATTCCCTTTCTTTTCCAATGCTTACTGTGCCTATGCAAAAAATAAATAAATAAATAAATAAAAGTGGGGGGGGGGAACGCCAAACCTTGCCACTCCAGCACCCATACTTTTTCTTTTTTTTTTTTTGTTAGTTTTTGACTTGATTTTACTTCATTTTTTTTCTTCCACTTTTCTCTTTCTTTTTCACTCTTGTGGTTATTACTAAGAGATTTATTTTTATTTTTATTTGCCGGGTCCATTTTTTTCTTTTTTCTTCCATTTTTCTTTTCTTTCTTTTTTTTTTCCCTCTCTCTTCTTTCTTTTTTTGGTAGTTGTCACCAAATTTTTTCTCCCTTTTTTCTTATTTTTTTTTAATCTCCAATGATGGTGAAATGGATGCTCAATCTACAACAAGCTGTAAAGTGGGAGACCAGTTGCACTAGCATTCTGGGGGGGGGGTAAAGGAGAGAAATATGGGATGCATACTGGGAACAGGGGCGGAGGGAGGACAGCACTGGTGGTGGGAATGCCCCTCATTCATTGTCACTATGTACCATAAGTGATGCAGTGAAAGTTTTGTAATGCACTTTGGTCACAATAAAAAATTAAAAAAAAAAAAAAGAATGACCTTGTCTATCCCATTGTTTCTTGATGTATAATTCTTCAGTTTTTTCCTCTTACTACAACACTTATAAAAGTGTATGTGGAGTTGGAATAGGAGAGAGAGATAATTGAGAGTGATTAGAAAGTTCTTAGAATAATGGGAAAATACTTAAATGCAAAATTAACATGAAAATGGAAGGATTAAATAAATGAAATGCACATATTTTTAATTGCAATGAAATATACAACTAACGTTCTAGTCTTTTTCATAATATTTTTTATTCAATCAGCTTGAAGCTATGTCTGTATTTCAAATATAATCTTTAAAGTTCTCAAACTATTTTCAGGCTTGGTCACTGAATAAATTAATAACAGATATTTACTCATTGTTTTCAGAGAAAACTTTTATGAGATTACAATTCTTTGTTCCTGATACGGAATCCAAAATAATTGTGCTAGATTCTGCTATATATGAAACCAAAACTTTAAGAGTGTTTTTTATTTTCTTGTTTTCAGGGTAACTATACCTGATTGTTCTCAGTGGTTACTCCTGTAGCTGTACTGAGAGATTACTTCTGGAGCGGTTCAGGGGAACATATGTGGTGCTGGTTATCAGAGTAGAATTGGCCTCATATAAGGCAAATTCCTTACCTATTGTATTATTGTCCTGGCCTACTTATTAACAGTCTTGTGAACTACGCCACCTAAAATTAAAATAAAATAAAAATGCAGATACATATCATATATATGGAAGATATATTAAAAATAAACACCTAAACAGTCCCCTTTATAAGTCTCCTTAAAATGTCTCACACAAAGTTTATTATTTTTCTGAATGTTTTGTTAATCCTGCAACTGGTTTGTTGGAAGTGCAGAATAAATAAATAATGATGCCTTTCCCTAAAAAAAACAACTTTATTTTTTAATTTAGTCACCATGAAATTACAAAGTAATTTATTTGTATTAGTTTTCAGGGATACAATGCTTCAACACCAGATCCTTCCCCAGTATCTGATTCCCTCTACCAGTGACTCCTTTTGTCTTTACAGGTCAGCTTCTACAAAAGGTGCTTATATATATATATATATATATATATATTTTTTTTTTTTTTTTTGCACCATGGTTTAAAGACCTGTGGCTCAAAGGGCTTCGTATCTACTTGAGGTGGTACCTCAATAATTCTGTACCATCTTGCAGCACCAATCTTCCTCCAGTTGAATAATAACCCTCCTTTAGTTCTTTGACCATGTTCCTCTATCTAGCAATTTGGTCAACCTGCACCAGGTATCTTCTGGATGCTTATTGTTTGCATGAGCTTTGAAACATTTGCCACTTTCTCCTCTTGGATGATTGCCTACTTAAATTTGTACTCACTTGTGGTCTGAATGTCCTGTTCACCTGGAGATTACTTCCTGCTTTAGTAATTCTTGAATATATACAGATTATGTTCTTCTTTAGGTGATTAAATTTCAGAATTGTCTGCTTGAAATTGTTGCATTCTATGGGAAGGGAATGTCTGTAAATGCTAGTCTGTCCCCATGGTCATCTTTGCCTTATTTTAGATTTATCTATATTGTTTATGATATAACCTTAAGTTTTCAAATGTCAATTTCAAAATATTTGAAAGGATTTGTTCTTGAATTTACTACAAGACTACTGATTGTCTTTCAAGAAGTTATTGATTGAACTATTATTTAGTGAGGAGTAATGGTACAGGTTCCTTTAGAAATTTGAAGCTAAGTGTAATTTGTATCCATGACAGTCAAACCTCAACCTGTGATGAAAAGTCTGTAATGTCAGTGCCTGCTTCTAAACTGTATTTGGGAAGTTAAAAGAGAATATGAAAATTCACTTTTTTATCCTATCATTGTTAGATCTCTGGATATTTTAAAACATTTCACTTACTATGTCTGAATTTTAATTTCTTCTGGTCTTCATAAAAGGCAATATACACAAAGAAAATATTTTAACTATGATACCAAAAAGGTCCTCCGTGTGTGGTACTTATCCCTACTCCTAGTATCAAATTTGGTTGTGTCATTTTCATTGTTATATCTTGTAGCATTGTAGAATAAAACATAAATTCAGAATTAAACATTGAATTCCCTATCCTGAGCATAAAATCTAATTTTATTCATTAAACTAATTTAAAATATAACATATTTTGTGGATATTTCCTTCTTCTCACCAGTACTCCTTTAGTTTTCCACACGATACTTCTACCTTTTAGGATTACAAATTTTTAATTGATATGATGCTATCCATATGCAAAGAACTGAACAGATCTTTGAATGGGTAGTCAGTTTACACCAGATGGAATAATGGCATTTCAGATGCAGACACTAGATCAGATTATCTGAGAGCACATTATTTACTGGAGTGGATCTGGATCATCTGTGGTATGTAACGTCTCACAAAATACCTGAGTAATATGGGTGGACATACTCATTTTGGCACAACTTGGAGATCTCAAAAAATGAATAGCACAGTTATCTGGGTTCAGATTTCATCCCTGGCATGCTATCTTGTTCCCTGAGAACCTCATGGAGTAATTACTGAATGCAGAACTGGGAGTATCCCTTAAGCAACTCTGGGTGTGATCAGTAACTATCCCCTAACAAATAATAATAATAATAATAATAATGTTTGAAGTCTAGAGCTACTTTACAGTGGGTAAGGCCCAGAAATATGAATAAGTCTTCAGTATCACTGGTGTGCCTTCCCCCAAAGACTGAGTTTTCCTAAGACTTTGTCTTGACTCTATATGATCTAAAGAACCTTATCAGGAAATTCTTTTTAGGCTGGCATTGAATAGATTGCTCTAAGTATCTTCCCAGACTGATTGCTTTTCAGTGCCATTCTTTGCATTTCTTTATTTTTAAGCTTATTTTTAGATTTAAAAAAATACTTTTTTTGTTTGGGGGACACACCCAGTAGTGCTCAGGGGTAACTCCTACCTCTATGCTCAGGAATAGCTTCTGATGCCTGAGATTAAACCTGGGTCAACTGCGTGTAAGACAAACACCCTACAATTGTTCCTGTCCCAATAAACCTAAAAGTTTTAGTTTTTTTTTTTTTTTTTTTTGAGACATGAGACAACAGGACTCTTGGATGAAAGTCACAGTGGGAAATGAATATAAGAAAATTATGGGGCAGTAGAGATAGCAAGGAGGTAGGGCATTTGCTGTGCATGCAGAAGGAAGGTAGTTCAAATCCTGGCATTCTATATGTTCCCCTGAGCCTGCCAGGAGCAATTTCTGAGCTTATAGCCAAAAGTAACCCCTGAGCACTGCTGGGTGTGACTCAAACCCCTCCAAAAAGAAAATAAATAAAAAAGAAAAGAAAATTAAAGAAATAAAATTGATAATATTTCAAAATAGCATCTCATCAGTCAATTTACATGAAAATAATTTAGGACCTGTCCATCCTGTTAGTAATATGAGAGTTAAAGACTGTGTTTTGAATCCCTAATTATTAATAATATGCTATCTTCAACTGTGTGTCTTCAGAAAAGTTGCCTCCCATCTTTTTATTAAATTGCTTGGGAAATGAGCCAACCTGCTGTCTCTGAGCTGCTGGTCTCTAGAGACCCGGAGCAATATGATGACAACGTGAGCCATCAAAAATGTGCTTCATTTGGCAATGCTTTTTGCCTTTTTAAAATTCTTTTTGGGCTCTTTCTTTTCTCTGTGAGTAATTGTAGCAGTACCTTCCAGCTTTCTTTCTTTCTTTCTTTCTTTCTTTCTTTCTTTCTTTCTTTCTTTCTTTCTTTCTTTCTTTCTTTCTTTCTTTCTTTCTTTCTTTCTTTCTTTCTTTCTTTCTTTCTTTCTTTCTTTCTTTCTTTCTTTCTTTCTTTCTTTCTTTCTTTCTTTCTTTCTTCCTTTCTTTCTTCCTTTCTTCCTTCCTTCCTTCCTTCCTTCCTTCCTTCCTTCCTTCCTTCCTTCCTTTCTTTCTTTCTTTCTTTCTTTCTTTCTTTCTTTCTTTCTTTCTTTCTTTCTTTCTTTCTTTCTTTCTTTCTTTCTTTCTTTCTTTCTTTCTTTCTTTCTTTCTTTCTTTCTTTCCTTTCTTTCTTTCTTTCTTTCTTTCTTTCTTTCTTTCTTTCTTTCTTTCTTTCTTTCTTTCTTTCTTTCTTTCTTTCTTTCTTTCTTTCTTTCTTTCTTTCTTTCTTTCTTTCTTTCTTTCTTTCTTTCTTTCTTTCTTTCTTTCTTTCTTTCTTTCTTTCTCTCTCTTTCTTTTCTTTCTTTCTTTCTTTCTTTCTTTCTTTCTTTCTTTCTTTCTTTCTTTCTTTCTTTCTTTCTTTCTTTCTTTCTTTCTTTCTTTCTTTCTTTCTTTCTTTCTTTCTTTCTTTCTTTCTTTCTTTCTTTCTTTCTTTCTTTCTTTCTTTCTTTCTTTCTTTCTTTCTTTCTTTCTTTCATTTCCTTCTTCTCTGTGGACTCTGACAGGTCCTGCAACTTTGACCTTTATGTCCTGACTCTTAGTTAACAGATTTTGTCACTTTAGTTTGTTTCTTAAGCAAAAAGGGAAAGAGGACATAAAAATTACTTTGTTCAAAAAAATTACTGCTAGTCCTATTGCCCTTTAGTTTCAGAGAAGAATCTGTTCTTCAGTTCTAAATTAGCACTTGAAAATTTACAATTGTTTTAGACAGCTATATCCTTTCTCATCACTCACTCAGTAGTTTAGGTACATTCCTGGCTGAATTAAAATAGCTTCATTTAGGAAAGAATAGAAAGTCAGTTTTTATAAGAAAATACTTCGTAGACATTCTGTTCCAGACATCAGGTCAGGTATTGCTCTCTGAAGGTGGTAATCTCTGTAAGAGGTTCAAGTTAAAAAGGCATTAAGGCAGGCCAGACCAGTGGCACAGAATGGTAAGGTGCCTGCTTTGCTGGCGCTAGCGTAGGACAGACCGACGTTCTATTCCCCGGCATCCTAAATAGTCCCCCAAGCCAGGGGCGATTTCTGAGCACACAGCCAGGAGTAACCCCTGCGCATCACAAGGTATGCCCCCCAAAAAATATTTTAAAAAGGCGATAAGGCAAGTTTAAAAGGGTGGAGACATTTTTGGCATCTCAATTCTTCTTTAAGGCATTTACAACCTTATTATTGTAGAATCTACCATATTATTCTTGAACCAATATATAGAATAGGGAAGAAAGGTAGAAAAAGGTGAGAAGGGAGCATTGAAGGATTCCAAGATTAGGGTGAGAAAGTTTATCACGAATTAGTAATTTCCTATTAATTTAAGCAATTAAAATTCTTGAAAACAATTATATTTAACCATCTGATTATCATTTAGATAGCCCTATAAATGAAAGCATTGTACATAAGTTATCTATCAATGTTAGAAATTATGTAACTCTTTGGAATAATTTTTTCTTGGACACAGGAAACCGATGCTTGATTGAAATTCGTAATCATTTCAAAAACATCTTGCTGAGTTTTAAGTTTGAAATACTGGTCTTTTCCTGTATTTTTCTCTAGTGTTCCAATGTATTGACCACCTTACTTTTTATATTATCAATCATGTTTTTTTCTTGGAGTGTCATAATTTTGGTGGCTCTTGAAGGTCAAAGTATCGAACAATGTTTCATGAAATGAATATAATAGATATTTTCTACTGAGTAAGCTAACAGATTCGATGGAAGCTATGCAAGACCCTGATTATAGAAATGAAAACAGGAAAGGGAAGAAATTGATGTGGAGGAAGTAAATAAATGGACAGGAAAAAACAGGCACAGAGGGCATAGGCAGGGGTCTCAGGAACATCAGAAGTTTTGACGTATGGAATATCTATTTCTCTACCACAGAGCCAACGATACTATTTGTAAGAGACCCAAACTAAAAAAACCAAGTCGAAAATTGTGTCTGCCAAAGAGATAGGCTGAAAGTGGAGACATTGGAGACATTGGTGGAGGAAAGTTTGGCATAAGTGACAGAATTGTTGTCACGTTATGCCTGAAACTCAACAATGAATAACTTTGTACAGTGCCTTAACAAAAACTAAATTTAAAAAGTATAAAGGTGACACTTTAATTCAAGTAAGAATTTTCACTCTTCAGTATAATTTAGGAAACTATACTTCTCTTTATCCCTCCTAAAATGACACTATAGCTCTGCAAATAAAGTATCTTTGGCAGTCATGACATTAAAAAAAAGAGTTGCATTTCTTAAATGTTTACCTTGTGTTACACACTGTCTTTTAATTCTCAGGTAATAATTTATTGTACATTCAAAACAATTACATGGGGAGACCACTATGACCTAATCATTCCCAGCTGACGCAGAATACTGAGGGATTAATAAGGCTATAGGCTGGCATCTGATAAAGAACTCTCCTGACAGGAGAATGTACGTTAATTAGGGCAAAGCCAGTTTCATTCCATGATTAGAATGTTATAGATAGATTTAATACATATGCATGCATACGTGCATGTGCATGAACATATATACTAACATATGATTTACAAAAATTATATGTATATAATGTGTATCCATGTGTGTGGTGGCAGGAGGCCAGTAGTCAAGTGAAGAATAGAAACTTATATTGAAAACACTTACTACAAAAGACCCAAGCTAGCCAAACACATACTAAAAAACAGGAAGTTGCGGGGCATCTCTTTACCTAACCTAAAGCTATACTATAAAGCTATAGTGATCAAAACAGCATGGTATTGGTACAAGGACAGAGCCTCAGACCTGTGGGTTAGAACAGAATTTTCAGACATAAGCCCCAGATATACAGTCAATTAATATTTGACAAAAGAGCCAAGAACTTGAAATGGGACAAAGTAAGTCTTTTCAACAAATGGTGTTGGTACAACTGGAAAGCCATTTGTAAGAAATTGAAAATTGACCCATACCTCACCCCATATACAAAAGTCAACTCAAAATGGATTAAAGACCTTGAAATCAGACACGAATCTATAAAGTTTATTGAGGAAAAAATAGGCAGAACACTCAAAGACCTATATATCAAAAAGTCTTTGATGATAGAATGCCAATGGCAAGAACTTTAGCATCAAACATCAACAAGTGGGACTACACCAAACTAAAAAGTTTCTGCATGGCAAAAGAAACCTTACTTAACACAAGAAGACAACTGAATGGGAAAAAATCTTTGCACTCAACATGTCAGATAAAGGGCTGATATCCAGAATATACAAAGCACTCAGAAAGCTGACCCCCACAAAACCAAATAAAGCCATAGAAAAATGGGGAGACAAAATGAATAGACACTTCTCTGACAAAGACTGAAAGATGGTCAACAAACACATGAAGACATGCTCACCTTCACTCATCATTAGGGAAATCCAAATTAAGACAACAAAGAGGTACCACCTTACACCAGTGAGAATGGCTCACATCAAAAATAATGGAAACAATCTCTGTTGGTGGGGATGTGGTATGAAAGGTACTCTCATCCACTGCTGGTGGGAATGTCCCCTAGTCCAACACCTATGGAGAACAGTCTGGTGAGTGCTCAAGGAACTCAGAATTGAGCTGCCACTTGACCCAGCAATTGCTCTCCTAGGTATCTACCCCCAAGTTGGAAGGACATTCATCCCCAAAGTATGTGTGCACCCCACTATTTATCTCAGCACTCAGTATAATAGCCAGGTCTTAGAACCAACCTCGATGTCCAACAACAGATGAATGGATCATTAAGATGTGGTATCTATACACAATGGGATACTACATGGCAGTCAGAAATGATACAATCACAGACTTTGCAACAACCTGGATGGACCTAGAACATATTATGTTAAACGAAGTCAGTCAGAAGACGAAAGATAAACACAGAATGATAGCACTATTCTGAAGCACCTAGAATATACACCTTATATACAACTAATACTCAACAATCAACTAACAGAGTTTAACAGGGTAGAAACTCCAAACACTGTAACAGTCAACATATACTGGGGAGCAGTGCCCAAAACACATGGAAGAGGAACAACACAAACTCTTGACTACACATATACCACAAAGAAACCAGCCACAGCAGCAGAAACAGCAGCATAGAGAGAACAGGTATGTAATCAGCCTTCTACTATAAAGACCCACAATAATCCCTTAGGGATCTTATACAGGACCACAGGTAAAGAATACCATGGGAAATCACTTCAACGGAAGCATTTCATAACCATGTTTTTTTCTCTCTTTTCTTCTCTCCTGCCCCTTCCATATACTTACCCCTTTACCCCCTTTGGAAATCTAACTATTCCTTCACCCCTCAATCCCATCCAGATTTCCCACCTCTTTAAAACTTTTCACCCTCAGTTATTGATCCATTAGGCATCAAGACTGACCTCCTACCCCCAACAAACCAATACCCAGCACCCAAGCGAAGGGACAACCAGTCAAACCCACACCTCGTCCCCTGCAAGAAAAGGCAACCAACTTCCCTGCTGACACATGCTGCACGGTCCTCCTTACCAGCCCTTCCTAACTTGGACTGTTACTTGAAACCAGACTTAGCACTAAAAGTATCCCCAATGCAAGAGCTCCTCCCAAGACCTCCCTGCTGCAAAGCTTTTGCCATTCTCAAGAGGGTCAGGTTGTGTGATGAAAAGACACCTGGGAACCCACACACCACAAGAAAACCTCAAAAGACAATGAGAAAACCTATACTTCCATCATAAGTATAAGACTATTACACTGCCTCTTTACCTGCTTTTCCCCTAATGTAAAGTAGTCTTTTGCATTGTTTGCTCCTTTAATTACTTTTTTACCTCATTTTAAAAAATCTTTTTTCTTTTTATATGTATATGTGAGCACATATATTTTTATTTCTATTTTTAATTTTGGGGTGTGTGACCTATTTTTGTTTTCTTCTCTTTCCACCCTCAAATGCACTGGCAATATAATGTAGCACCATTTTTCCTTGCAAAGGCACACTAAGAAAACGGGAAATCTTAAGTATAAAAACAAGCTCTTATCTACCAGGGATAAGAACTCATACTTGTTTATAATACAGGGGCATCTCCCACCTTGAAAATATGTCTCGTGGACCCAACTTAGACCCCAGGTGATTAGACACCACCATCAAGCCTTGAACTCTGGAACACAGACATAGAAATGACAATTCTTTACAATATCCACAAGAAACAAATCCCATTAGGGACATCCTTAATACTTCTCGGACACCAACAAGTGCCAGCACTAATATGATATCCTGACAATGAGGAAACTGGGAACAACTTGACCTAAGAGCAGGTTATCCTCCCTCACCAGCTAACGCTAAGACAAAATCAGAAGACTTGTCACCCTTTAGTCTGTCCAAATGCCAAGATCGCGATTTACAGTTGACTGGCTGATAGAACCAGGATCTGACTGTATGTATCCTGGGACCAATAAAAAAGGCCTAATCTAGGGATTGAGCTATGACCTGCACAACAATCATGACCTCTATTTCCAGAGGTCTGTCAGAGACAATTTGCAATGGAATGGGTCTTCTGGAAACATAATGAAAGACGCTATCCCAGGCCCCACCCTAGGATCAGCGCAAAGACCAAGATCACCAACCACAGAAAAAGGATTAAAATGACACTGAGGGAACAGAATTTCTAGAACCATAAAGACTTCATCATAAGTTCCAATTCCTGACCTGTGTAGACACAGAGATCTCTAGATACAGAGGTCTGATTTTATCACCCAGGATGGAGCAGAAGTCTTCTATACACCACAAAAGCACCAAGAGGAGAGTAAATGAATCTGACAGGAGTCTATAGTTAATCCCATGACAATATACTTTAAGGGCGGAGAAACCCTGTATCTCTTAGGCCGAGGAAATTCCTTTTCAAATGACCCCATTATTTATTGTGCCTGTGCAGGAGGGAAGAAAAAAGAAAAAAAAAGACAAAAAAGCACAGAAAAATTTTCTTTTGTTATTTATCTAGTTTTTGTCGATTTCTTTGTTTTGGGTGGTTAATGAAGTTGTCTCCATTTATATTTTTTTCTTCTTTCTTTTCTTCCTTTATGTGCTCTGCCATGTTTTTAATCTCAAGAATGGCCTTTATGTGGTGCTTATCTTTATTGTTGGAGTGCTCACTGGATATTTTACTTGACACTTCTTTTGGTACTGTTGTGGTGTTTTACCCTCCTTTTCCCCTTCGTCTCTCAAACCTGGGATGAGAGCCTCCAGAAGGACTCCGCCCATTTTCAGCGTATTTGATTCCCACCCCCCCCCCCAGTTTAGTACCTTTTTCTTCTTCAAACAAAACCACATAACTTGAACTATCTAGTCCCACCTCCCAATTAGAGTGGGAAATAAGGGAGGTACCAAGACCAAACAGGTTAGGACCCCTAAGTAGTAAATTAGGCACAGAGGGAACCACTTATTCTAGCAGCTCCGGAGATGAGGGAGGAGGATATGGGAGGTAGGACGGGAGAGGAGGAGGAGGGAGGACAATTCGTTGATGGGAACTCCCCTGTTTTTATGTTAATATGTACCTAAAATATTATCGTCAATGATATGTAAGCCACTATGATTAAAATAAATATTATATTAAAAAAGAATAAATTAAAAAAAAGAAAACACTTGTACCAAAGACTGATAAAAAAACAAGGATCTACAGCAGGGGTCCTCAAACTTTTTAAAGAGGGGGCCAGTTCACTGTCCTTTAGACTGTTGGAGGGCCAGATTATAGTAAAAACAAAAATTATGAACAAATTTCTATGCACACTGCATATATCTTATTTAGAAGTGAAGAAACAAAATGGGAATAAATACAATATGTGGCCCTCGGGCCGTAGTTTGAAGACCCCTGATCTACAGGGAAGACCTCTGACACTTGTAGGCTATCTTACTTTGGGATTTTCTGAAAAGTCACAGCATAGATTGTCTATTTAGAATCTTTTATTCTTTTGACCTTATCAAAATGACTTCAGGAATATAGCTCCATGGATAAAGAAACTATGTAGATACTTCTATATAAAAAATTTCAAAACTTATAAAATCATACTATTAATAACAATTAAAATTGCATCATATATTGAACTATGAGATTATAGCAATCCGGTTTTTAAATAACCTTCATTACTGCCAAAGTACTCAAATCCTTAAATGTTCCATGATATTATTATTATAAATTTTCTAAACCTATTCATTTACAATATACAGATATTAATAAATGCATTGTTCAGAGCCTTTATATAATAATGGGCAGGCCATTGAAATTTTTATAAATATATTGAAGGTTTATAATGATATACACTTCTATGCTATAATTTTTTCTATTTAATCATAGTTGTTTTTAATGTTTATTAATTTTTTTTTATTTTATTGGGGTTCACACCCTGTGGTACATAGTGGTTACTTCTGGTTCTAAGCTCAGAAATCATTTCTGACAGGATATGTTTGACTATATGTGATGCCAGGGACTCAAACCCAGATTTGCTGTGTGCAAGGTAGTATATCCTCAGTACTATCAATCCTGACTGTGTTTATAGTTATTTTTTTTCTTTATAGTTATTTTAAAAATGAAGAGGAAAGGTTTAAATTTCTAATTTATGTGCTGTAAGATCCAAGGTTAAGATAAGGTTGTAACATAACATGTTTATCAGCATTGTTAAAAATAATGACCAAGTTAACTAAAATTGAAATATAGTTGTACTCTATAGGTAGGTCATGACAATCATTTTAATGAGCTCCATTAATGGTAGCAAGAATAATAAAACTATTATGAAACAAGTTCAGTAGTTTTTTGTTTAATAGATCTATCATTTTAAGTTCTATCTTCTTCTCACTGATAAAACTATAGTAGTAGGAGAGTTGGATTGCAGATTCTAGAAATAGCTGCTATCCTACCTGCTCCATAGTCAATTATGCAACGAACAATACTGTGCATGATATTTGAGAAGTCATTGTAATGTTAGTCCTCTTGACTACATTACTATATTACGTCTTTGTAATAGAAGGAAAAATCTAAAACAGAGCAGTGGTTTTCAGGCCTTTATCAACTATTGGAAACTTCTCTTAAATAAAAATATTTACTTTTTTTTTTAACCATGTGCAATTTCACACATTTTAAAATACTGTTTGTAAATTAGGGGCTTGAGAGGTGGCGCTAGAGGAAAGGTGTCTGCCTTGCAAGCGCTAGCCAAGGAAGGACCACGGTTCCATTCCTCGGTGTCCCATATGGTCCCCCCCCCAAGCCAGGGCAATTTCTGAGCACTTAGCCAGGAGTGACCCCTGAGCATCAAATGGGTGTGGCCCAAAAAACAAAAACAAAACAAAAAAAAAAGGCTAAAAATAAAAGCAAATTAATGCAATAACATGAAAGTTCTCTAAATTTACTTGTAGATTGAATATTATACTCATAACTTCTACATACATTGGGGAAATGATAAGAAACTTTGCCAGGAATAGTTCTTAAAGTTGCTGTAATTTAGCCCTTAGAGTAAGACATTGGCTTTAGAAATCAAGAGTTGAAAGACAAATTCCTATCAATTTCTCCGTGAGATGTCAATCTAAGGAGGGAAGCTGAGGAAAAAGGAAATTGGGTTACTATAGTATGAATATAGAGGCAGCTGACATCTTATTTCTATGGAGATGATTTTCTTATATATTATCACAAACTTTTATTATATATTATATATATTCACATTAAAAGCATTGAATCTTTTTGAAATCATTTCAACATAGCTTTCATTTTCATCCAGGTATCTGCAAATAGCATGAGTGCATCATTCCTTACAGCTATGTAGCATTCCATTGGTTATATGTTAATCATGATCCACTTGTCTGTTGTTGGACATGTAGGTTGATTCCATGTCTTGGCTATTATACTGAGTGCTGCAATGAATAATGGCATGCATACATACTTTTGAATAAACGTTTTCCTCCCTCTGGGGATAGATACTCAAAAGAAAAATTGCTGGTTTGAATAGCAGCTCAATTTTGATTTTACTAAGAACCCTCCATACTGTATGTCTGCCCAACTATGAAGGACTTTGTAAATCACAATGACTTCAATCAAATTAAAATAAAAATAATTTTGCTTATAAAATAACCTTTGCATAGGATACATGATTAAGTACAGTTATATGTAGGATAGTGTAAGGGTAAGCATTTTAGTTATAAGTTGACATTTTTATTAATGAAATTCCAAATTTCTGTAATAGTTTCCTTTCATTGAAATATTAGCATAAATTCTTAATCTCAGAATTTTAATACATTTTTTGTGAAAACCTTATTAATTATTTTGAGTTACTGTTTGTTTTGAAAATTTTTTTTATTTAAACACCTTGATTACATACCTGATTGTGTTTGGGTTTCAGTCATGTAAAGAACACCACCCATCACCAGTGCAACATTCCCATCACCAATGTCCCAAGTCTCCCTCCTCCCCACCCGACCCCCGCTTGTACTCTAAACAGGCTCTCCATTTCCCTCATACATTCTCATTATTAGGACAGTTCAAAATGTAGTTATTTCTCTAACTAAACTCATCACTATTTGTGGTGAGCTTCCTGAGGTGAGCTGGAACTTCCAGCTCTTTTCTCTTTTGTGTCTGAAAGTTATTATTGCAAGAATGTCTTTCATTTTTCTTAAAACACATAGATGAGTGAGACCATTCTGCATTTTTTTCTCTCTTTCTCTGACTTATTTCACTCAGCATAATAGATTCCGTGTACATCCATGTATAGGAAAATGTCATGATTTCATCTCTCCTGACAGCTGCATAATATTCCATTGTGTATATGTACCACAGTTTCTTTAGCCATTTGTCTGTTGAAGGGCATCTGGGTTGTTTCCAGAGTCTTGCTATGGTAAATAGTGCTGCAATGAATATAGGTGTAAGGAAGGGTTTTTGTATTGTATTTTAGTGTTCCTAGGGTATATTCCTAGGAGTGGTATAGCTGGATCTTATGGGAGCTCGATTTCCAGTTTTTGGAGGAATCTCCATACTGCTTTCCAAAAAGGTTGAACTAGACGGCATTCCCACCAGTAGTGGATAAGAGTTCCTTTCTCTCCACATCCCCACCAACAGTGTTTGTTCTCATTGTTTGTGATGTGTGCCATTCTCTGTGGTGTGAGGAATTACTTTCCCCAACTTTAAACTGTACTACAAAGCAATAGTTATCAAAACAGCATGGTATTGGAATAAGGGCAGGCCCTCAGATCAGTGGAATAGGCTTGAATACTCAGAAAATGTTCCCCAGACATACAATCACCTAATTTTTGATAAAGGAGCAGGAAATCCTAAATGGAGCAGGGAAAGTCTCTTCAACAAGTGGTGTTGGCACAATTGGATAGCCACTTGCAAAAAATTGAACTTAGACCCCCAGCTAACATCATGTACAAAGGTTAAATCCAAATGGATTAAAGACCTTGATATCAGCCCCAAAACCATAAGATATATAGAACAGCACATAGGCAAACACTCCAGGACATTACAGGC
Organism: Suncus etruscus; assembly: GCF_024139225.1. Lineage (NCBI taxonomy): Eukaryota > Metazoa > Chordata > Mammalia > Eulipotyphla > Soricidae > Suncus > Suncus etruscus. The sequence continues at coordinate 74,826,486 of NC_064863.1, forward strand.
ATCTTCAAGGAGGAAACTCCCCTCTCCAAGCAAGTGAAATCAGAGATTAACAGATGGGAATATATTAAGCTGAGAAGCTTCTGCACCTCAAAGGAAATAGTGCCCAGAATACAAGAGCCACCCACTGAGTGGGAGAAACTATTCACCCAATACCCATCAGATAAGGGGCTAATCTCCAAAATATACAAGGCACTGACAGAACTTTACAAGAAAAAAACATCTAATCCCATCAAAAAATGGGGAGAAGAAATGAACAGACACTTTGACAAAGAAGAAATACAAATGGCCAAAAGACACATGAAAAAGTGCTCCACATCACTAATCATCAGGGAGATGCAAATCAAAACAACGATGAGATACCACCTCACACCACAGAGAATGTTTTGAAATTTTTTAATTGAATGGGTGCGTCATGGGAAATTATATATGGGAAGTAACTAACACTTAATGTATTTTATAACTTTAGTTGTATAAGAATACCAATAAAATAAAAGTTTTACTCTGATACCTAAAAAGAGAAAAAGATGGGGCAAGTAACTTTTAAGTCCCCAGATTACATCTTTCTAAATTTTGACAAAATAAATGAAAAAAGTTTCAACATGGTTTTAGAATTACATAAGCAGTTAAAACTAAAGATGGAGAAAGAGAGTTTTGCTGTTATAAGATTTTCTGGTGGAGAGATAAATTCAGAAAAAGTAAAAGTAATGTTTGTAAAGTGATTTTCAAAGAATTTTCTACCTATCACTAATTTTTTATAATTCTTTACAATGACTTTATTTTTTTGTCTCATACAATTTAAAACCAGTGTTTCTGTACAATACATGCTAAAAATAACTAAAAAAAATTTAGTTAGACCAGGTGAGTCTCATAGGTTACTCCTGGCTCTGCACTCAGAAATTACTCCTGCCAGGCTCAGGGAACAATATAGGATGCTGGAGATTTAACCCGGATTGGCTATGTGCAAAGCAAAGCAAATGCTTTACCCACTGTACTATTGCTCCGGCTCCTGTCCCTGAAAAAATTTAACATTCAAATATCTAATTCTTTTGTCTGCAAAGAATTTAATGAGAATTTAAAGTACAAATAGTAAAAAAATGTAAAATGTGTTCAAAATCTCATTAATATACTGGTTAAAGTCTAAGCTACCCTCTGTCTCAAATAATGATTTAATATTACCATATTAAAAGTAACATTTCTACTAGCCTATAAATCTGATGCCAGTAAGTATCAGCAACTATATATAAGCCAAAAACAAATATCTTTAGTGCACCATCATTTTTGCATTACTTTAGAGGAAAGAGGAAACTGTTACTATTAAACTTCTAAAATACTATCTTCAGCCATTGAAAGTAAATTTAGTTTTGGGGTGGGGGTCACACCTTGCTGTGCATGGATCACATACAAGGAAAGTATTTAACTCCTGCTCTGCTTCTGGCCATAAAGTAAATTTCTTGAAGGCATAGACAACATCTGATTACTATGCATGCTGTATGCAGAGTATGCATGCATTTGAGAATTATTTAAGAATTTTTGTCTGGATAAAAAACTTGTCCTTGAACAAGGAAATTGGTAATTTTTTTATTTGTTCAGTTATCTCAATGTTATTTTTCTTCATAAAAACGACAGCCTTTTATAGTTCTTATTTCCTGGGTTAATACTTAAATATCCATAGCAACTTAAGAGAACTTAAGTTGTTAAGCAAGTATACTGGTAAATTTTACATTAATGGTGAATTTTGCTTAAAATTCAGGTTTAGAATTTAGGTTCTATGTCTCTTCCTCGAAAGATTAGTGTAAATCTACATTCTAACTTGCTCTTCACAGGGTACAGAAAGGTATATATCCTTTCCTTGAAGCTATTGAGACTTTCCTATTATAGATCCTTGCATATTCAGTTCACTCTTTGATCTGTTAACTACCCTTTCCTAGATATGTTAAGACTGGTTTGATCTTCCTCTTCTTACTACTGCTTCCATCGATGATACTCCTCCCTCAGATCATATGAGAGGGCTTTTCTTTATGATGATCTTAAAATTATTTTATTTTACTTTCTACAGAATGCTTTCATTGTATTTTTTAACTTTATTTGTTGAGAAATTTGGAATGTTTTCCCAATGTTGATTCTGAAAATATTAAAATAGACTCTCATGTCCCATCCTAATTAAGCATGATTTTCTTTTTTTTCTTCATGAAAATGTACTGGAATTTGGGCACTGATTTTTATCTCATGAATTATTCCGTACCCCAGTTATTCAGTAATGCTTTACTAGTAGACACTTTTACTAATTGCTCAATTTTTTTTAAGCTGGTACTCTTCGGGCATGCAGGATTTGATTGCATGCAGTCTTTAGCTCTGGTAGTTTCACTGTGATGATGTCTTTGACTGTAGATTCTTCCTGGGGATCTCCTTTCTGGGCCTCTAGGACTCCCATGATTTTTATGTTGCTTCTGTTGAGTTTATCAAAGACTTCTATTTTCATCTGTTCACATTCCTTGAGTACTTTTTCCATTGTCTGGTCGTTTGCTTTAAGGTTCTTTTCCAATCTCTTCTGCTGTTCCAATCTCTTCTGGAGTTGTTCTGCATTTCATCTTCTAGTCCGCTGATTCTATCATCGGCTGCTGTTACCCTGTTAGAGAGGCTTTTCGTTGAGGTTTTCAGTTCAGCTACCGTGTTTTTCAGATCTGTTATTTCAGTTTGGAGTTTTCTGATTTCTGTCTTTGAGTTCTGTTCAGCTAGAGCTATAGTTTCTTTGATTTCCATGAGGATCCTCCATATTTTGATTCTAAACTTATCTGAGAGATTAATCAGATGGTTGGTAATTTTTTGGTCATCAGAGCTATCATCTTCATTCTCTTTGCATGGTGTTTGCCTGCAAGGTTTCCCCATTGTCAGGCTTTTAGTGTGATTTTTTTTTCTGCATGCTATGGTGGGAAAGTTAGAAAGAGTGCAAGGCCGCCAAGTAAAGCAGAGCTGCCATGGTCTTCTGGGACCTCTAGAAGACAGTTTTTGCTGGGCCCTTCATGGCCCTTTCAGGAGAGATTCAGAAGAGAGAAGAGAAGAGAAACACACAAAGCTGAAAGGTCCCCTTAGTCTCTCCCAGTTGCCAATCTCACAGCAGAGCCAGACCCCTCCCACCTGCCTTCATAGACAAAGGAGTCACCTCTCTGCCTGGCGCCTCTGGTAGCCATTTTTCACTCACTCAGTCATTCTTGGCCTTTTGGCCTGTCTGGCCTCAGGAGACAGTTTTTGCTGAATCCTTCCTGGTTTTTTCACGAGAGCTTCAGGAGAGAGAAAAGACGAGAAACACGCAAAGCCGACAGATCTCCTCAATCTCTCTCAGTCACCAATCTCCTTCAGGAATTCTGTGCTGGATTTGGGCTCCAACCTGCGGAGCCCTCAATTTAATTGCTCAATTCGTGGACTCTTAGTTTTCTTTGTTGTTGTTTGGGTACTATATCTGGTTATACTCAGCGTTACTCCTGGCTCTTCACCCAGGAATTATTTCTGTCAGTTCACAGTGGACCATATGAAATGCCATGGTTGAACATGGGTTGGCCAGGAGCAATATAAGTGCATACCTTATGCACTATCTCTTAGGCACTGATCTTTTAAATTTTGGGGAGTTTTTTTTTTTTTTTTTTTTTTTTTTTTTGGTTTTTGGGTCACACCCGGCAGTGTTCAGAGGTTATTCCTGACTCTGTGCTCAGAAATTGCTCCTGGCAGGCTCGGGGGACCATATGGGATGCCGGGATTTGAACCACTGACCTTCTGTATCCGAGGCAAATGCCTTACCTCCATGCTATCTCTCCGGTCCCTAATCTTTTAAATTTTAATTGATATCCCCTATTTTTATTTAATATACTTTATCAAAGGAGCATGTACAAATAGTTGACATAGTTGATATTAATGTACTTGTTCCCAGATAAATGAGAGAAAATTACTTAATAATAATAGAAATACAGAAAAGGGGAAAGAAGAGGAAAGGAAAAAGAAAGAAGAAAATGAGAAGAAAGAGAAGAGAACAAGGAGAAAAAGAGAATGAGGAAAAACAAGAAAAGGAGAAAAAGGAGAAGTAGAAGAATAGTGATAAGCATATTTGTGAAAATTATTGTATCTCCAGTGAGGTCTAAAGTCATTGTCAGAAGGTTTAGTAAACTCTTATTGATAACTGACCAGACTGTTATTTCACTTGTTTCTGAACATTACAGATGTAAGCTACAATTGGCATCTAAAATGGTGTGTCCCTCTGGGAATAACACTTCTAAAAAATGAAGTTGTGGCAAGGCTATGTGGCCAAGGAATTCATACCACTATTGCTGATACTGTGTCTTTTGTGGGTGTAGTTATGACTTCAAGGTCTCCTGGAAGTATGAGTCAGCAGGAGAAAGGGCAGGGAAAGTACCCACACTCACTTTAAAAAAGTCCTGGTGATATCAGCCCAAATACCCACATCCCTGGAGTTTGGTTGTTATATATGAAAGCATTTCCATAAGATTATTTCTGCCTGTAGTTCCACCTACTACCTTCCAAGTGGGGGTGCTGTTGAGGTCCTAATAAATAGTTTGGGACTGAGGTCTTGTAGTAGAATTTACTAGCTAGCTCCAGGTGTTTTTTGGAGCTGGTAGTAGGTTGACAAAGGACTCTGCATCCGACCTTCTTACACCCCTTAACCCTCCTGTCTGTGTGGATTATTTGCTGTGGATAAATATTACCAAGATATCCCCCGCCATCAGCGTATAGGGGAATGGGATTCAATTTCTCATTCTGGGAGCTCTTTGAAGATTCATCAATCAATCAAGGTGTAAACGGGACCCAACATTTGAGGAGATTGGTATCTCTGCAGAGAGTGGTAGAGGAGAGATGAAGTAGGGCCATAGACGATGTGGTGATTGCGGGTGATAGATGCATCAGGCATTCTTTAGCAGGGCAGGGGCTTGGTTCACCCTTTTCTTCTGAGATTACCAGCTTTCATTGAGTCTGTGAAGCTGCCCCTCAACAGACTTGGCAACTGTGTTTGTGGGTGTGGTTATAGTTCAGGGGTGGCGAACACGTGGCTCTCCAGCCACATGCAGCTCCCGGCCAAAATGAATACGGCTCTTTGCCTCTTATCATTATTTTGTATACTGTGGCTCTTTGCCAAGTTTGGATTTTGTTCTGCTGTTTCTGAGGAGGGATGTCTGAGGAGAGATCTCTGAGTGCATAGTCCCACCCCCAGGCTGCGTCATCCCGTCTCCCATCCATTGGAAACCACTGCACGGGCCAGCTAGAGCATCATTTTACTGTTTTGCCAGGTCACTTCTTGGTGTAGCTCTCTGACTCTCACAGTTTAAAATTTTGGCTCTTTGTGTAGAACTTGTTCGCTACCCCTGTTATAGTTGTTAGGTCTCCTGGATGTAGGAAAATGCAAAAGAGGGTACCCACACTCATTCTGAAAAGTCTTGACTAATTTCTTAATTTTTGTTTTTGTTTTTGTTTTTTGTTTTTTTTTTGGGCCACACCTGGTGACGCTCAGGGGTTACTCTTGGCTATGTGCTCAGAAATCGCTCCTGATTTGGGGGACCATATTGGACCATGGGAGATCGAACCATGGTTTGTCCTAGGCTAGCATGGGCAAGGCAGGTGCCTTACTGCTGTGCCACCACTCTGGCTCCAATTTCTTAATTCTTAAATAAAGAACACAGAGAATTCTTCTGATGAAATCTATGAAGACAGACTGCTCAGCATTTAGAAACTTCATCTCTCCCATTGGTAAACCATGGTTTACAATACTGTCAATACTGTAGTGAATGGTATACATTCATACATATGCCTTTCTAACACTGCACCTATTACCAAGTGCTGGCTTCCCTCCACCAATGATCCAGGGACACTCTACCATTCTAATATTTATCCAAGGTAGGTCAAATTTTGTAGACAAAGTCTTAGACCTGGATCTTTTGATTCTTTGTTGTTTCCTTATTATGTGTGAGGAAAATAATTCTAAATATCATTCTAAAAATATCAGTCTGTATTTCCCAACTGACCACTTAATTTTATGACCTTTCATATAGTAGCAAATTGCATGATTTTGTCTTAGAGTTTAGTAATTTTCCATATCTAACATTTCCTTTTATGTAGTTTGTTTTCTGTTTTGTGTACACACCTGGATGTGCTCAGAGAATACTACTTACTGGCTCTGGAATATACATACAGGTGGAGCTTAGGGAACTATCGAGGATGCTGGGTATTAAACTTGGGTCAGCTGCATGCAAGGCAATATTAGTGCATGTACCACAACTTCTTTATCCACTCATCTGTTCTTGAAAGATTGAGTTGTTTCCAGATCGTGGTTAGCACTGTCTTTTTTTTTTTTTTTAAATACTGTTATGAGCTTTTGATGCAAGTGCCAAGATGTGGAATACTGGGTTGTATAAAAGCTCAATTCTTAGCTTTTAAAGAGGTGTCAATATTTTCCAGAGATTGAACCAGTTGACATTCAGAGGCTAAGAAGTGTTTCATTTTTCCACATCCATGCTAATATAGACACTCCATTTTTATTTATTTGTGTGATTTCGTCTTAGTTTTCCTCATCCTCAATCTCTGTTTACTGTCATCTTAACTCTAGACAACTTTTACACTCTTGGAGAGTTGGCCTTCACAAAGCTTGTTTGTAACCATTTACAAATATAGAAATTTGATATGAAAAATTAAAAAGAGGGGAGAAATTGTAACCCTCTATTTATATTTGTTGTTTTCTTCATAGTTCACTTTTTGGGCTGTTATTTAATAGTGTCTTCTTGATATGTATTAATAATTCACTTTAAAACACGTTCAAAACCATTTTTATCCTGACTTTTCAGGAAGTTTGTTTTTGGGAACTCCTAAAATTTAAATAAATTTTTGGGGGGTTTGTTTTTTCTTGAGCCACACTTGACAGTGCTCAAGGAATGTTAGAAATCACTCCTGGTAAGCTTGGGGAATATGGGAAGCTCTGGATATGCAAGTCAGATGTCCTACCTACTATACTATACTATCTCTACAGTCCCAGATATTTATTATTTAAAATCCCATTCCATTCATATTTGGCCTCTATCTATCTTTTTATGTTTAGAAAAGGCCAAGCCAATTGCAATTTTTATTTTTATTTTTTCACTTCAAGTTCTTAAAACCAATACTTCTCAGGAACTAATTTTCAAATTGATGGATTAACTAAACCACTCACTGTTCTTCCTGTTAGTTTCTCCTGCAATTTTTTCACCAATTTAATGTAAATTAGCACTCCAACAGATGGTGAGCACAGAGAATAAAAGAATAGCAGTAAATTTTCTACCTGAGGAAAACTTGAATAAAAGTTTTGAAAGGATAAGACATAAAAATAAAAGCCCAACATAGCTTTAAAAATAAAATAAAATAAAATAAAATTTTTATTTTTTATTGTTATTAATGTGTTTGAATGAGTCATGGACATTTATTTACACTTGCTTATTTAATTTCCATGCAAGGTAATTTATTAACTTGATAGTTGTATCCGAACCTTGGAACAATAAAACATTGTATTCTCCTTGATAACTAAATAGGTTTTGAATAACTTAATGTAAATAACCTTAGACTTTTCTCTTAACAGAGATGTTGCCCAAATCAGAAAAACAACATTTCTTTTCAAATATGGGCTCAATTATATTGTGTGTTGTTCAGTAGAAGGTTTAATAATGTCTTAACTATGTATTTGGTTTTATCATTGAACTTTGGACCAGCTATAAGCTAAGTGTTTTGTAATTTTAAATAATCTAAAATCTATTTAAGATAATACAAAGGGGAAAATAGAAAAGAAGCTAAAATTTACATTTAGCATTTAAAAAGTTTGCACTTTAGAAAGAATAAATGCAAAATGCAGTTATAATAAATAATATATAATATTATATATTACATACATGTAATGTGTAATATGTAATAAGAGCAAATACAAAAGAACTTACAATATGGTGAAAATGTGGAATGAGGATTTCTGAGACAAATAGTACAGTTTGGAAGGGGCTTGATACTACAGTTAGATCATGTAAAGACTTTATTCTTTTCTATGTTATATTTTTTGTATGTGTGTGGGCCACAACTGATTTACTCAGTGATCACCCCTGACAGTACTCAGAACATTATATTTGATACATGATGGGATTACACAATTTAATTCAAGGCAAGCATCCTAATCATTGTACTATCTCTTTAATTCCTTAGTAATCTTTAAAATATAACTTTACTTCTTCTCTCTCTGGTTGGTGAGAAGACAATGGAAGCTATCTTCAAAGTCATGTATAATTTAGGCAGTCTATGAATTAATTATTTTAGGAAGCAGAATGATTTTAGTTCTATGAAGATACTTTTTCGGAAAATGTATGTAAATTAATAAAAAGATTTTACCATAAGAATGAGTTGAATGCTACAGCAGGTATGCATATTGATAGCAAGTTCATTTTGCTGTTAATCATGTTCTCAGATGGACTTTGATTTTACAAAGTATTTTAAGTTTCGGGGCCGGTGAGGTGGTGCTAGAGGTAAGGTGTCTGCCTTGCAAGCACTAGCCAAGGAAGGACCACTGTTCGATCCCCCGGCATCCCATATGGTCCCCCCAAGCCAGGGGCAATTTCTGAGCACTTAGCCAGGAGTAACCCCTGAGCATCAAACGGGTGTGGCCCCCCCCAAAAAAAAACCCAAAATATTTTAAGTTTTAAACCAGTTTCTTTCTTTTTCTTTCCTTTGTTGCTGCATTTTCCATAGATCACAAAATTGGTCATATTTGCTGTGGTTCCAGGGATAACAATGGCAATGCAACTCATTGTATGGCTATGCTGGGAATCATGTATAGCCTCATACAGATAAGAAACCATGAATGAGTCATATCACCATATCACCAGGGCCCATCATGTAAAAGTGAATCTCACAAGTAATTAGCTGAATATCTGACGAAATGTTTCACTTTATGGGTGTGAATGTGCAGGATATTTATATATATATATATATATATATATGTTAGATATATATATATTTGATTATATCATTTTGCATGTAGGGTTTGTCTACATGGGTGGGTAGAGAAAAGGGAGGTGGTGAACCTAGCTGTGGGAAAATAGATTGTGTTAGAGAGATTGAGTTAACAAGCCCAATGAAACTCTAAATTAGTAGGAGAGTGATTGAGAAAATGATACAAAATAAAGAGTCAAAGCTTTTGCTGGAAGCTGACTAGGGGTTTCACATATCCCAAATGACAATTTTAGTGTTTCTTTTTTTTCCCTTTTTTATTAACCTTTTGTTTATTTTTAATTATGAGAACAAAGATGCAAAGAAAGAGGACAAGGTAAAGTTACAGTGGAAGGACAATCACCCATAAACAGAATTCACAGAAGTCCCCTTGTTGATATCTTAACATTGAACTTTCAGCCAAAGAACATTAAGAAAAATAAACCAGAACCTATGTACAATTACTTTGTCCCTCAAGACCCCAGATTGTAATACATATTTCTTAGCAGCACATCAAGCAATCTAAAGCCATGAAACTTATATAACTCCTTAAACATTGAAGGCACAGTACTTTTTACATTTCCATGCACATGCATATTAGTTTAAGTTAACCTCAAAAGTGGGTTTTTCTTTTTAAGGGTAAGAGTCAAAGGAGCACAGTAAAAATGGTGTTAGAGTGGCAATAATTGTTTGCATAGGCCCACCAAAATATGGGGGACATGGAATGGGAAAACCTTGGTCTAAATACAAGGAGACCCTACCCCTGAAGTTTTCTGGTATAAGACCAACTCTAGGCTCCAGGCAAACTAGTTTGCCCAATCCAAGTCGTTGTCTGTAGTGCCAACACACTTTTATTTTTCACACAGTCTCTGTTGTTGGTATCATGTCTCTGTATTAAAGATCCTGGAATCTGCATATCCTACATTGAAGTCAGGATGTGGAGCGTCCTCTCCTTTCACCTCACAATTAAAGGGCAATGCAGAAAGCCCTGTCCAGTATGCAGGTCGTTGATGTTAAGTCTTCTCAGAGTTAAGGGAAGTCTCTTTTGAGTAGATCGATGTCAGATCAGCAGTAGGGTCTTCCCAGGTAGAGGATTGCTTCCAGGTGTTGTTATAAAAAACCTTGATGTTTCATAGATAGCTTCCCTGGTTCAGGAGTGAATGGAGAATGCCCATTCTTCTGAGGCCTGTGCCCAGTCATTATGTCAATGTTCAGGGTGTAAGGTCCCATTGCACTACAAAATTTGTGTGTTCCGATATCTATTAGATAAGAATTTATTTGTGTGTATAGTATTTCCCATTTTAATGTGCCTATGCAAACAAAGAACAATGCCACATGGCGTTATAGGCCCATATGGGGGATTCAAGAACAAGTGCAAAACTCCACATGACATGGTTAAACATAAGCATTAAACTGAGGAACTATTTCACCAAATATTTCTGATTGAAAAATTCACAGAGAGAAGAAAATGTAAAAAGTGGGGAAAATCTTCACTTTTTAAGAGAATATTTAGTAAGAGATATCTGTCAAAAAATAGATATAAAATATTCAAAGCCATAAGGGTCTATTTTATGTCTTTTGAAATAGTTGGGGGTTGTTTAATCCAGTGCACCAAGTTGGTGTGTGATTAGGACTGTGCAGTACTGAAGTTAAAAAGGGTAAATGGGCGGTACTGATGGTTGGGGTGATAGAGTTAAAAAGTGAAAATGAGCTTTACAGGGGTGTGCGAAAGGACAGAATACCAGGACATTCTACATACTCAAAACATAACTTAAGGATAGGATATATTATTAATATATACGGTGCACGCCCACGGTTTTGAACATGTAGACTGGTAAGAAATTGCCAGAGACTGCCTAATAAAAATGAGCAGCTCTCAGCACTCCCAAATTTGGACCTACCATTTCTGGCTGCCTGGGCTGGGTCCCAGGGAAGGCCTGGAGGCTGGGGGGTAGGAGAGGGGATGGCTGGGGGCCTACCAAGGCTTCCAGCATGCCCAAGCTAGGGAGAAAGCCTTCGACATTGGGGTCTCCCCAGACCCCATGCTGGGTAGAACCAGCGTCCAGATCAAGAAAGAATTCGGTAGAGAACCGGAAGCCAGGATCTACCGACAATTTTAGTTTTTCAATAGAATTCAATGAACTTCCAAGTTTAAGTTTAAACAGTACCAAAGAAAACCACTTCAATTGGAAACTGAGCTTTGAGTTTGAGGCAATTTTATTATTGGTTTTCAATAAAATCCAGACCAAGATAAAAGAAAGACATGCACAGAGGTGAAAATATAATTAGACATTCTCATACTGTCAACATTTATCTCTGAATGGCAAGATTATAATTTTCCATTTGTTTTTCTTCTCTGTAACTTCCCAGTTTTATGAGTTGAGCACCTATCTATTTTTAATTATATAAGGAAATTCCACTTTTGAAAAATAAACTTAATTATAGTTTTTCTTTTGCTGTCTTCTCTGGGATAATAAGTAATAATAAATAAATAAATAAAATAAATAAATAAATAAAAAATAAATAAATAAATATCAGGGTCTAATAGCACAGTGCATTGGGCATTTGCCTTGCACATAATCAATCTGGGTTTGCTCTTCTGCATCCCATATGTCCTCTGAACTTGCTAGGTTGATTTCTGAGTACAGTCAGGAGTAATCTCTGAGCACTGCTGAGTGTAGCCCCCAAACCCTATATATATATATATATATATATATATATATATATATATATATATATATACACTGTATTTGCCGGCATATAAGATCACTGGGCGTATAAGACGACCCCCTAATTATGCAGTTAAACCTTGGTTTAGAACTTCAGAAAGAAATTGAAGAGGATCTAAGGAAATGGAAGAACATTCCATGCTCATGGGTAGGTAGAATCAACATAATCAAAATGACTATCCAACGCAAACTAATACAAATTCAATGCAATCCCCATCCAAATCCAGGCATCATTCTTTCAAGACTTAGAACAATCAATCATAAAATTTATCTGGAACCACAAAAGACCCAGGATATCCAGATACTAAAAAACGAGAAGCTGGGTGGCATCTCTTTACCTAATCTGAAGCTATATTATAAAGCCATAGTGATCAAAACAGCATGGTACTGGAACAAAAACAGAACCTCAGACCAGTGGGTTAGAACAGAATTTCCAGACATAAATTCCCAGTTATACAGTCAACTAATATTTGTCAATAAAGCCAAAAACTTGAAATGAAACAAAGAAAGTCTCCTTAACAAATGGTGTTGGTACAACTGGAAAACCATCTGTAAGAAACTGAAAATTGACCCATACCTCACTCCTGATACAAAAGTCAACTCAAAATGGATTAAAGACCTTGAAATTAAATGAGAATCTATAAAGTTTATTGAGGAAAAATAGGGAGAACACTCGAAGACCTATATATTAAAAAAATCTTCGAGGATGGAACACCAATGGCAAGGATTTTAGCATCAAACATATACAAATGGGATTACATCAAACTAAGAAGCTTCTGCATGGCAGAGGAAATCCAACTTAAAACAAGAAGATAGCTAACTAAATGGAAAAAATTTTTCGTTCTCAATACATCAGATAAAGGGCTGATAACCAGAATATACAAAGCACTCAGAAAGCTGAGTCCCCCAGAACCAAATAAAGCCATAGAATAATGGGGAGATGAAATGAATAAAAACTTCTCCGAGGAGGACCGAAAGATGCTCACCTTCACTCATCATTAGGGAAATCCAAATTAAGACAACAATGAGGTACCACCTCACACCAGTGAGGATGGCTCACATCAAAAATAATGGGAACAATCTCTGTTGGCAGGAATGAGGTATGAAAGGCACTCTCATCCACTGCTGGTGGGAATGCCCCCTAATCCAACACCTATGGAGAACAGTCTAGAGAGTGCTCAAGGAACTCAGAATTGAGCTACCATTTGACCCAGCAATTGCTTTCCTAGGTATCTACCCCCAAGTCAGAAGGACATTCATCCCAAAGTATGTGTGCACCCCATTTATCACAGCACTCAGTATAATAGCCAAGTCTTGGAACCAACCTCGATGTCCAACAACAGAAGGGTGGATCATTAAGATGTGGTATCTATACACAAAGGAATACTACATGGCAGTCAGAAATGATACAATCACAGACTTTGCAGCAATGTGGATGGACCTAGAACATATTATGTTAAACAAAGCAAGCCAGAAGACAAAAGATAAACACAGAATGATAGCACTATTCTGAAGTACCTAGAATATATACCAGATATACAACCAATACCCCACAATTAAATAAAAGGGGGTAACAGGATAGAAATCTCAAACACTATAATAATCATATACTGGGGAGTAGGGCCAAAAACAAAGGGAAGAAAAACAACACAAAGTCCAATTACACATTATATCATAAAGAAACCAGCAACAGCAGAAACAGCAGCTTAGAGAGAACAGGTATGTAATTATCATTTTACTATAAAGGCCCATAATAACCTAACTAGGGAACTTATACAGAATTACAGATAAAGATTAAGACAGAAAATTACTGAGTCCAACGGAAACATCTCAAAACATTATGTTTGAATGACTTAACCTTACCACATTTAAAATAACCGTATCAGTTTTCTGTCCATATGGGTTCCTGGATACAAAGGGTGAACATCCTATGGTGGTACCTCGGTGCTCAGTCACATGAGGCACCATACTCTGCTTGAACCATGAAAATGGCTGGATAAAACTCTTTAACATACCCTTTATCCCTAGATTATGCCTTCTTTTAGGACCTGAAGCGCATGACCAGCCAGATCACCGAAGCAACAACTGTGACTTACAGAGTTTTACCACAGGGCCTAAGCATCGAACACAGTCAACCAAACTAACATACCCTCCTTTCTCATTACTTCGTATTTTTGTTGTTGTTGTTGTTTGACTGTTGGTATGTTTTGTTTTTCCTACTCTCTCTTCTTGTCTCCCTCTTCCTCCCCTTCTCCTCCTCACTATCATCAATTCAATCTATGTCAAATAAAAAATAACACGGTTATCCCCTCTATAGGAAAGAAAAGCTGACATGTAGTGCGCTGTGGACAATACTGCAAAGGGTAAATACCTATATATACAAACCTCACTAACACAATGGTCAGTACTTGAGACACAAAACCTATACATATCCAAAAGTTGAACTATTAGTTTCCTTTCCTTACAAGTACTATACTTACCTATCTTTCTGTACTCAGTGCACCTCTTGCCCTCCTGACCTCTCTACATTAATATACACCTAAGCTAACTTCTGTATGTTTATATGTGGGCAGGAGCACACAGAGATAGGAATCCTCATTAAGGGACAAACCTAAACCACAAACAACCCATACCTATACCTGATATAACCCCTCCCATATACTATCCCCTCTCCCTCCCCTAGAAATCAGGCTATCCCTTCACCCCTCAATCCCACCCCCAATATCCCCACCACATTATAACTTTCCACCCTCAGTTCTTAATCCATTAGGCATCAAGACCGACCTCCTACCCCAACGAGCCAGTATCCACTACACAAGTGAAGAGACACTCACCCAAACTCCCACCTCGTTCCCGGCAAGAAAATACAACCAACACCCTGACTGACTCATGCAGTGTGGCCCTCCTAATCACCTCTCACGAATGTTGACTGTGGCTTGATACCGGAACTAGCTCCAAAGGACCCCCACTGCAAGAACTCTACCCAAGACCTCCCTGCCTGCCCCACACTTCATAAGGAAATCCCAAAAGACAATGGGGAAGCCTGTACTTTCATCATAATTATAGACCTATATAACACTACCTCTTATCCTGTTTCTCCCCAAATATAAAGTAATCTCCTGTATCACTTTCTCCCTTTTTCTTTGTTTTTTTTTTCTTTTCTTTTTTATCCTTATTTTTTGTGTTTTTTGTTTGTTTGTTTGTTTGTTTTGTTTTAGTTTTTGTTATTTGATTTGATTTGTTTTTGTTTCTTTTGGGTCACTCCTGGTGGCACTCGGAGGGTGTTCCTGGCTCTATGCTCGGAGTTCGCCCCTGTTGGCATGGGGGACCATATGGGATGCTGGGATTTGAGCCACCTACCTTATGCAGGAAGGACAGATGCCTTGTCTCCATGCTATCTCTCTCGGCCCCACTTTACTCCTTTAATTATGTCTTTTATTTAATCTTTTCTTTTTCTTTTAAAGAAACTTTTCTCCTTTAGATATGTGTGAGCATATATATTCCTAGTTTTTGTCGGGTGTCTGTTTTCTTCTCTCTCCACCCCCAAATCCACCAGCAATATAATGTAGCACCACTTCTTCCTGGAAAGACATATTAAACAAAGGGGAATTTTTATGTGTAAAAACTAGCTCTTATCTACTAGGGATAAAAAAACATCTAACCCCATCAAAAAATGGGGAGAAGAAATTAACAGACACTTTGACAAAGAAGAAATACACATGGCCAAAAGACACATGAAAAAATGTTCCACATCACTAATCATCAGGGAGATGCAAATCAAAACAACGATGAGATACCACCTCACACCCCAGAGAATGGCACACATCACAAAGAATGAGAATAAACAGTGTTGGCGGGGATGTGGAGAGAAAGGAACTCTTATCCACTGCTGGTGGGAATGCCGTCTAGTTCAACCTTTATGGAAAGCAATATGGAGATTCCTCCAAAAACTGGAAATCGAGCTCCCATACGATCCAGCTATACCACTCCTAGGAATATACCCTAGGAACACAAAAATACAATACAAAACCCCCTTCCTTACACCTATATTCATTGCAGCACTATTTACCATAGCAAGACTCTGGAAACAACCAAGATGCCCTTCAAGAGATGAATGGCTAAAGAAACTGTGGTACATATACACAATGGAATATTATGCAGCTGTCAGGAGAGATGAAGTCATGAAATTTTCCTATACATGGATGTACACGGAATCTATTATGCTGAGTGAAATAAGTCAGAGAGAGAGAGAAAAACGCAGAATGGTCTCACTCATCTATGGGTTTTAAGAAAAATGAAAGACACCCTTGTAATAATAATTTTCAGACACAAAAGAGAAAAGAGCTGGAAGTTCCAGCTCACCTCAGGAAGCTCACCACAAAGAGTGATGAGTTTAGTTAGGGAAATAACTACATTTTGAACTGTCCTAATAACGAGAATGTGTGAGGAAAATGGAGAGCCTGTCTAGAGTACAGGCGGGGGTCGGGTGGGGAGGAGGGAGACTTGGGACATTGGTGATGGGAATGTTGCACTGGTGATGGGTGGTGTTCTTTACATGACTGAAACCCAAACACAATCATGTATGTAATTAAGGTGTTTAAATAAATTAAAAAAAAAGAACTCAGATTTGTTTACAACACAGGGACATCTCCCACCCTGAACATATGTCATGTGGAAACAACATAGACTCCAGGGAACCATTCAGCCTTGACTCCTGGACCCCTGACATAGAAACAACAGAGTTCTCTACAACAGCTCCAGGAACCCAATCTCCTCCAGGGTATGCAAAATGCTGCTCTGACGTCAACATGTGCCAGTGCTAAATTGATAACCTGACAATGAGGAAATGGGAACAACTTGATCTAAGAGCAAGTTGTCCTTCCTCATCAACCAACGATAAGACAAAATCAGAAAACATGTCACCCTTTTGATCTGTGCAAAAGCCAAGATTGCTATATACAGATGACTGGATGTTACAACCAGGATGGGACAGTACACATCCAGGGACTAACAACAACAACAACAGCAGCAATAAAAAGCTCTAGCCTAGCTTTTGGTCTACGATCTGTTCAACAAACAAGAGCTCCAATTCCAGAGGTCTGACTGAGACAACCGCAACTGAGTGGGTCTTCCGGAAACATTATGAAAGACTTTATCCCAGGCTCCATCCTAGGAACAACATAATGACCAAGACCACAAACTACAGAAGATGGATTAAAATGACGCTGAAGAAACAGAACTGCTAGAACCACAAAGAAAGACTTCATCATAAGCTCTATTCCTTGAGCTGCACAGTCACCAAGATCTCTAGATACAGAGGTTTGATTTTACCATCCATGACAAAGCAGAAGTCTTCCATACACCACGAAAACACCAAGGGGAGAGTACACGATCAGGCATGAAGTCTATAGTTAATCCCATGACAGTACACTTCAAGGGGGGAGAAACCCTGTATCTCCTAGGCCAAGGGAATTCCCTCTATAATATCCCCAATAGTTACTGTGTCTATGCAGGGAAAAAAAAGAACAAAACTATCATTTTTCCACATATTTATTGATTGATCGATCGATTTTTTGACATCTTTATATTAGTGTAGAGATTGAAGTTGATGTCTCCAATATTATTTTATTTTATCTTACCTTTCTTTCTTTTTGCACTCTGGCATGAGTTGATTTCAGAACTGAGACTGTTGTGTGGTGCTTGTCTTTATTGCTGTGGTGCTCACTGGATATTTAATTTGATATTTCTTTCTGTATTGTGGTGGTGTTTCAATTGCCTTTTTCACATTTTCTGTCAAACTGAGGTTGAAATCCTCTGGACTCTGGAAGGACTCTGCCTAATTTCAGCATATTTGACTTCTTTTTTTTTTCCTCTTATTTTGTACCCCAATCTATTGCTTTCCTTTCCTTCAAACAAAGCCACATAATTCGATTTATCTAGCTCCGCTTCTTAAATAGAGGGGGAGACAGGGGAGGGTACCAGGACCAAACAGATATATCATCACTAATAGTGAATTAGACAAAGAGGGGACCACCTACTCTAGCAGTCCGGGGGGTTGATGGTGGGGTATATGGGTTGCAGAAGGGAAACTGGGATGGGGGGAGGTCAAATTTGGTGATGGGTGGTATTCCCCTGATTCTACGTTGATATGTACCTAAAATACTACTGTGAAAGATATGTAAGCCATTATGATCAAAATAAAAATTAAAAAAATGAAAAAAAAAAACAGATTTAGGCCTATAATCGCCTTATCAGATAGAATGTTCCTGTGCTGCAACTTTATATACCACAATGAGCCAATCACAACAAGCAAAGGTTCAAAGAATATACTGTAATAGACTTCCTCTCTGACTCTGGCCAATCTGAGCAGGCTTTTTACAGTGTAGATTCAGGTCCAGAACATTGTCTAATTTGCATGCATAAAAAGCCTGCTTGGATTGGCTGAGTTAGAGAGGCGGTCTGAGCAGCCTTGCAATGATTGGTGCAGGATCAAGTTGAAAAATTCGTTTTGTGGCAATATTCAGACAATTTTTGTTTAGCGGCATATTGAAACATTTATCGGGATATACCTGGCGTATAAGACGACCCCCGATTTTCGGTTGACCTTTTTTTGTTTCAAAAGTCATCTTATATGCCGGAAAATACGGTATACACATTCATTTGTAATATTATGGGTATAAGAATGGTCAATAATTATCAATACTATCTACATTCAGGACATACATGGGTGATTACAAGCTTTTATTATTTTTCGCTACTGGCCTGAAAGCCATGTCTGTGATGAAATTTTTATAGAGGCAAGATGGAATCCACTCTCATAGTGTCTCCTTTCTATTCCACTCTTTCCTTTTTTATCTTTCTCTTTGACAGCTGGATTGTTTTGGTAGCACCATTTTAATCATAGAAGTGATATTGTTTCTTATCTCTCCAGCTGGTTGTATAAAATCTCAGATGAATTTTGTTCTTATCTGGCTTTATCTTCTCTTCTTGTAATTGACTTCTTGGTTCAAAGTGGGGTGTTATTATTTGCCACACCTTACAGAGCTTAGGGGTTACTCATGGCTCTGAGCTCAGGAATCACCCCTGGCTGGGACAGGGAACCATACATGATGCTGGGGGTCAAATCTGGGTCGACTGCATACAAGGCAAGTGCTCTGTTCTCTGTATGATTATTCTGGTTCACAGGGGAGATTTTATGTTTGCTTGTGGCCACATCTTACTGTGCTCAGGGATCCCTCCTGGTTGTGTTCAGGGGACCATATGTGATGGGGGAATCCATTTGAGTTTGTGACTGCTAAGCCAGCAGTTTTATCTTACCCAGTTTTATCTTTATTCCTGAGATTTTTTGAGTGGGCTTTGACTTCTAAGAGGTGACTAGGATTCAGGATGTTAAGAGGCAGCATCTTAAGAACTCAAGGCCCAATAAGAGGTTTGGTCCTAATCCCAGACTCTCAGCTCTGATTATGAATGTAATTGAGAGGTGCAGTTTCCAGCTGCCACTGCACATCCCCGCACAAATGTCTCCCTTGCCTTGTAGTTTAAGGATCCTACGGATCAGGGGAGTGAGCAGCCTCCAGAAAAAGAAAAGCAGAGCATACACTAAATAACTGGGCCATCTGCTCAGAGAATGCCTTCAAACAAGAATCAGGAGATGGGGCGGAGGAATTATGCGGACTTAGGTCTCCAAAGGAGTTGCCAAGGGCATTTTCTTACTTTGGTCCCACACTCCCTGAAAAAGATGAGCTAATGCAACCAAAACAGGCCAGGAATTTCTTTGGATGGAATACTTCTTATGCTCCTCTTCCCAGCATAGGCAGAGCTGACAATTGGATTGGAGGCAGCACAACAGACTTCAGAGCCAAGCTGAAATTTCAGCTGTGCTCCTTGCTATGTGTGACCTTTGGTACGCAACTTCACCTATTTGTATCTTTATGGGCAATGAGATACTATTATATTTTACCAAGGAAGCCAGTCCTAGTTAACTCTTCCCTCTGCTTTTGATAATCCTTTGCAGATAGGGCACTCTGTCCATGGTGGGCTAAACCTACCACCACTCACAGACAATTATCAAGAAGGAAGTTTAAGCAAAAGAATATATTTTTAAAATAGGCCATCTAAGCCTGCTTCTCTTTGGATGCCTAGGACATCCACCTGAAGGGTTGTTTATCATCAAGTTCATTCTCAAGAGCATTCCATACCTGGATGGTTTCAGTGGACTTTAACAATTATATAGAATCACAACAGGGATTTATTGGGGAGGGTCATTCCCCTTACACTAATAAAGCATACACTTCAACTAGCAGAAAAGGAGCAATAAAGATATATTAAGCATGTAAGACAACTGTCCAGAAGCTGTGTAGCTATCAAATAGCAGTGAATTTTTTTTACGAGTCTTTTGCAGCTTTCTGTCAGCAGGAAAGGAGGGTCCTGGTTGTCTCCACTCAGTTTAATTTACATGGAGTCTCTCACACAGCCAGGTTCTTATCTGCTTTCAGGGGTCTCAAACTCAATTTACCTGGGGGCCACAGGAGGCAAAGTCGGGGTGATCCTTGAGTGCGAAGTCAGTAGTAAGCCTTGAATATTGGGGGGTGTGACCCAAACAACTAAAACAAAACAAAACAAAAAAAAAAGATTCTTCTAGGGCAGGGCCACAAAAATGTTGTACGGAGGGCTGCAAACGGCCTGCAGGCCGTGAGTTTGAGACCTCTGACAGGGCTTTATATTGCTGAGTTAAGTCACTCAGAGAGGGAAAGAAAAGAAATTGAATGGAGGAGGATGAACACAAATATGAAAGGTTGGGGACAGGGGCCAAGATGGCTCAGGTATTTGGTGGTGTTAAGAAGAACAGAACTTGCACTGGGTGGTGGCGCTAGAGGTAAGGTGCCTGCCTTGCCTGCGCTAGCCTTGGATGGACCTTGGTTCGATCCCCCGGTGTCCCATATGGTCCCCCAAGCCAGGAGCGACTTCTGAGCACATAGCCAGGAGTAACCCATGAGCGTCACCGGGTGTGACCCAAAAACCAAAAAAAAAAATAACAGAACTGGGGCTGGAGCGGTGGCACAAGAGCTAATGTGTGTGTCTTGCCTGCGCTAGTCTAAAACTGACTGCAGTTCCATCGCCAGGCGTCCCATATAGTCCCCCATGCCAGGAGCGATTTCTGAGCACATAGCCCAGGAGTAACCCCTGAAAGTCACCGGGTGTGGCCCCAAATCAAAAACCAAACAAACAAGAAAGAACAGAACTAAATATCCAAGCCAGATCCGACAACTGTGAAATCACAAGACCCAAATTTTAACAATCAAAATTAAAAATGAGTCTGTTATTCTGGAAGGCTGGGGCCAGGAAATGGTGGTATGGGATGGCTTCTGGGAACAACGGTGGAGGGAGGCTGACTATGGTGGTAGGATTGGTCTTGAAACATTGCTTATCTGAAACCCAACTAAAAAGAACCTTGTAAATCACAACTGTTTAAATAAAAAATTTAAAAAGTCACTCTCTGTGGTCCTTACCTTTGCATCAGCCAAGGAAGAGGGTGATATGGGGTGGAGGTGAGGGACTTCTAATTAGTCATTATAATGTCAATGGATATATCAATTTTATCTATCAGGATCATTACAATATCTGTACATGACACAGAGTGAGTACAAACCTTCCTTAATCTCTTTTCATTTACTTTGTCTAGATAAAACTAAACTTTCTCAAAATATATCTTTATCTGGGGAAAAAAATGCTAGGGATTTTAAAACAAGCATTTTAAAGGTTAACCTTCAATCCAATGCTTAAATCCAATCTTGGCACATTAAATTATCCACACAAATTCTGCATTGTTGATGGGAGCCTGAAGGAAATGTTAGGATTTTGGCAATTCTTGACTATTGAGTTTTGTTACTGTGTTTTTTGCCCTCTTAGGAATTTATATTTTCCCAACAGACTATAATTAAAAAGCCCCAGTATCTGTTATTAAATGGGCAAGTGAGTAATGTGAGCATACACTGTTCTGTGCTGCATTTTTAAAGAATCAAGGAAAATATTAGATGGAAAACTTGTCCTTTTATTAATTTTTTTAAGTACACGAAATGCATTTCTATCCCAGGTTTTAAAAATAATACTATTTGACTCATATTTTTGAAATACTGGACAAAATGATTGTCCAGACTCTTGTTGGAGATTGTTTCAGTGAATTCCAATTAGAATGATCTGATTGAAGCAACCCCTGGGGGTTTTGCTATGGATGCTTTTTTTTTAATAATAATTTTCATAATAATTTTTATTTCGACCAAAGTGAATTACAAATCATTTACAGTAGTATTTTAGGTACATAGGTACATTGAATCAGGGCCATTCCCACCACCAATGTTGTCCTCCCTCCACCCCTGTTCCCAGCATGCATCCCATATAGCCCCTCCTTTGCCCCCCAGGCTGCTAGTATAAGTGGTCCCTTCTGTATCTAGCTTGTTGTGGATTGAGTATCGATTCTGTTGTAGTTGGCTTTGGATTTGGTGTTTATGTTCTGATCATTTTTTTATTTCTACTCAATAATTATATGCCTGTTTGGTCTTGGTGCCCTCCATTATTTCTCCCTCAATTTGTGAGGCAAAAAAAGATGGTTCTGTTTGAAGGTAAGAAAAAAAAAAGCAAAAAGGGAGGGCAAAAATTCTAACAAGTAAAAAAACAGGAGTCCTTCTAGAGACTACAAGCTATGCTTTTAACTATTCTCAGCTCTTCCCAAACTGATCCTTTAACAATCGGTACAGGTATAGGAAGGCCATGATTGTCTTCTCCCTTTCCTTTCATTCTTTTTATCCTTATTCATTTTTTGTCTCTGAAATCCTTTCCACATTCCTGGATGCACATAGCAGTTCTCTTAATCAAAGGCTTGGGGCCGGAGAGATAGCATGGAGGTAAAACGTTTGCCTTGCATGCAGAAGATCAGTGGTTCAAATCCCAGCATCCTATATGGTCCCCCGAGCCTGCCAGAAGCGATTTCTGAGTGTAGAGCCAGGAGTAACCCCTGAGCACTGCCAGGTGTGACCCCCAAAAACAAAAGAACAAACAAAAAATCAAAGGCTTCTCAAACTTTGCTTCTAATTTATGTTTTTATACACATTTTCATTCTGCTTATTTTGGGTCAAGCCACAGTGATTTACACTACTGTTAATGTCAGCTTCAGGCATAAAATGTTCCAACACCTAACATCAACTTCCTTCCTTCTGCTAATGTCCCATGGCCCATTCCATCAGCCCTGTCTGCTCCTATCTTTGGTAAGTTCAATTTTGTAGTTTACTTTGGTTATTCTGGTTATTGCCTTACTATAATTCATATTCCACATATGAAGATCTTCCTGTATGTTCCTTTTCTTCAAAGAGATTTCATTTAATAAGATACTCTATTTTTCAATCCATGTAGAGATGTCACTTGATTTCATCCTTATAGAAAAGCAATATTTCTTTGTGTAGATAATCTTTGATTTCCTTATGTAGACATGTGTTATAGAACTTTTGGTATTACTTTCCAGATCTTGTCTATTGTGAATAGACTGATGACATAGCAGCATAGATAGTTTTCAAGAATGTATTTGGGTGCCCAGGTGTAGATACAAAGGTCTATTGCTGGATGTTAGAGTGATCAATTTTTATTTTGTTAAGGTGATTTCATACTGTTTTCTATAAAAACAGAAACAGTCTATATTCCTACCAAGTGGATGATCACACTTATTTGTGTATTTTATATTTGGCTTTCCTTTAATCCACATTTCCATCTGCATCTTAGCATTTTTATATTGGTTTTTTGATAGAACCTTTTTCTGTGGGACATGCCGTTACGAATCGTGGAACTTTAGCTCTCAATGTTGAATTTAGGTTATGAATTTTAGTTGAGTTTATCTGAAGCAAGTCTTTACTCAGAATTGATTTGGCCTGGTAAAATTCAGCAATTAAGTAGTGGATCCCTCATGTGTTGAAGCAAATTATATCTCTTCTTAAAGTCGCACATTTGTATGAAGGAAGCCTCAGAGTTTCGATTAACATACATCAAGAGAGAGATATATAATAAGTCAGCCAAGTCTTATGAAATAAACCAATTGCTTCTAGCTTTCACTATTCCCCCCAGTCACAAAAATTCTTCACTAAATCCCAAAGAGGCTCTAATAAAGGAACACACTATTCCCCCATTTTTTTTAAATAGGGGAGAAGGGGCTTCTATAGGTCCAGATACTCTTTGATTAATAGCAAGTGAAATCTTTCTCATGACTTTGCTGTACTCTCTAGCTTTGGATAATCACATCATCACCCATATTGATGACCGAGTAGGAGAGAATAAGAAGTCAGGAGATGTGAAAGGAAAATGTCCTGATACAAGGTTGTGCCGTAGAGCCAGATGTCTTTAATTTTTTAGTCAGAAATACTCATTAACTTCCCCAAGTTTATCTTGTATAATCTTAAGTCTAAATTGTTCCTGATAATTGTAAGATGCAAAATAGGTTATTGACACAAGAAATTCGTTGTCTTAAATGGCACAATGGCACAATCTTGAATCTGACATTTGCCTTCCTGAGGCTTTTGAGGCTATCAGGTCTGTGCAGGTTTTACTTTGGTTAATGTTGTAGTTTTCTGGCTTTCATCTAAAAATTACTCTAACATTTATCCACCAGGGTATGGTAAAAGCCACAGAAGTTAATGAAGTACATATACCTTTACCAACTGGAAAACAAGTTACATTGCTTCTAGCTAGTAATTCTATGCACATTTTAGAAAAGAAAAAGACAAAGGACATGTCCCCTCCCAATTTTATTTGAATCATTAAGAGACCTTGTGATCTCCAGACAGAAATTGCTAGTGGAACATTACGGGTGAGGCAGATGAACTGGAAGTTTTTAAGTTTATAAGTTTTAAGGGTTGGGACCCGGAGAGATAGCACAGCGGCGTTTGCCTTGCAAGCAGCCGATCCAAGACCAAAGGTGGTTGGTTCGAATCCCGGTGTCCCATATGGTCCCCCATGCCTGCCAGGAGCTTTTTCTGAACAGACAGCCAGGAGTAACCCCTGAACATAGCCGGTTGTGGCCCAAAAACCAAATATATATATATATATATATATATATATTATAGATATAGATATAGATATAGATATAGATATATAGATAGATAGATAGATATAGATATAGATATATAAATAGGGTGAAGAAATATTCTTATTGTCTACACAGATTTTTATTTTTGCTGCGAAGACCCACTATTTTATGTACTTAAAAAAGTCTGAAGATGATTTTTTAATACCCTAAAGCACAGATATTTCTAAGATTTTGAAATAATGTCATTCCAGTACTTTAAGATCTAAATTTGAAATAGACGTGTGTGTGTGTGTGTGTGTGTGTGTGTGTGTGTGTGTGTTGGTGTTAAAGAAGGCACTTTGATAGCAAAAATACTCCCCATTCTGTCTGCTTTCATGTTATGTAGTTCTGAGAATCTTCAACCACGTTAAGGGAGTAATTATGATTTAAATTTCCCCTCTAGGATCTCACTAGAGTGGCTTCCTTCTGAATAAGCGTTTCTAGAAACACACATTTAATAGCCCAAGTCATTGTGATTGGAGAAATCTCTTTATATAGAGAACTGGTGTGTGAGATTTCTTCCCATACATTTAGAGTTCCCACGAGACAAGTATATCCCATCCATGTGCTGCCCCACCCCAGATCTATGCCCAGCCTGAATGTGATTGTCATAGGAATAAAACCCTGGGTGCCTGGTACAGGGTGGGAGCACAGTGCCAGCCCCAGGATGCCTCTCGCCCGGCCACTGTCCCAAGACTGTGGGAGGCAGGCAGCCCAAGGCTGTTGCTGCAGTGAGGCTCGGGTCCCCCCTGGCTGCCAGCTGCGATGAAACCTGACACCAGGGCCCAGCTTGAGGGTTGGCCCGGGTCTGCGGTGCAGCCTCCCGCCCGGTGCATTTGCATGTTCGCACTCGCCGCCTTTCCCTAACTTCGGGGCGCAGCTGCTGGGCGTGCTCTAGGGCTGGCGGTGGGCGCACCGGGGGTCCAGAGGCACAGGGGCTGGACGCGGTGGGCACCCGTCTCAGCGTTGGCGTCCCCGCGCAGCTCCGGGGAGGCCCAGTGCATGGGGCAGCTTAGGTGTCCCAGCCCTGGGCACTGACGCGGCTGCTGCCCGCTGGGCTTAGCTAGAGGCTTCGGGGTGCCGACGTCTCCCGCAGCTCCTACGCTTGGATCTGGTAGGTGACTGCGGGCTTGGGCGCCCGGTTATTGCTGCTTAGTGGCTTTCGGGCGTGTGTGTGTGTGTGTGTGTGTGTGTGTGTGTGTGTGTGTGTGTGTGTGTGTGTGTGTGTGTGTGTGTGAACTTGTGTTACTGTGTGTGTTTTCATGAGTTCATGTGTGAGGTGTGTGAGTGAGCATAGGCGCGTCTTTGAAGGTCCAGGTGGGAGTGTGTATATCTGTGACAGTGCCTGTGATTGTAAACAAAGCTCTTTTTTATTTTTATTTTTTTTTTAAAGGATAAAAACAGCTCAGCTAGGAGCCTGTATTTGGGGCTTCATATGGAAGGAATGAATAGAAAGTCTGTGGTTCAGTTGCATCTCTTGCTGTCTGACCTCTCCCCTACCTCCTTGCCTCTTTGGTTGAGTGTCTAATATTAGCTGACTGTTCTAGATAAAAAAGGCAGAGGTTGGTTTAATCAAGATTTTTTTATTGCGTAATAATAGAAAGCACTTTAAAATAAGCGCCTTGAGAGCATTAGAGTGTCTGGTGAATTTTAAGACACCCAATGTCTTTGAATGTGAAAAACTTACTTCCAGGGCAGGAGGTCTTGGTACTCCCCCAAATATTCAGGATACTTCAGGATCCTTGATGGAGTGGTGCAGGCAGTTGCTCTCAGAGGAGGTTATGCTTAGAGGATCATGTGGAGTAGGGATTTGAACCCAGGCTCTCACACAGGCGAGGCAGGAGCTCGACCTCTGAGCCAAACACCCTGTTGGGAAAACAAAAACAAAACCAAAAACAGAACAAAACAAGCCACTACTATCATCTCTTGGAGACATATATGTAAGGTGTTCTTGATTAAAAAATGCTTTAACTTTCATTCTTTTCTAAATCTCCAAACAGAAGGGAGATATTGTGACTCTGGATTATTGATACAATGTAAAGTTTTGAAAAGCCCCTATATTGGGAAGCCCCAATTCCCTAGTAGTGTATTGTAATTAATTTTTAATTAGAATTAAACGATTTTTACCATCATTTCTCTCATGTTGCTTCTTTTTCTATCTTTAAGACCAGTGCTCAGATCAAACCAGACATATTACAATTTTTTCTTCTTTAACCTAGCAAGACATCATATTTTATCCCTTTCTAAGAGATAAAATAAGTAAATTTCTAAGAGGAAATAAATAAATCTTAGTAATCATTAAAAAAAAGAAAGTTATAATAGATTTGCTTATCCATATGTAAGCAAAATAATATGTATTGGAGTGCCTATTCAGTAGGGAAAATTAATGGAAATCTAAGAATATTTATAGTAGAGCTAAATGCAGTTTACTCAGTTATTAAGAAGTTGAACAGACAGATTAATGCAGTCTGTCCCACGATTCTAATTAGAATTCCAAAACCAAACCCTCAAGGGCAAGAAGCCTTTTGCTATTAAACTGTGAATCACAAAACATTAAAAAAAAAAAACCAATTATTCACAGAATTAACGTATTAGATCAAAAGGAGAAAACAAATATAGAGCTTATGTCAAACTTGTAAAAATCTTCTCTTCCCTTTAAATGGAGTACTGTTTCCTCTTCCTTGGTCATAGTTCAGGCTTCTTAGGAGTGCCTCATTGAATATTTTTCTCTTTTTGTCTTCCCCAATTACCTGATTTTTCGAGTGAAATTGGAAAGAAATCTGTTCTTTGAAGCCATTAACAAGTTGTTAGAATTCACCTTAAACCTTTGGAGATAGTGACAAAAACTTTACAATAAATAGCATGCATTGTCCACAGGGTAGTTATTTTTCTTTCATGGAGGTCCATTAAGAAGGACTTATAAACATATTGTGAATTATTCATATCTGGAAGATAGTTTCAGAGAGGTGGAAAGATTGCAACAATTAGCACAATAAAATGAATCTGTCGTTATTCTACATGTGAAAAGTTGTTGAAATGCAGCCTGTACTTGACTTTCAACTATATACTTTGATTTTAATTCGTCACCATCGGGTTGGGATTTGTAAGGGAATGGTTTCTCAGTAATGTTCATAAATCTGGACTGCTAATACTGTGAATGTGACCCATTCCGAAATTACAAACCTAATGCTAGACAGGAAAAATTAGTTCTTTGGGAAACTTATAGCAAAACAGACAAAAAGGTAGATTTAAGGGTAAAAGTGAAAAGTGGGCTGGCATTCCCTGCGAAATTCTTTCCTCTTTTGCATGGGATAATAAGGACCCAGACTCAGAGTTTTCATCAGTCATGACTTTATTTATGGTATGATATTAGACTCTCCTGGTGAAGGGGAAGTGGGGGTAGGGCAGGAAGGGCTTGGAATGTGCAGCAGGTGGTGGAGATGACTTGGCTTTTTTGGCCAGAGTTTACTTGGTGTTTACTATCAGGCTCTAAGAGACTTTGCTGTGACCTACTGGCCCACTGAAGTGTGTTTTCTTTCTGAGAATTAGAGCCTCTCTTGGTTTCTCAAGACTGCAAGTCTGTGTTACTGTAAAGTTGAAGCTGCTTGGTCACTGTTCTTAAACATTACAATAATAACCAGCCACCAGTCACCTGGAATGACTGTGTGTCTCTGTAATCTTGGAAGTTGGTGAAGGTACTTTTTTTATGACTAGAGCTTACAGAATGCAGCTGATTTCTTCTTTTTGTTTTGCTGCCATTCTTGGTAAAGAAAGGCATTTTTGGGAAAGCCAGATGCAAGAGATGGACAGAAGTTCAGCCATCCAGTTGGTGACATATCTGTGTAGAAACCATTGATGATAACAAGAACAGGAGACATCTATTCTAGACTATTATATTTTATCAAGGAATAATAATAATAAAAAAACAGAAAACCAAAGTCCAAAAGTTCCCTGCTTGCTTTTAGACTCACGGCTTACTGGAATAAATTGTGGTTAGAGAGAGTTTGAAAAATAGTTGCAAATGGTGACCTGAGCTATAAGGTGAGTGTTCTCTATGTGATGTTGGGATTTCATACTGAGCCTCTCAGTGATAACACATTTGTCTTTGCTACACAATCTCAAATTTTACAAGATTTTGATGATTTCAGCAGATAAGTAAAAGCATATTTGGAAGTGAAGGGATTATTACGATGAGTCCAAGAATGTTTCGGTTTAGAGGTTATTATGTACATGTGTGCTATTAAGTCGCATCTGCTCTCTACTGTAGCATTGCCACAATTCATCTTTAAAAAATGTAGAGCTAATTGTGTAGATACTTTTTTCTAAAACCTTTAATGGATCTCAATGCCCTACAACGTTAACTCAAAAATTTTTAATGCAGTGACTTCAAAGCCCTACATTTTTAGTTTCCTTTCCTTATACAAGTCTCACTGTTTATAGACTTTTATATTCCTGGAAAGATTTCGCCTGCAAATCCCTTGATTCTTGTCAGGATCAATTTAAGTGACCACTATTAGAAGAATTACAATTTAATGTACTGAGAAGGAATCATTTCATCTGGTCTGCCTGTATGGTCCTTTGAAATACTTTGAGTAACAATAACATAACATGGAATTGTTAGAAGTAATTTATTACTTTATTATAGTGGACATAGCCAGCAGGGCTCAGAGGTTCCAGAGCCACACCCAGTGATGTACAACATAGAACTATTGCTTTGAGATTCAGTTTTTGAGGTTCATCAGGGCTCCTTCTGGTGGTGTTTGGAGCTAATGAGTCAATTACTGAATGTAGGCTCATGCAAAATGTTATGCGCGTGTTCTACCATTTGAACTATCTTCTGGGACCCAGGGTAAAAATTGTACCATTTTTTAAAAGGTTTTCCTTCCAGAAAGATTGAGTGGAGGAAGATAATATAGATATGAAAAGGCAGGACACAGTGGCCAAAGAGTCTATCAGGTGCATTGGTGGTGTTAAAAATTGACAAAAATAAATATCTAAGCTAGAGTCAATAACAGTAAAATCATGAGACCTAAACTTTAACAAGCAAATTTAAAAAAAGATGCCTATCATGATGGTAGGCTGGGAGGCAGAGGTTATTGGCCTGGGATCTAATCTGGGAACATTGGTAGAGGGAGGTTGACCCTGATGGTGGGATTGGTCCTGAAATATTGTATTATGAAACCCAACTATAAATAACTTTGTAAATAACAATGGTTTAAATAAAAAAAAGATGTTCCTTCTAACTTAACCAACAACAGTGTATTTGTTTTTGTTTGTTTGTTTTGGGGGTAAGTACACCTGGAGGTACTTAGGATTTACTCCTAGCTCTATGTTCAGGGATTACTGCTGGATTGATTCAGGGGACTATATGTGATGCCAGCAATTGAACCCTAGTTGGCAGGTGCCCTACAAACTGTACTGTCATTCTAGTCCAACAGCAAATTTTTTAAGAATTGTAGTATTAGTCTTGGAAGATTCACTTAAATCCAAGTACCCCTCACAGTGTCTGAAATACAAATGACACCTGATAGGCTTTTTAATTTAGTATATAGAAAATCAAACTCATGAATAAAATATTAGTGGATTAATTGATATAGTGTATTATATATTCAAAAGTAATCTGAAGTTGTCTATTTTCTAAAATCATTACTGCTACAAAAGTAAAATCACTTACAAACTAGTCTATACAAGCCCATTTAATTCCCACAATAAATGAAACATGGTGCTTTTGCAATTCTAAAGAAAGAATAAAACAAGAAGTTAATGTAAAAATCATCTTTGTCTCTGAAAATCACAAAATACACTTAACTAATGCTGTATTAAATCTGATGTTTTCATTGCCTGTGGGATAGGCAATGATTTTTTAATAAAAATACTAATTTTGACAATTTAATAATTATCTTCTATGCTGTAGTTCAAGAAAATTGGACTTAATTAAAGGAGAATATGGGTGTAGATGGAATGGAGGCAGTTCGGAGGCATACTTCTTTTTTTTTTTTTTTTTTTTTTTTTTTTTTTTTTGTGGTTTTTGGGTCACACCCGGCAGTGCTCAGGGGTTATTCCTGGCTCCAGGCTCAGAAATTGCTCCTGGCAGGCACGGGAGGACCATATATGGGACGCCGGGATTCGAACCGATGACCTCCTGCATGAGAGGCAAACGCCTTACCTCCATGCTATCTCTCCGGCCCCGGCATACTTCTTTTTAATGTCGCCAGTTTTGTTATATTGGATGTCGCAACAGCAAAGTTTCTTCCAGAAAAGGATAGTGTCTTGTAGTGTACCTGAGACCCACCCATTTCTGGGAGGGGTCTTGGGAACTGAATATTAGGTGTAACCTTACCTGCAAGACCCTCCCATTCCTGGGAGGGGTCTTGGAAAAGTTAGATAAGGCTGGAACCAAGGGAATTCGGCCCTTTTGGCCGTTTCCTTTGGCCCTGAAGATGGCTGAAGTGAGTTAAGACGCAGGGCTAGCCAAGAATGGCTGAATGCTTGAAAGGTTATGAGTAGGCCACACACATGTGGTGGATAGGGCATGAATAAAGTTGTTGCTTCCTGACGCCTGCCTGTGAGTGAGTGATTACGCCAATTACCTGGGCCTGGAACCCGCTGGCTAAATGGGGATGCGGAGCCACGTGGCCTGGAATGGCAAAAAGAAATTCATTGCCATCCACCGCCATCCAGCCCCATCCTTAATTATGTAATGCAAGAGTGTCTGTGTTCAGTTTATTCAAAGTGCTTATAAAGGGAAAAGGCAGTTGCCCTTAAATTGAAAAAGAAAAAAAAAATATATAGGCTCATTTCATTTTTAGGTCAAACATACTTTTATCATATATATACCTGCTGTTTTTGCCTGTGAAAAGTTTTAGTCAGGAATACATGCAGCTTATATTTCAGGTGCTAGCCAGAGATTTTCAGTTCAGGTATTACTTATTTAGTATTTCTGCAAGGACTGAAAGAGCCAGGCACTAAAATATGTCTTACTCACAAATCTTCTATGCTCTCAATTTGTGGGCTATTATATGACATAATTTACCTACTTAATTATAACTTTTTAATTAATTTGTCTTTATTAAGCATGCTTTACTATTATATCATAATTTATCTTACAAATATTAGATAACTAGAATCACATTACTTGATTATATGTTTAAACAAAAAAGTTGTCTTTGCATTTAAGGTACTAAAATCCATGTCTCTTCAAATTCAAAAGTCTTATTATTTTTTTTGGTGGGGGGGAGAGAATAAGATATCACTGTGTTTCTCTCTTTGGTATGTTTCCCAGGAAGCTCAGAACTAAATTTGCTGCATATTTGTACCTGGTCAATTTGTGTGCTTATGGCAAAGTTTTCATAGTTTCAGCCTCATTGTAATGCAATACATTATTAATTACTTTTAACTCATTTAACTCAAATCGATGGAGAAATAGATTGATTCACTGCATTTTAATTTTATTTTCTTTTTATTTTTAGAGAAGCAAGAGAGTTTTTACTGAATAATTTTACTTAGAAAAATCTGAGGGGGGATAAAGAGAAGAATATATGTTTTAGAGAGAATATAGACTTTTCCAGAATGGAAAAAGCAAAGAGAGCTATACATGTTAACGAAAGAAAAAGGCTAGAAGAGCAAGCCTCTTTAAAAAATATTTAAGATATAATCACACATTTATAGTTTTTGTACCTTCAGTTTAACATTTAATATCACTTTTTTCAAGCTTAAAGTTTATTGACACATTCTAAAAACTCTTTTTATTTCCCTATGAGTGAAATTATTTTGCCCCAGATGTCGCATTTCTTGGAAATGTTGAAAGGAAATCATGTCTGAGTAATTTTGAAAATAGTTAAGGCCAATCATCTGAGTTTTAAAAAATATGTTTTACAAATGTATAAAAAATTCCTTTAGAGGTATTGCTAAGAAAGAGAAGAGAAAACCTTTTCCTTACAAATAAATTTGTCAAAAACTTAGCTTATAGAGATAATTAGAACTGGTTTTTGTTCACCAAACTGAATATTGAGAAGCCAGACTAAAAGAGTTTGGTATGTTTACCTTGCACACTATCGACTGGGGTTCAATACCTGTCACGCACAGTGGTTCATTGAGCCTGCCAGGAGTGATCCCAGAGCACCATTGAGTATGGCCCCAAACCAAACCAAACCAAACCAAACCAAACCAAACAAAAAGGCCAAGCCGAACATTTAGACAACAAAGTAACTTTTGAAAGACCACCCCTGCATGTAAATAGATCTCATTTTGCTCTGAAATAATTTGTTGAGTCTTTTATACTCTATGATACTAATCATTCTATTTAAATACCTACTAAGTACCAAGCACTCTGGGAGAAATTTTCGCATGTGTTACTTATGAGTCATTAGTTCCCTGGTATCATAAAAGGACCTTGGGGGTAGATAATGAGCATGCACAGAGCCTGTAATCATTCCCATGACAGTATGCTTTAAGGGTGGAGAAACCCTGTACCTTTTAGGCCAATGGAATTCCCTTTTCAATTTCCTCAATACTTACTATGCCTATGTAAAACAAACAAACAAACAAACAAACAAAACACAAAACCTTGCCATGCCAGCCCTCTACCCCCATTTTTATATTTTTCCTTTCTTGTTGTTATTGATTTAGTTGTTTATTATTGGTGATGTGGATTTTGTCATTGTTTTTATTTTATTTTATTTTATTGTTTGTTTGTTTGTTTTTGTGTCACAGGTGGCGGTGCTCAGGGGTTACTCCTGGCTCTGTGCTCAGAGATCACTCCTGGCAGACACTGGGGACCATGTGGGATGCTGGGATTCAGGCCACCTCCTCTCCTGGATTGGCTGTGTATAAGGCAGGCGCCTTACCGTACTGCTGTGAAATCTCTCCAGTCATTTTATTCCTATTTTTCCCTCACTATTTCTTCTTTTAAATTGATATTGATAGCTCCTATATGGATTTTTCCCAGGTTTCCCCCCCCCCTCTTTTTTTCTTTCCCAACAGAACCACAAAACCTGACTCATCTTGTTTTTCTTCATAAGTTGAGGGGGGGAAACGTGGACATTACCAGGAGCAAATATTAAGTTTTCGCATGAACATTAAGTAGAAATAAAAAATGGTCAGATCTAAATACCAAATCCAAAGTCAACTACAACAGAATCATGATACCAAATCTACAAGTTATATTCAAAGAGACCTGTTACACTAGCAGTCCAGGGTGCAAAAGGAAGAGGTATGGGATGCATGCTGGGAACTGGGGCAGACGGAGGACAACACTGCAAGAGCTAGCCAAGGAGGGACCGCTGTTCATTCCCCCATATGGGTGCCCATATGGTCCCCCCAAGCCAGGAGCGATTTCTGAGCGCATAGCTAGGAGTAACCTCTGAGCGTCAATGAGTGTGGTCCAAAAACCAATTTATATATAATTCATATACATATAGTTTTACATTTTTATATTTTTATTTTATTTATTTTATATTTATATATATGTATATATACATATATACATTTTATATTTTTATTTTATTTTATTTATTTTATATTTACATATATATGTATATATAAGTCCAGAGAGATAGCACAGCAGTAGGGCATTTGCCTTAGATGCAGAAGGATGGTGGTTCGAATCCCGGCATTCCATATGGATCCCGAGCTTGTCAGGAGCCATTTCAGAGCGTAGAGGCAGTCCTAACCCCTGAGCGCTGCTGGGTGTGACCCAAAATATTTCTTGTTCCAATGGGCTCATTTTCATCAGCTCTGGGTTTGTTATATGGGTTCCTTCCTCACTAGCAGCCTTAAGAAGTGTGTGAGTGCTTTTAGACATTATGATATTTGGCTGACGCTAATCATACTTTGTGCATGAGAGTCAAAAGTACTATAATCTTTGCAATGTATATGACAGTTTTCCATCATAAAGTTTTTCCTTTCCAGTGCCAATAATGTCCTTGAGAAGCTGACTAATGGATTTTGAAGTCTGATTTTTAATTTCTTATTTTATTAAATAATATGAAGTTTTTAAATGGAGTGTCATGTATTTTTTCCCACTTCTATAAAACAAATGCAAATGCTGTCTATTCTTATATGACAACTGGAGTTTATGTTGTGAGAGAGAAAACAGTCTCTAGCCCCATGTGCAGTGAGAAAAGCACTACAAAGTTCAGCTCTGTTAATTCAATGGCAAATACAACTTGGACATGTATAGGTATAGTTTTTAGAGGAATAGTTTTTTGTTTGTTTGCTTGTTTGTGCCATATCCAGTTGTATTAAAGGCTTATTTCTGGATCTAGCTTGGGATCGCTCTTAGATGGGCTCAGGGACCATATGGGATTCTGGGGATTGAACTTGAGTTGAAAGCATGCAAGCAAAGCACCCTGCCATCTGTATTATCCCTCTAGGCCCATAAGCAAAAAATTTTTGGGTAAAAGTTATCCTTTTCCTGATGACAGTCATATATTTTTATTTAGTTAAAGAACTGTGATTTACAAAGTTATTTATTGATAGTTAGGTCTTAGTCACTTAATAGCTCAACACCAATCAAACCACTAGTGTCAAAAACTATCATTGAATTATGCTGAGTGAAATAAGTCAAAGGGAGAGAGATAGATGCAAAATAGTCTCACTCATCTATGGGTCTTAAGAAAAATAAAAGGCATTTTTGTAATAATTCTCAGAGACAAAGAGAGGAGTGCTGGAAGGTTCAGCTCAGGACATGAAACTCACCACGAAGAGTGGTGAGTGCAGTTAGAGAAATAACTACACTGAGAACTATCATAACAATGTGAATGAATGAAGGAAGTAGAAAGTCTGTCGAGTATAGGCAGGGATGGGGTGGGGAGGAGGGAGATTTGGGATATTGGTGATGGGAATGTTGCACTGGTGAAGGAGGGTGTTCTTTACATGACTGAAACCAACTACAATAATATTTGTAATCAAGATATTTAAATAATTATATTAATAAAAATAAAATTTTAATTATAAAAAAAGAATTGCTAAAAGTCAGGAAGTCCCGGGGGGGGGATGGGAAACCATAATTGATGTTCTTATATAGTGTCATCTCCTACCTTTCTTTCACTCCACCGCCTGCCTGTCATTTTGATAGGCATATTAGAAAGTTCTGTGATTGCAGCTTAGATCTCAATTTTTGTTGTTGTTGTTGTTGTTGGGTCTGTGCTTTGGATTTATAGCTATACCACTTTCCCACATCACCAATATGATCAAAGTTCTGACCCCTGTTCCCCTATTTTTTTCCTTTCCCAATTTTTTACTTCTTGCCTAGATTTCTTTTAAGTCCTGTGGGTAGATAACAAAGAACTGGAATTACTGGGTCATATAGTAGATTATTCTAAGTTTACTGGGGGTTCCTCATACTATTTTCCACAGGGGTGAAACAGAAAGCATTTCCAACAGCAGTGGATGAGAGTTTCTATTTCCACCACATCCCTGCCAGCACAGATTGTTCCTACTATTTTTGATATGTGCCATTCTCAGTGGTGTGAGATGATATCTCATTGTTGCCTTGATTTGGATTTTCCTAAGTATAAGTGATGCTGAGCAGATAGTCATGTTTGTAATGAAAGGTTTTATAAAAGTTTTCATTCACTCTAACTTGGCATTTATGTTTAAAAATGTCCAAATTAAGGTATTTAATGCATAAATTTAATGTCCATTACATTTGATAAGAAATACCACTTGCTGAATAGCTTTACATTTGATAATGACACGAGTGCTTTCTATTCTTCTTCTGGCCCTGTATATTTTGGGTCAGTTTTAGGAAATAACCCATCTGGTGAGAATGTGTGTCTCTTCCAGGGTCATTGAATCCTGATAATGTTTTCAAAAGGAGGTGAACTTTGTTGTCAAATCACTTACATCACACAATCATTTCCTTAAATTTTTTCATTTTTGCTTTTTAGCATTTGGCAAGTCCTTATTTTTATGATGCACATGTTTTTTAATAGAATGCTTAGATTCAGCACACAAATACTAGATACTAAAGGTTTTATTTGAATTAAATTATTGTTTAGCAGACTAAAGTCACCTGATACCTTCTTGTAGTGAAAGGAAGCCCCTGTTTCCTCTTTCTTTCTCAATTTGGACTTTAATACCTATGTGGAATAAAGGGAAAGAGAAGTAGAATTCAAATATGTAACATTTTCTACAAATGTCCTGTGAGTTTTGAAAAAGTTGTATTTATATAATTAAGAAAATGTCCTAAAATACATAAAAGCAATAATAACAAGCATTGGAAAGAGTTGGGAACTCTCTGCTACTGTTTGTGGAAATATAAATTGGCACCACTACTTTGGAAAACTGGTGTTTCCTTCAGTTATGAAGATAAAACTATAGCTACCATAAAATCTAGCATTCTCACTTTTGGTATAATTATATGAATGCTAAAAAATTAACAAAAATATTATATCCAGCCCAATGTTTATTGCAGCATTGTTTACCATAGTAAATTAGGGTAGCAAGTCAGAGATAATTGGGTAAAATAGATATGGTAAATTATTATAATAGATACTATTTAGCTATAGAAAGAGACTTTTATATTTTTCTAAGAAGAGAGAAGCACAAGGTAATTATGTGAAGCCAACTAAGTCAGTTAGAAAGAAAAAATATAAAGGATTTAAAAAAAAGATAAAATATAATGGATAAAAATATTGGATTATTTATCCTAGTAGAACATATAAGAACATATAAAGCAAAGATTAAAGGTGAACCAAAGGAAAGAGGCTGCTAATCAAAGAACTGAGGTTACCTGAAGAGTAAAGGAGTGGGGAAGGTAGTAAAATCAAAAAGAAATATTACATATTCCAACTTATTAAGTGGAAAAAAATCTCAACAAATGGTTGTAAAAAAAAGAATCATGAGTAATCTTTTCTAGTTCATAATTTTCCCTCTTGTAGGCTTTCTTGATAACTCCCCTAACAAATAAAAAATTGTAAATCATTCCTCTTAGAGTGAATTTATCGAACTTTTCAATAAAAGCAACATAGAAATGATTTTAATCATTTTATCTCAATCTTTGAATATAGAAAAGGAGTCCAAATGTTTTAGGTGATTTGCTCTGGAATATAGTCAGGGCAAAAACTCTTGGGTTTTGGTCACTGATTTTTCAATCCCACTGAACATTCATAGCAGAACATTTCCTCTCAAGTGACCTGAAAGCCAAATGATAGTTTCAGATATCAGATATCCAGTGGGTTGAATGAGTGGCCTCCTCTGCTCTGCAATTAGGAGGTACTAGCTAAGTATCACCTGTAATACAATCACTTATTGTTTATTAGTTTTGGGGGGTGGTCACCCCTGCTATGCTCAGGGATCATACAGAGTCATGGAATGAGCCTGCATTGGCCACATGGTACTGTTTCTCTGGCCCTTAATTTCTGTTTGACTCTTTTGACAAGGAACTATAACTGATGAAAAGTGCAATTAAAGAGCAATTGTACCAAACCTGGACTTACAAAAGACAAAGAAAAGTATATTAAAATTAAGGTGTAAATTGTAATACTTTCTGATTTTGGTTACATGTTTAAGTTAATACCTTGTAATAGTAATTACATTGAAACCTTTTATATTGATATTCTTATTACATTAAAGATTTTCATCCAGTTCAAATTTAGATCTTCAGAATTGTACATTCTTATTTAATGAGTAAAGTTGCTGGGACCCAGCAGTAAAGAGATTTCCTGCAGAAAACAAAACAAGAACAATAAAAAAAACCTCAATAAATCTCTTTAATCACTACTTTGACAAGTCAAATAATTACTGATGAGTGAGAGAATGTGGAGGAATGGCGAGTATTCAGCTCCTGGTAACTAACTGCCTGTGTAAAGTCGAGAGCCAGGGAGTTCTTTCTCTGCAATGCTTGTATTTCATCTCTGTTTACCATCCTATCCTTTACTGTTGAATTTGTGAAGCATTCCAAAAAGTATCCTTAGTTTCTCAGATAGGAATCTGTGATTTGGACTTGGAGACCCTGAGGGTCTACACTTTGAACCAGGGAAAGCGGAGTGGAAATGTCTATGCAGTTCGTGATTCAGCTGAGGAAAGGGACTAGGTCAAGAGCAAGGTGAGATTTTGGGCACTGCGCTATGGAGAATCAGAACATGCAGGCCTTTTTGTCATGCAGGTCATTTGCAAATGGGTTGCAATCTCAGCAAAATAGAGTGCTTCTCTATCTAAAATGAGAGAATACTTAGATGGCCTTTCCTTTGCATGCAGCTCAGTGGTGTCACAAGTAGGGTGTTAATTCAACACTATTTATTTTTCCAACAAGACTAGAAGTCACTTATTGGTATTAATTGTCATTTGTTTAACAGGTAACATTTTGACCAAATGTGTAACAGTACTCGTGTTATGTTTTTTGCAGCCATTTTTTGTTTTATATAGTAAAGATTTTATTAATGTCTGAGAAAGAGCCATTAGGTAAAGTAAAATTACATTGAACTGTTTTGTAGAAATGCCAGGCAGTTAGTGTATGGGAGCATTCATGAGCTGTATTGTTAATCTGAAATGCAAAAATTGTTCTGAAAGAGTAAATGATATGTAAAGGTCATATTACCATGCGCCTTGGAGGAAGTTTGTAAATAGAATTTAGGAGCAAACTGAACATGCTTGAAAGTGCTGGCTGTATTTCCTCGAGGTTTGAAATAGGCGGAGTTACAACTGGTGCTGCTGTTTGTCAAGGTTGTCACGGAACATATCCTGTTACTGCTTAAGAGATTGGAGATTGATTCCTGATTCCAACATTGACCCATAAATTATAACTAGAATTCTTTGGTCTGTGTTTATAGACGTAGGGGCAGGCAATGAAGGCCATGGTAACTTGTTATTGTCCATGGACCAAGTTAAATGATTGTTTTAATTAGATTTGTTTGGAAACAACATGAGTCCTTCTCTAGTTGGTAGTTCCTTTACTCTGAATCTTTATTTCATTGATCAGTTTCTAGAGTATTCTCTTTAGAAAGTGTTTACATATGGGCCTCCCTGCTTTTGAGAGACTGAAATAGGCTATGAATGATTTTAATCAAGAGACAAGAAAGAGATAGCACAATGGTAGGGTGTTTGCCTTGCACGTTGCCAACCCAGTACTGATGGTGGTTTGACTCCGGGCATTCCATATGGTTCCCGAGCCTGCCAGGGGAATGCAGAGCCAGGAGTAATCTGAATGCAGAGCCAGGAGTAATCTCTGTGCGCCACGGGGTGTGACCCAAAAACCAAAATCCCCCCCCCAAAAAAAAAGAAAGAAAAAAAAAAAGAACTATTAGTTAAACAATTCAGCAATTCAGGCATAGAATATAGAATGTTGAGCAGCTCTGGGTTGGTATTAATCTGGCAGCCCCAATTCCTATTTTAATTGTAGATGTAATATGAGTCAGTTACTGGAACAGTTTTTGTTTATACTAAATAAATCAACACTAGTGTTTTTAAAGAGTTTTCTGTGTGGTTTTCCTAAACAGAACTCACTTAGTCTATCTCAAAAATCTTCAAAATATTACAATTTATTAATGAGTTTCCCAATAGTACCTCATGGTATTGTCTCAGTTTTTTTTGTGTGTGCCACACTAGTAGTGTTCAGGGTTTACTCCTGACTTTGCAGACTTGGAGATCACTTCTGGCAAGGCTTTGGGGACTATATGAAGTACCAGGGATCCATCTCATACAAGGCAAGTGCCCTGCTATTGTACTATCAGTCTGGCCTCAAGTTTTAGATTTTAAAAATATGTATGCATAGGGCCTGAGTGATAGCACAGCTGTAGGGTGTTTGCCTTGCACACAACCGACCTAGGACAGACCCGTAGTTCTATCCCCTGGTCTCCTATATGGTCCCCAAGCTAGGAGTGATTTATGAACTCATAGTCAATAGTAATCCCTGAGCGTCACCAGGTATGGCCCAAAAACAAATAAACATACAAACAAAAAGTATGTATGTATGTATTGTTTTGGGCCAAACCTAGCTTTGCTGAAGGGTTATTCCTGGCTCTGCATTCATAGTGTTGCTCAGGGACCATCTGGGAACGCAGGAATTGAACCTTTAGGTTGACTCCATGCTAGGCACATGCCCCACCTACTGTATGATCTCTCTAGTTCCAAAATACCTATATTTTTAATCCAATGCAAAACACTTCTCTCTGCAGATTCCACTTGACCTTTATTAATGTCAAGTTAGCACTTTTCTTGATATTGAAGCATAGTTAACTTTCCTTTCTGTAATCTATATAAATTGTATTTATACTTGGTATTCCAGGTTGATCTTGTTTTATTGTCTTTCTTCAAATTTTGACTAAATTAGGCATTAAATGCCTTTTTACTTTATCATATAAATCCTTGATACCCTTTTCATAATAATAATGATTAGATTTGCATAGTTTATTTTTAGGTTATATGTCACTTTTTTTCCAGAGTGAGGCTTTGAGGAAATGACCCTTGATTTCTCTCATCCTATGACAATTTGTTTTGGTATGTGAGTTTAAATATCAGATTAAAAATACACCTACAAGACTAAGTAGTGGAAAGTTGTTTACTTATTGTTCTTCAATATTATCTCTCATTTTAATACATCAGCTAGCTCCAATTTAGCTAATTTTTTTTTACGGTTACACCCAGGGATGCTCAGGTTTTATTCGAGGCTTTGCAACAAGAACTCACTCCTGAAAGGCTCAGGGGACCATATGAGATGCTAGGGGTAGATCCTGAGTCAGTTGCATGCAAGGCAAGCATTCTGCCTGTTGTGC
The DNA here is from genome assembly GCF_024139225.1 of Suncus etruscus. NCBI lineage: Eukaryota > Metazoa > Chordata > Mammalia > Eulipotyphla > Soricidae > Suncus > Suncus etruscus. The sequence goes on from NC_064863.1 coordinate 74,868,026, forward strand.
TATTACTTCAGCTTGAGCTCAAGTTTTATTTAGAAATCACCAGCACTTCTGGAGTCTGTTCTCACCCAAATTGTGTTTAGAATCCAGACTGAGTTCAGCAATGTTGGACAAGTGTTCCAAGAGGGGTTTGGAGTGGATTAGGGAATAATTATATTCTGGGAACCAATATTAAATAGTTCAAATTTCATTTCATTTCATTGTACTTCTTAGATATTAGCCCCTTATCTGATGGGTATTGGGTAAATAGGTTATTCTATTCTGTGGGTGGCCTTTTTAATGATATAAATTCATTGAATTAATGAACAAAATATGTGTCTCCATTTCTTGTGTCCTCTTTTTTTCAAGTTTCCTTTGTACTGGTCCTTCACCTCTTTAGTTAAGTTGACTCCAAGTATTTGAGTTTCTGTGGTGCTATTATGAAAACAATTTTTATGTCAATTTATTCTCTGTCATTATTTGTGTATAAAAAGGCCATAGATTTTTGCGTGTTAATTTTGTAGCCTGTCACTTTGCTATTATTCTAGAACAATAGTTGTGCTAGAAACTTTGTTCTAGAAACTTTACTATTGTTTCTAGAAATTTTTTGGTAGTTTTAAAGTTTTCCAAAAATAATATGTCATCTGCAAACAGTGAAAGCTTGATTTCCTCCTTTCCTATCTGTATGCCTTGATGTAGTTTTCTTGACAACTTTCTATGGCAAGTACTTTCATTACTATGTTGAATAGAAGTAATGAGAGGGGGAAGATTTGTCTTGTACCAGATTTTCGAGGAAAGGATTTCAATTTTTCCCCATTGAGTATAATATTTGCCATGAGCATGTGGTAAATGGCCTTAACTATATTGGGAAAATTTTCTTTTTTTCCCATCTCTTTGACAGTTTTTGTTATGAATGGGTGTTAGACTTTATCAAGTTCTTTCTCTGCATCTATTAATATAATCTGCTGAGTTTTTTCTTTTATTGATTGGTACTTAACATTGATTGACTTGTGTATATTAAACCATCCTTGCATCTCTGGGTAAAACCTACTTGGTTAAGGTGTATGACCTTCTTGATGAGACATTGGATCCTATTTGCTAGAATTTTGTTGAGGATCTTTGCTTCTGTGTTCATCAGGAATATTTGACTGTAGTTCTCTTTTTTGATGCATCTCTATCTCTCTGTTTTTTGTATCAGGGTGATCTTCCTAAAACTATTTGGGAATGTTCTTAGAAGAAGCTAAAAAGAAATGGTAGTATGTCCTCTTGAAAGGGTTGACAGAATTTGTTAGTGAATCCATCTTTGCCTTGACTTTTGTTTTGAGGGAGGTTTTATTTTTGGCTTTTGGGCCACACCCGGGACGCTCAGGGGTTACTCCTGGCTATGCACTCAGAAATTGCTCCTGGCTTGGGGGACCATATGGGACGCAGAGGGATTGAACCACAGTCCGTCCTAGGCTAGCACGCCCAAAGCAGACACCTTAGGGCTTGTGCCACAGCTCCAACCCCTGGGGAGATTTTTGATTACAGTATAATTACCTCAATAGTGATGGATATAGATATGTATGTGAGATCATCTTTTTTAAACTTTGAAGGTTATAGGTGTCCAATAATTTGTCCATTTATTCCATTTTTTTCTGGTTTTATGGCATAGACTTTCTCAAATTAGTCTCTGGTTACCTCTTAAATTTCAGTAGTATCTTTAGTAATTTCCCTTTCACTTCTAATTATTTTTTTTTATTGTGACAGAAGTGAATTACAAATCTTTTACAGTAATACTTAAGGTACATAGTGACAATGAATCAGGGGCATTCCCATCACCAGTGTTGTGTTCCCTCCACCCCTCTTCTCAGTATGCATCCTATTTATCTCTCTCCCTTTCCTTATGAGTTTGTTAATGCTTTATCGATCTTATTTATTTTTTCTAAGAACCAATCTTACTTTAATTGATCTTTTGAATTGTTTTTGGATTTCTAAGTCATAATTTTGCACTAAGCTTTAGTATTTCCTTCTTTCTGCCTATTTTCAGTTTATCTTGTTATTACATTCTAATTTTATAAGCTATGCCATTAAGTTATTTATGTAGGCCCTTCCTACCTTCCTGATGAGTACTTGCAAAGCTACAAAATATCCTCTTAGTACCACTTTTGCTGTGGCCAACAAATTGTGTCTTTGTTCAGGTTTCCAAGAATCTTTTGATTTGCTCTTTGATTTCACCTCTAACCCACTAATTGTTCAATAGTGAGCTGTTTAATTTCCAGGTGTTAAAATTTTTCCTCTTTGTCTATTTGTAATTTACTTCTAATTTTGGTGCATTATGATCTGAGAGGTAGTTTGTTCAATTTTTATCCTCTTTATTTTATAGAGATATATTTTATGGGCCAGAAAGTCATCTATACTAGATAATGGCCCATGAGTATTGAGGAATAATGTGTGTCCAGTTTTCTGTGGATGAAGAGCCCTATATGTACATCTATATGTATATATAAATATATATGGCTTCAGAATCAATATATTCTTGGTATTTTTAGCCTGGTTGACCTATCAAGTGGTGACAGGGTAGTGTTGAAGTCTCCCACTATTTTTGTGTTGCTATTGATGTCTTTCTTCAAATTTTCTAAAGTTGTTTTAGATATTTTGTTGTCCCTCATTGTGTGTATATATCATTCGGATTGTGATTTCTTCCCATTGTACATATTTCTTAGTTATTAGGAAATGTCCATCCCTGTTCTTTTTAACTTTTTTAAGTTTAAAGACTATGTCATCTGATATTACTATAGCCACTCTTGCCTTTTTAGGGGAGCTTATTGCTTGGATAATTGTCCTCCAATTGTCCTGCCTGGAGCAATTTCTGAGCCTGGAGCGAGGAATAACCCCTGAGCACTGCCGGGTGTGACCCAAAACCACAAAAAAAATTATATCTCTCAATATTAAATAAGATAAAATAAGTTAGCTTTCTATAATTGAGTAAAAATACAATATTTCATGAGATGTCCCCGAATATAAGTGGCCAGATCAAGTAGCAGCAATTCAGTATAAAAGGCATATTGTTATTTATCAGGAGTAATCAGATACAAGGGAAGATTGACTTCTGTCAGTGTGTTTCTTCAGGAGTGTATCAGAATTTAGTTTCCTATAACATAGTCGTTATTCAAAGCATTTTTAGATACCTAGATAGAGGTCTGATATTAGTCAACAATCAGTTTTCTTTCCTTAGTCATAATCATCAATACCAACATTATTCTCTTGAATAGAGATAAAAATATCTGTCATTTGTACCATTTAATATAGAATGTTTTGTATTTTTTTGTTTGTTTTTTTGGGTCACACCCGGCAGTGCTCAGGAGTTACTCCTGGCTCTGTGCTCAGAAATCGGCCCTGGCAACATGGGGGACCATAGACCATATGGGACGCCAGGATTCGAACCACCGTCATTCTGCATGCAAGGCAAACACCCTATCTCCATGCGATCCCTTCAGCCCCAAGAATGTGTTGTATTTTATTTTACCCAGTAGTTCTCTAACCTTGTTAAATGAGGAAATTAAATCATTCATATTCTTGTTATGAGATTTGGATTTTTACTTTAAATAGTCCATTGAAAATTTTCTTTAATTGAATGTGTTTTACAGAGTTCAGTAGTGTTCTATACAAATATTTCTTTTGGGAAGTAACTTCTGACTTATAAAGGTTTATTTTAAGTTACTGGGAATCATAAAATGATAGATACTACAAGTATTTCTTCATTGATATTTAATAATAGAGTCACCGATATTGTATTGTCATCATTTGTTTACAGAAATCTAAACTTTCTGACTAAACAGTTGTAAAACAGTAATAACTTGTGAATATTACCAAGTGACAATGCCATCAGCAGTAAAATTAGGTTCACACAGTCATTGCTGATTTCTGCATGGGAAGCCCTAGTATTGTGTGAATGCTTATTTGTTTCCATTTCATAAACTAAAGAAAAGAACTTCTTTCTTGAATAAGTTGACTTCCCTACTGACTTTTGAGAAATTTATAGTCTTGTTCTTGATTTATTGATTATCTTTTGACCATATGATCACTTTTTGACCTGCCTGTTTTCATATTATATTAGACAGATTTTAATCATAAAGCTACAGCTCCACATCAAACTAATCCTTATGACCATGAAACAATATAAAGAAAATTTGTACAAGGTATAGAGTATATTTGATTATAATAATAAAATTGATAGCCTTAGGTGCCCAAGAGTTTTAGTTTACTTTTATCTGAGCAGTTCTTAGCAGTCGTTATTAGCACTCATATTTTGTTCTAAAAAGTAAACAGCTTTAGGAAATTAAGATTTTGCTGAAGTGTTTGGTGAAAATATATTCTTCTTATGAAATGTTCTGTGGACAGAAAACGAAGGATCAAATATGAAGTTTATGGATTAACACAAAAGAAATTGAGTCAATTTCAAGTGAACTGGGAAGAAGGGAAGTGACTTTTGGCAAAGCAAACCTAGTTGCAAAGCAGGAGTTGTGATATAATTGTTAGGAGACAATATTTGGTAAGTTTCTTATAGTTTAATATAGTTTGACAATGAACTGATGAAGAGGAAAGAATGGAGAAAAGAATTATGACAGGGTTAAGATGATTATAACAAGTGACCAACTAAAGGAAGAAGGTTAAGGAGTAGAAGTTGGAAAGGCGTCATCAGCTGAGGTTATTAGTCACAGATGTTGGTGACTAGGTTTCATTTTCCCCCATTCCATTTTGGCTGCCTGATCAGGGTAATAAATCATGTGCTTTACTGAAGCCTAAAATACAATTACGTGTCTCAAATCTGTCGATCATATGAGCAACTCTGGGAAATAAGCTCTAGATGTGTATTAAATTCCGTGAAAATGCTTCATTCTCATAGATTTTTATAAAGAATCAAGCTGAGAAATCACTTTAAAGTAACAAAATGTCAAGTGTGGTATTGTTCTGTTGCCCACTCTTACCCATCATCATTAAAGATGTATGCTTAAATATGGTTTCTCTGTGCTAATTAAATTTCACACAGAAACTGACCATTACTTTTTCTGTCCTTACATTTTATCAGTTTCTTGAACACTAACTTTGCCTTACCAGGGGTCTTTAAAAAGTATTTAATTCACTTCTTAATATTTTTCATTTCTAATCCTAATCTAATCTAATCTGATCTGATCTAATGAAAGGAAAGGTAATTAGGTTGAGTCCACTCCCTGCTTTTTCACACCCATTGTGCTCAAAGTTTATTTATTCCTGGCGGCTCTGTGTTCAGGGATTACTTCTGGCAGAATTTGGGGGATCATATGGGTAAAACCCAGGTTGGCCACACACAAATCAAACACCCTAACCACTGTACCCCCTTTCTTTTTAAGATGGTGAATGAAACGTGTTTAGTGCTTTTATCAAAATAAAACAAATGCACCAGCCACAATGCAGGTAATAGTTAATTTTCTTTGGGGACAGGAACAAGGGATTAATGTGAAGATATAGAACACTTGTTTGCAAGAATCAGTGTTAATGTATCAAAGGTGAATAACATCCTGTACCTCATCCAAATACCTATGAAGTGGGAAATAAGGACACAGAAAAAGAATGTGCACATTTGTAAAATCTTGCTTGGCTCTCATTACTAAATTCATTAGTGTTGGATGAGAACTCAGAAGCTTGGCTTTGAATGATTTTCTTTCTTTCTTTCTTTCTTTCTTTCTTTCTTTCTTTCTTTCTTTCTTTCTTTCTTTCTTTCTTTCTTTCTTTCTTTCTTTCTTTCTTTCTTTCTTTCTTTCTTTCTTTCTTTCTTTCTTTCTTTCTTTCTTTCTTTCTTTCTTTCTTTCTTTCTTTCTTTCTTTCTTTCTTTCTTTCTTTCTTTCTTTCTTTCTTTCTTTCTTTCTTTCTTTCTTTCTTTCTTTCTTTCTTTCTTTCTTTCTTTCTTTCTTTTCTTTCTTTCTTTCTTTCTTTCTTTCTTTCTTTCTTTCTTTCTTTTTTGATTCTTTTGGATCATTATTCTCTATCATTTCATATTGCTTTCCTCCTAATTTACCATAACATAGTTCCTCCTATGTATCATGATCTAACAATACAAACTAGTATATAGTTTTCAAATCAAATAAGCTTAACTAAGAGTTGGGATTCTGATTTATAAATTTCAGAGTGGGGCTGTGTGTAGGCTAGAGGGATAGTTACAGTCTTGACAGAACTTAATACTCACTTGAAACTTTTGCGAATGTGAAAGGAAGTAAAAAAAATGAAATAAAATCTGGTATTACTTTGAAAACAACAACAACAACAACAAAAAGTAGAAAAACTACATGACAAGGAAGCATTTTATCTACTGGAAGTAAAAACCAGAAGCAAACTTTCTCCTTATAGTAGCACAGAAAGAACAATGATGGAACCCCAGATGACTTATGCTGTTATGTGCTCCATGGTCATTTTTTTGGTACCTTCAGTTTTGCTTTACTGGCAGAAAAAATAACAGTATTGAACAGAGAGATTGTGCCAAATCTAAACTAAGCTGCATGCTTTGCTTTTGGGGAATAGGAGGACTAATCTGCTGTCCTGATTACAAGATTGAGGAGAACAACTATAACCTTCTTTTAAATAAAACAAAACAAAACCCTAGAGAAGAATTAGAATCTTTGGAAATAGGGATCTAAAACCTTTCTACATTTTTTTTTTTTTTTTTTTTTTTTTTTTTTTTTTTTTAGTTTTTGGGTCACACCCGGCAGTGCTCAGGGGTTCCTCCTGGCTGTCTGCTCAGAAATAGCCCCTGGCAGGCACGGGGGACCATATGGGACACCGGGATTCGAACCAACCACCTTTGGTCCTGGATTGGCTGCTTGCAAGCAAACGCCGCTGCGCTATCTCTCCGGGCCCACCTTTCTACATTTTAACAAATTCCTCTAATTAGTCTCCACAAGATTTTAAGTTTCAGAGTATTTTTGAGATTTCACACAATGTCCATCCCACATTTATTTATGTCTCTTTGGTTCAGAAAGAAAATATAAATATTTGTAAGAAATAAAGACTTGCTTACATTTTAAAGCTTTTTTATATTTTTATTTTTTTAATTTTTGGGTCACACCCAGCAGTGTTCAAGGGTCACTTTTGGTTCTACACTCAGAAATCGCCCTTGGCAGGCAATGGGATGCCGGGATTCGAACCACTGTCCTTCTGAACGCAAGGCAAACACCTTACCTCCATTCTATCTCTCTGGCCCCTTGCATTTTAAAGAAAATAAAAAAATAGCTCAAAAAAGCAAAGTTAAAAAATTTATTAAAAACTGTGTTTGAGGGACTGGAGCAGTGGCACAGTTAGGACATTTGCCTTGCAAGCAGCTGACCAAGGACAGACTGCGGTTCAATTCCTTAGCATCTCACATGGTTTTCCAATTCAGGAATAATTTTTGAGTACATAGCCAGGAGTAACCCCTGAGAGTCACCAGGTTTGGCCCCCAAATAAAAACAAAACAAACAAACAAACAAAAAAAAAAACCTTACTATTTTGAATATTGTACCATTTAATTGTTTTCTTTAATTTACTTTTGACAACTTAAAGTTTAAACGAATTTCCTAGCGTCTGACATGATATGAAAATAGAAATTTCTCTATTAATCTTCCCATACTTAATCAGGGCTATTTCTTCTGTATTATTAGATTTTTAGTTTAATTGTTTTATGGCAGTTTTTAGTTATTAGAGTTTTCTGAGATTGGTTTTTCTAAGCTAATAAGTATACACACCAGTATATAAAAGATTTTAGTTGATGACAGCATTGTTACTTTTAATGCATAGTCTTCAAAATTTATAAGATAATAAGAGTTCATCAGTGGGGGCCGGAGAGATAGCATGGAGGTAGGGTGTTTGCCTTTCATGCAGAAGGATGGTGGTTCAAATCCTGGCTTCCCATATGGTCCCCTGAGCCTGTCAGGAGAGATTTCTGAGCGCAGAGCCAGGAGTAACCCCTGAATGCTGCTGGGTGTGACCCAAAAATAAAAAAAAAAAATTAAAAAAAAAAAAAAAAAAGAGTTCATCAGTGAAAGAAGTTAAATATATTGTACCTACTAGAATTTAAAATCTCTTAGTTTTATAATCAGTATTCACTGGTATTAATATTAAAGAAATGCTCTGCTTCAGAATCACTTGGAGACAATTTCTACTGTGCTCAACAAAACTTACACAGGAGAGAAACAGCTAAAGATGTTCATTTCCCCTTTCTCCTAATATAAATGATGATGACTTGAGGCAGGGGAAAGTGATGGAGCCTTTTTTTAAAGGTCCAGTTGGTTGGAGGTGGAGCAATAGCACAGTATTAGGGTGTTTGCCTTGCTGCAGCAGCCAACCCAGGACAGACCCGGCATGCCATATGGTCTGTGGAGCCTGCTAAGATCGATTTCTAGTGCAGAGCCAGGAATAACCACTGAGCGCCTCCAGGTGTAACCCCAAAACCAAAATAAATAAATAAGTAAATAAAATAAAATAAAATAGTCCAGTTGGGGAGATTTCCTTTTAGTTTGCATCCTTGTCCGGACAAGGATGGTTTATTTCCAAGTGTTCAATACTATGACTATATTATTATAACCTCTTCATGACAGGTCTGAATAAACAACAGCAAAGTTGAAACCAAAATAAGTAAAAAGAAACAGCTAGAGATTGATCTAGATTTTAGCAAATATCTGTGATGACTTACCTCGTAAGCATTTGTACTGGGACAAGTATTTCTAAAGTAAAAGATTTTCTCTTTCTCCTAACTTGAATTAAGTCACATTTCATTTTAAAAGTATACTTTAAAATTTATCAATAAAAATAAGTATTTTAATCATTTTTTATCTTCACATATATTCAAAGTTTTTACTGTTGGCAGTACCATCTAAGGTAGATTTTCAGATGCTTGAAATATTAGTTATATGTAATCTGTTACTTATATGTGATGGTTTAATACCCAGTAAAATGATGTAAAAACATGTCTTTAATATCTATGTACTCTTGTACATATATGCCTATATATTTATATGTGTCTGTATGAATATTTTAGGGGTAAAGCATACCTAATTGTGCTCAGGACCTATTTCCTGGCTTGATGCTGAAGCTTCCTCCTAGTGATATGATACTCCAGAGGATCATACAGTGCCTGGGATCAAACGTAGGCCTTATGCTCCAGGCATTTGATATTCCCATTCCCCTAGATAATATATTTAATATAGTATATATATATATATGATAAACATCTTAACATATTAAGTAGAAATGTAGTATTAGGGTTAATTTCACACATTTATTTTTATTATTTTACTGAGGCAGTTCGAGGTTTTATGTATGACTTTATTATATCTCTGTGGGACTCACTAATTCAGATTTGATAATATCTCAAATTCTGCAATAATTACTAAGAGTCTATGGTTTCATTATATTTCATGATATAACTACAACCATTATAATAAGCACCTATTGTACATTGGTTATACTTATGGATGACATAAATATTGACAATTTTATGACCTATAAGAATCTTACTATTTTTTGAATATAGATTATTAACCAGATGAAATCAATGGCACTGTAATAGCAATCAACTCATTAAATAGAAAGGAATATTTACAGTGAGGGCTGGATAAATCTTTACAAAAATCCTTTTTGTCCTTCAAATTTTATTTACTTTGATTTATTTGTTTTTTTGGACCACATCCTCCTTGCTCTGAACTCTGAATCATCTTAACCCTGTCATAATTCTTTTCTTCATTTTTTCCTCTTCATCAGTTCATCGTCAAACTATATTAAACTATAAGAAACTTACCAAATATTGTCTCCTAATAATTATATCACAACTCCTGCTTTGCAACTAGGTTTGCTTTGCCAAAAGTCACTTCCCTTCTTCCCAGTTCACTTGAAATTGACTCAATTTCTTCTGTGTTTATCCATAAACTTCATATTTGATCCTGGCAGTCATAGGGGGACCATATGTATGCTGAAGATTAAAACCAGGTTAGCTGCATATAAGGCAAGTGCCAAGGGGTACTATCACTCTGACTCCCTCTCATGGCTTTTAAATGAATTCATATTCTCAATAGTATATATCTAGACAAAATGTATATTGACTATATCAACTAATATTAATTCTAGTAAAATTACAAGATATATAAAGGCACATATGTATATATTATTAGCTCACAAGTGGTATGTTATGTCATTGGAAGAGCCCATTTGAGGGGCCAGAATTTTGTACAGAGGTAAGGTATTTGCCTTGCATGCAGCTGATCTGGCTTCAATACCTAGCACCACATATGGTCCCCTGAGTCCTGTCAGAATGATTTGTGAGTGCAGAGGCAGGAATAATCTGTCAGCACTGACCGCAGAGTATGGCGCCTCCCATCACCTCTCAAAACTCATATGATTATTCTTTCAAATGTGGAATTTAAAACCTGCAATTATAGGTATAAACATTTTAAAACAAATTTGGGATAGGAAATGACACAGCAAAGTAATAAATTTGGTAGGTTGTAAATGAGGAACAGAAAGAAGTGTGAAGTGGAGTAAAAAAGCAGTAATAGGATTTGTGTTTGTCTGGATTGGATTGCATTGACTGAAGAAAGACCTACTCACTGACACACTAGTCTTTCTCATGTTTCTCCTGAAATATGTGTCTCGTATTTCAGTTTTTGTAAATGCTTATTTTACTCTTTAAGTTTAATTCTCCTTTTAGGGCACCTCGTCTGCTTATTCCAAATCTTTTTACCGGCATATTTGTGCATTCACTTGATTTGTGAATGTTCACAGTAGCAGCACGAATAAATGAGAACATTGATCAAACATTATTCTCAAAAGGAAAACAGTGACCAATGAAATGAAACATTAGGATGTGAGTAGCAAAAAGACTTATTGGTTTCAAGTTTTGAACTAAAATTGAAAAAAGACTCCTCACTACTTTCCTGGGTTGTCAGAGATATGTGCACTTTATGTAGAGGGAGCTGACAAACTATATGAAGGATGTTCGTAGAACTCATAAAAGACATAGATTGATCTGAATAGACCACAAATATAGAAATGAGGAAACTCCAACCTGAAATAATGGGACTTAAAATGCAGTAGAGGAAATGAAAACATCTATAGAAATCCTCTCCAATATAGTAAAAGCAGCTGAAGACACAATTAGTGAGCTGGAAGATGAGATGCATAATAACTCCACACATTAGAAGAGATTGGAAAAGAAATTCAAAGCAAATGATCAGACAATGGAAAAATACTCAAAGATTTTGAACAGATGCAAATAGAAATGTTTGATAAATTCAACAGAAACAACATGAGTCCCAGAAGCCCAGGAAGAAAATCCCCATGAAGAATCAACAGTCAAGAACATCATTACAAAGAAACTCCCAGAGATAAAGACTGCATGCAACCAAATCCTGCATTCCAGAAGAGTACCAGCTAAAAGTTGAACCAAAGAAAATTATCCCAAGACACATCCTAGTCACAATGACAAATCCCCAGATAGGGATATAATACTGAAAGCAGCAAGATCCAAAAGGGAAATTACATTCAAAGGAGCATCCTTAAGATTTATAGCAGACATGTCACAAGAAACTCTCAAGGCCAGAAGACAGTGGTGGGATATTGTGACAAGACTGAATGAAATGGATGCTTCACCAAGAATATTGCATCCAGCAACAAATTAACTCATGTTCAGGTTAGAACGAAGGATACACAGCTTCATAGATAAACAACAGCTCAGAAACTTTAAAGATGCAAAACCATCCTTAAAAAACCTGAAAGGTCTACTTTAAGACAAGACAGACCAACAGACACACCAAACTTATACACAAAGATGACATTAAATCCCATGACAATCTTCTCCTTCAATGTTAATGGACTAAATGCACCAATTAAGAGAACACAGAGTGGTGAAATGGATAAAAAAAAGGAACCCAACCTTTTGCTGCCTACAAGAAACAAACCTGAATAATCAGAATATAAACTCAAAATCAAAGGCTGGAGGAAAATCATCCAAGCAAACAACATCCTTAAAAAAGCTGAGATGGAGGCCTGAGAGGTGGGGCTAGAGGTAAGGTGTCTGCCTTGCAAAGCACTAGCCTAGGAAGGACCGTGATTCGATCCCCTGGCATCCCATATGGTCCCCCCAAGCCAGGGGCGATTTCTGAGCACTTATCCAGGAGTAACCCCTGAGCATCAAATGGGTGTGGCCAAGAAAAAGCTGGGATGGCCATATTAATATCAGATGACACAAACTTTAGATGCAGAAAGTTATAAGAGACAACTATGGACACTTTTTAGTAATAAAAGGATATGCCTGACAGGAAGAAATAGAACTATTAAACATATACGTGCCCGATGAGAGACCAGAAAGATATCTAATGCAATGATTGACAAATTTGAAAGAGGACATCAATAATAACACAATAAGTGTGGAAGACCTCAAGAAGGCCCTATCAACACTTGATAGGTCAACCAGACTGAAACCCAACAAAAGTTTATTAGCTCTGAAAAGAGAAAAGGAAGAGGTCTAGTAGATCTATATAGGAAATTCTATCCCCAGAATCTTTGATACAAATTCTTCTCCAGTGTACATGGGTCATTCTCCAGGATTGACCACATGCAGGCACATAAAACATACCTCCGTAAAATAAAGTGGATAGAAATTTTGCAGAGTCACAAGGCTCTGAAATTAGATGTGAACTACAAAGGGGCACAGAAGAAAAACTTTAACAACTGGAAATTAAACAGTCTACTACTGAACAACCAGTGGGTCCGAGATGAAATCAAAGAGGAAATCAAAACTTTCCTGGAAACAAATGACAATAAAGACACAAACTATCAGAATCTGTGGGACAGAGCAAAAGGTGTACTGAGAGGAAAATTTATAACTTTGCAAGCACACATCAGGAAGGAAGAAAGGTCATACTTGAATAGCTTAATGACACAGCTTATAAAATTAGAAAATGATCAACAAAAAGAACCAAAAAATAGGGAGACAGAAGGAAATAACAAAGCTTAGAGCAGAAATCAATGAAGTGGAAACCCAGAAAACAATCGAACGTCAATAAAAGCAGAAGTTGGTTCTTTGAAAAAATAAACAAGATTGATAGACCATTGGCAAAACTCACAAAAAGAGAGAGAAACTTGATAACCCGTATTAGAAATGAAAGGGGGATATCACTACAGATACTGCAGAGATTCAAAGAATAATCAGACTACTTTGAGAAAATCTATGCAACTAAACATGAGAGCTTGAAAGAAGTGGATAAATTCTTGGACTCTTATAACCTTTCATGGTTAAGAATAAGGAGGATGTAGCATATCTAAACACCCCCATCACCATTGTGGAAATTAAAATGGTAATCAAATGTCTGCCCAAAAACAAAAGCCCAGGCCCAGATGGATTCATTATTGAATTCTTTCAAACCTACCTTTTAAGAGGAACTACTACCAATCCTGGCCAGGCTCTTTCATGAAATTGAAAGAAAAAAAAAAAACAAAAACAGGAAAACTTCTAAATAGCTGTTATGAAGCCAACATCACCTTGATACCAAAACCAGAGAGGCTGCCAAAAAAGAAAAATTACAGACCAATATCCCTGATGAACACAGATCCAAAGATCCTCAAAAAATCCTGGCAAATAGGATCAATGCCTCATCAAGAAGATCATTCACTACAATCAAGTAGGTTTCATTCTAGAAATGCAAGGATGGTGTAACATCCATAAATATATCATGCGGAGTGAAATAAGTCGGTGGGAGAGAGATAGACACAGAATATTGTCACTCATCTATGGGTTTTAAGAAAAAAAAAGGCATTTTTTCAATAATTCTCAGACACAATAGAGAGGAGGGCTGAAGGTCCATCTCACAACATGATGCTCACCACAAAGAGTGATGTGTGCAGTTAGAGAAATATCTACATTGAGAACTATCATAACAATGTGAATGAATGAGGGAAGTGGAAAGCTGTACAGGCAGGTGTGGGGTTGGGAGGAGGAGACTTGGGACATTGGTGATGGGAATGGTTGCACTGGTGAAGGGGGTGTTCATTACATGACTGAAACCCACTATAGTCATATTGTAATCAAGTGTTTAAATAAATGTATTAAAAATAACAAAAAACACACAAAATGGAATGTTTCTAGGAGCATGATTTCTTCTTCTTGTACAGATCCTTTGATTAGTACAAAATGTGCATTTTTGTCCTTTGTCCTTTTCTGAGTCTAAAACTTGTGCTGTCTGATATGGCCTCTTGAGCTTTTTAAGGAAGTTGTTTGCTTGGATGATTTTCCTCCAACCCTTGATTTTGAGTCTATGTTTGTTCTGACTATTCAGATGTGTTTCTTGTAGGAAGCAAAATGTTGGATTTAACTTTTTGTTTGATTTTGCCACTCTGTGTCTCTTAGCAGGTGCATATACACCACTGTGCTACTGTCTTTCTTTCTGTTCCCATGGCCATCCATTCTTACAGGTTTACTCCATTTGATAACTGGAATATTGCTGGTTAGCGCAGCAGTATGATCTGCCTTGACCTTGGCTATATTTAATTATGCCTTCAGATTCATTCTAGTTTAGTGTTATAATCCACTGCTTTCTTCAAGATTCTCTTCTCAGCACTAACTTTCTCTGATGTCCTCTTGCAAAGATTTGACCTTCACAATTGACAGTGAATTTGATTTCGCCATGTCTTCTCCATAGGCTAGGATTTCCATGTCCCAATATTACTCCTTTTGTTAATCCTTTTTACATGGAAATTCTTTGCTCTTTGTCTGAGTCTTGTTAGTTATGGTTGCTATCCTTACTCTTCCATGTAGTAGTTTTTCCAGCAATGAATATTAGCAATTTTTCTGAAGTTTGGGAGAACTCTGCAGTTGATAAATTATTACTTTCTATAACAGAAGTTATTCTTTCTATTTTATTACTTGATAAACTATTATTAGTATCTTTCATGTGTATCCTCTCACTGAAAATATCTTACATTAGCACACACATGCATACTCAAATATGTAAGAAAATGGAGATCTAGGTTTGATAAAGACCCACAAAAATTTTAAAACATAATGTATTAATGAAATATGACAAAATTATCAGTATATTATATAAAATGACTATTATAATTGAAACTTGAAGTGCTATCTGTGAAACAGGTTCTCTTTGAAATGCTCTTTTGCACCCTGGTAGTCAATTTATCTTTAAGCAAAATAAAATTTGGTCTGGGTACCAATGGACAGGGTATTCGGCTCGCATGTACTGGCATCCCACATTCTCTTTCCCTCCCATTTCAAACTTTCTAGGATAATAGAGCCAGAAGCCTAGAGCACCATGAAGTGTGACCCCAAAGCAGACAAAACATGGTTGGTTCTGAAATTTTAATGCTATTAATATTCCTTCTTGCTTAATTAGACCTGGCAGTACTCAGGCCTTATTGTTGGTTTTGTACTTAGAAATCACTCCATTTCCGCGTGTCCTCTCTTATTTCTTGGAGCAGTGTTTTGTAGTTTTCTTTGTATAGATCCTTCACATCTTTAGTCAGGTTGACTCCAAGATATTTGAGTTTGTGTGGAACTAATGTGAATGGGATTGTTCTCTTAATGTCCATTTCTTCCCTATCATTATTCGTGTATAAAAAGGCCATTGATTTTTGTGTGTTAATTTTGTATCCTGCCACTTTGCTATACAAATCTATTATTTCTAGAAGCTTTTTGGTAGAGTCTTTAGGGTTTTCTAAGTAGAGTATCATGTCATCTGCAAACAGTGAGAGCTTGACTTCTTCCTTTCCTATCTGAATTCCCTTGATATCTTTTTCTTGCCTAATCGCTATAGCAAGTACTTCCAGTGCTATGTTGAATAGGAGTGGTGAGAGAGGACAGCCTTGTCTTGTACCAGAATTTAGAGGAAAGGATTTTAGTTTTTCTCCATTGAGGATAATATTTGCCACTGGCTTCTGGTAGATGGCTTTGACTATATTGAGAAAGGTTCCTTTTATTCCTATCTTGCTGAGAGTTTTAATCAAGAATGGGTGTTGAACCTTATCAAATGCTTTTTCTGCATCTATTGATATGACCATGTGATTTTTATTTTTGTTGTTGTTTATGTTGTGTATTATATTAATAGATTTACGGATGTTAAACCATCCTTGCATTCCTGGGATGAAACCTACTTGATCAAAGTGAATGATCTTCTTGATGAGGCACTGGATCCTGTTCGCCAGGATTTTGTTGAGGATCTTTGCATCTGTGTTCATCAGGGATATTGGTCTGTAATTTTCTTTTTTGGCAGCATCTCTATCAGGTTTTGGTATTAAGGTGATGTTGGCTTCATAAAAGCTATTTGGAAGTATTCCTGTTTTTTCGATTTCATAAAAGAGCCTGGCCAGAATTGGTAGTAGTTCCTCTTGAAAGGTTTGAAAGAATTCATTCGTGAATCCATCAGGGCCTGGGCTTTTGTTTTTGGGTAAATTTTTGATTACAGTTTTAATTTCCTCAATAGTGATGGGGGTGTTTAGATATGCTACCTCTTCTTTATTCAACCGTGGAAGGTTATATGAGTTCAGAAATTTATCCATTTCTTCCAGGTTCTCATATTTAGTGGCATAGAGTTTCTCAAAGTATTCTCTGAATACCCTTTGAATCTCTGCAGTATCTGTAGTGATCTCCCCCTTCTCATTTCTAATACGCGTTATCAAGTTTCTCTCTTTCTTTTGCTTTGTGAGTTTTGCCAATGGTCTATCAATCTTGTTTATTTTTTCAAAGAAC
Source organism: Suncus etruscus (assembly GCF_024139225.1). Classification (NCBI taxonomy): domain Eukaryota; kingdom Metazoa; phylum Chordata; class Mammalia; order Eulipotyphla; family Soricidae; genus Suncus; species Suncus etruscus. The sequence continues at coordinate 74,884,740 of NC_064863.1, forward strand.
CAACTTCTGCTTTCGTTGATCTTTCGGATTGGCTCATGGATTGGCAGGATCAACATCATTAAAATGGCAATACTTCCAAAAGCATTGTACAGATTTAACGCGATTCCTCTAAAGATACCCATGACATTTTTCAAAGAAGTGGATCAAATACTTCTGAAATTCATCTGGAACAACAAACAACCTCGAATAGCTAAAGCACTCCTTGGGAAAAGGAATATGGGAGGCATTACTTTCCCCAATTTTAAGTTGTATTACAAAGCAACAGTTATAAAAACAGCATGGTATTGGAATAAAAACAGACCCTCAGATCAGTGGAATAGGCTTGAGTACTCAGAGAAGGTTCCTCAGACATATAACCACCTTGTTTTTGATAAAGGAGCAAAAAATCCTAAATGGAGCAGGGAAAGCCTATTCAACAAGTGGTGTTGGCACAACTGGTTAACCACTTGCAAAAAAGCGAACTCAGACCCCAGCTAACACCATATACAAAGGTAAAATCCAAATGGATTAAAGACCTTGATATCAGAACTGAAACTATAAGGTATATAGAACAACATGTAGGTGAAACACTCCAGGACATTGAGACTAAAGGCATCTTTAAGGAGGAGACAGCACTTTCCAAGCAAGTGGAAGCAGAGATAAACAGATGGGACTATATTAAGCTGAAAAGCTTCTGCATCTCAAAGGAAATAGCGCCCAGAATACAAAGGCCACCCACTGAGTGGGAGAAATTATTCACCCAATACACATCAGATAAAGGGCTAATATCCAAAATTTACAAGGTACTGACAGAACTATACAAGAAAAAAACAACTAACCCCATCAAAAAATGGGGAGAAGAAATGAACAGACACTTTGAAAAAGAAGAAAGGCAAATGGCCAAAAGGCACATGAAAAAATGTTCAACATCACTAATCGTCAGGGAGATGCAAATCAAAACTACTATGAGGTACCACCTCACGCCACTGAGATTGGCACACATCACAAGAAAGGAAAACAAGCAGTGCTGGCGGGGATGTGGAGAGAAAGGAACTCTTTTTCACTGCTGGTGGGAATGCCGTCTAGTACCTTTATGGAAAGCGATATGGAGATTCCTTCACAAACTGGAAATTGAGCTTCCATACGATCCAGCTATACCACTCCTAGGAATATACCCAAGAAACACAAAAATACAATACAAAAAACCCTTCCTTACTCCTATATTCATTGCAGCGCTATTTACAATAGCCAGACTCTGGAAACAACCAAGATGCCCTTCAACAGATGAGTGGCTGAAGAAACTGTGGTACATATACACAATGGAATACTATGCAGCCATCAGGAGAGATGAAGTCATGAAATTTTCCAATACATGGATGTACATGGAATCTATTATGCTGAGTGAAGTAAGTCAGAGGGAGAGAGAAAGACGCAGAATGGTTTCACTCATCTATGGGCTTTAAGAAAAATGAAGGACATTTTTAACAATATCTCAGAGACAAGAGAGATGAGGGCTGGTAGGTGCAGCTCAGGACATGCAGCTCATCACATAGAGTGATGAGTGCAGTTGCAGAGATGACTACACTGAAAACTATCATAAAATGTGAATGAATGAGGGAAGTAGAAAGCCTGTCTCGAGTACAGGTGTAGGGGGGTGGGGAGGAGGGAGATCTGGGAAATTGGTGGTGGGAATGTTACACCGGTGAAGGGGGGGTGCTCTTTACATGACTGTAATCATACAACTATAATCATGTTTGTAATCACGGTGTTTAAATAAAGATAAAAAATAAAAATAAAAAAAAAAAAAAAAAAAAAAAAAAAAAAAAAAAGAAATCACTCCTGGTCATGCCCAGGGTACCATATGGGACTCCAAGATTTGAACCTGTGTACCTCTGGTCCTCATGATATTTTCTTAAACTATTTTAAAGAATGGGTTTACTTTGATTGAACCCTAAATTTTTTAAATTTATTTTAATTACATACCTACATATTTATAATTGCATATGAAACATACGTAAATTTATAACAGATATAGCACATTAGAAACAGCTGCTTTTTTATTCTAGAATTTTGTAATCTGTGTTTACTAAGGAAGTCTTGCTCCTAATAAATATCTTCTAACAGCACAAAGTTAGAACGGTGAAAAGATGGGCCTCTGTTTCTATGGCCCTTGATCTTTATTAGCCAGAAATAGTTCTCAAAGAGTAGGCCACAGCACACTTGGCTCTCACCACCAGAAGACTTAGGCTTTGATGGTGATCAAGTATTGCATGTGACTCTGCGGTTTCATCAAAGGGACACTTACAAATACAGTTATAGGAATGCACACTGCTCTTTTGTTTCAGAGTGAAGACTTTGCCAACATGAGAGAGAAAAAAGACAGTTTATGACTATTTTCCATTAGGGGTTTCTGACTGGATCTTTATCATTATGAGAAAGTACTGTGGAATGTCTAACTTCCTTTTATTTCAGCTGTACTAGGACCCCGTCAGCCCTAGGCAATGTCTGCTACCCCTATCTTAAGCACAAAGTTGAGGTCACACCTTCACACATATTCAGCCTATTACTATTCCTCTTTGACTTTCTCCCTCCTCATCTTTCTCTCACTGTTTTCCTCTCATTTTTCTCTTCCCTCTCTTTTCTATCCTCCTCTCTCTCTCTCCTTTTCTCCCTCTCTCCCCCCTCCTTCCATTTGTCTCTTATTCAGTCCCCAGGTTTTCTTTTCTTCCTCTGTTCAATTCACCCAACTTTTGCATTTTTGTCCTTGTATGCTATATCACTTTCGGCACAGTTTATCTTCTCTACTTACTCATTGTCTAAATGTTTGGGTGTGTGTGTGTGTGTGTTTTTTTTCCTCTGTTATTTCCCCAGTACTTTTTTCTTAAAGGAAAATTCTTATGTTCAGGTGAAATACAGGATCTGTGCATTGTGGAAACTTGTCTTGTTTATGCTTCCTGGGTAGGTCTACTGCTTCTTGTTGCATTTTTATTATACAGTAATTCAAATAAAACAGTAAAGCCACCCACAGCAGACAAAAGATCCTTTCTTGATAATGAAAATTGCTTCAGGATAGATTTTGGCTTCTTCAGCAATGGGAAAGGAAAAGAGTTAAGTTATTATGTAAAGAATTTAAATAGACCTATAAAAATGATATTTACCACAGTGGAATCCAGGAATTCTGATTTTAAAAAACACATATCTTGAATAATTAGTTTAATAAAATTGAAAAATACTTTTTTACATGCTCTATTGATGATCTAGAAAGGGTTCTAACTTAGAGGATATCAAAATATCCCCTGTGAAAGCTATGGATTGGTTCTTAGGCTGCTATAAAGGTACATTATGTAGTTTCAAAGAACAGAGCTTATTGTTACACACCCTGTAGGACATTCTAAAGTCCAGGTGTCAATAATGCCCAAATCTCTGAAACTTGAAGGAAGAGAAGCCTTTCCCTTCTCTAGTTTCCTAGGGGATGTGCCTGTAATCTTCTGAGTCCTTGGTTGGCATCTGCATCTCTCTAGTCCTGCTGACACCATAACAGGAATCCCCGTTTATTCGCAACAATATGGCTCACTTTAGCTACTTTCTGTAGCAGCTTTTTTCATATAAGGTCTTATTCAGAGGGGATGATATAGAATAAAATTTTTTTGAAGAACCAATTTATCATATAATAGGCACTAAGTCTCTGTTCTTCAACCAATTAATATTGCCTTTGTAAAAGATGTAACTTTGCTGAGATTAGGCTGCAACATAGATAATTATAGTTTCAAGGTCAGAGTACTGTGAAGATTGAATGAGATGATACCAGAAAACCTGCCACTTAGGAAGGACTCATGGAATTAGTTATTATGTTGTTGATGATTTTTTGTTGTTGTTGCTGTTACAAACACTTTAACTTAGGTCTGGTGGATTGCGGTAGCTCATTAAATGTTAGCTCAGTAGAATAGTAGCTAACAGGGTCAGGCTGTCACATCCAGTAAATGTCAAAGCCACATATTTAAAATATAGTCAAATTTCTAAAATCACAAATCACAGATTTTACAGTATCTAATTTTATAAAGTGTTTGCTTATTTGTTTTTTTTTATGATTTCCCATCTTGTGATAGCATCTCTTCTCTGCAATTTAGTTTCACACTTAGTGAGTTTTTGAAATTTTGCTCCATGGCTGCACATTTTTTCTTAGTCAAGGAGCTGCACTACAATACAAAAAAACACCACCACCACAATTTATTGTTTACAAAAGATAGAGAATGAGGAACCCCACCACTCTTACTGAATAAAGATGCTAGTTCTGAGGACCCAACTGTCATTCATTACCGATATTGTCTTTCTGATAAGGACTTTAGAGAGGAAATGTGGAGGATGTTCAAATAACTCACAGAAACTATGGAATGGACAGCCAGTCAGATTCAAGAGGATGTAAGTAGAAAAGAGAAAACTTCAAACAGAAATGACAGAAATGAAAAAAAAAAAAGGCAGATGAAATGAAAAAAAAAATCACTGGAAGGCCTTACTAACAGAATTAACAGCTTCTTAGGCCAGAGCTAGTGAGCTGAAAGATAAGCTGCATGATGCCTCCATACAATGGAAGAAGCTGGAAAATCACATTAAAAATAAATGAACAAAAGACAGAAAAAATTCTCAAAATAAATGAGAAGTTCCCAGAACTAAAGAATACAGTAAACTACATCCTGGACGCCCAAAGAGTACCAGCTGAAAGACACTGAAATAAAAATATCTCAAAAAAGCACAATGTAGTGACAATGATAAAAAATGTACAGATATAGGTATAGTATAGATAAAGGTTAAAAAGGGAACTTATATACAAAGACACAAACTTAAGATTTATCCCAGATTTATCTCAAGCAAACCTCCAGACCCAAAGGCATTGGTGGGATATAGTGAAAAAATTCAATGAAATCAATGCTGCTCTATGAATACTTCAAACTTTTATTCGGGTTTGAAAAAAGGATACACAGCTTCATGGATAAATAACAGCTCAAGAAATTTATTTACTGAAAACTGACCTTAGAAAAATTGAAGGGCCAACTTTAAGGCAAGACACACCCCATAAACACACAAAACTTCTACTAAAGGATGGCTCAGAATTGCATGACAATCATCTCATTCAACATCAACTACTAAATGCACCAATTAAGAGACATAGACTGGCAAAATGGCTCAATCAGAATATTGAACCCAACATTTTTCTACCTTAAATTTTTTGTGTGTGCCACACCCAGTGACACTTAGGGGTTACTCCTGGCTTTGTGCTCATAAGTAGATCCTGGCTTGGGGGACCTTATTGGACACCAGGAGATCAAACAGCGGCTCATCCTAGGTCAGCTACACACAAGATAAATGCCCTATTGCTGTGCCATCACTCCATCCCCTACATTAAAATTTTTTTGAATAGTCAATGTAACACAGACTCAAAGTCAAAGGTTGGAGGACAATTTTCAAGCAATAAAGTTTGGGTTCTGTACTACTATCAGAAGACACAGACTTCAGGTGTATAAAATATTATAAGAAACAGAGAGAATTAGTTTTTAATAATCAAGGACTGTATACATCAGGAAAAATAACATTCTTTAACATATATGCACCCAATGAGAAGCCAGCAAAATACATAAAATAACTGCTAGTAACAACAATAATAATAACAATATCAACTGCTCATAGATTAATGAAATACATCAATATCAACACAATAGTAGTTGGAGACTTCATTACTGCTGTTACCTCTTTTATTTTTTTTTTTTTTTTTTTGATTTTTGGGTCACACCCAGCAGTGCTCAGGGGTTATTCCTGGCTTCAGGCTCAGAAATTGCTCCTGGCAGGCACGGGGGACCATATGGGGCGCCGGGATTCAGACCGATGACCTCCTGCATGAAAGGCAAATGCCTTACCTCCATGCTATCTCTCCGGCCCCTGCTGTTACCTCTTGATAGATCAACCAGGTTAAAACTTATAAAGGATATACTGGCTTTGAAGAAAGGAATTGAAGAGAATGGCTTAATAAATATATATAGGGCTTCCATCCCCAGAAACTTAGATACATCTTCTTCCCAGGGCACATGAACATTCTCCAAGATAGGCCACATCCTGAGCCATAAATCATATCCTATGATCAAGAAGATAGAAATTGTATCAACTATCTTCTTAAATCATGAAACTGAAAATAGAAGTGAATTAAGAACCAAAAGGAAGAAATAACTTTAACACCTGAACAATTAAACAACTGATTGCTGAACAGCGAGTTGGTCAGAGAGTAAATCAAAGAGGAAATAAAGAATTTCTGGAAACAAATAAGAATAAAGATACAAAATATTAGAATTTTTGGGACACAGCAAAAGTGGTATTAAGAGAAAAATGAGTAACATTACAACCATTCATCAAGAATTAAGAAAAGACCTTCATAAATAACAGAATGGTACAGATTAATATATTGGAGAATGATCAGCAAAATAAACAAAAGTAGGCTAGGCAAGCAGAAGTAAATAATAAAACTTAAAACAGAAATTAGTTAACTAGAACCCTTCAAAATTCAAAGTATTTATAAGGCCAGTATTGTTTCTGTGAAAAAATAAACAAGATCAGTAAATCATTAACAAGACTCACAAACAGTGACAGATAAACTTAATAAAGAGAGTCAGAAATGGAAAGGATGTTACAACATACACTAAAGAAATTCAAAGGGCACTTAAAGATTATTTTGAAAATTGTTAGCCATTGGGACCGGTGAGGTGGCGCTAGAGGTAAGGTGTCTGCCTTGCAAGCACTAGCCAAGGAAAGACCGTGGTTGGATCCCCTGGGGTTCCATATGTTCCCCCTAAGCCAGGGGCAATTTCTGAGCACTTTGCCAGGAATAACCCCTGAGCATCAAACGGGTGTGGCCCCCCCCCCAAAAAAAAAACAAAAAAAAATTATTAGCCACAAAACTAGAGAATGTAGAAGAAATGGATAAATAGTTGGACTCCTATGACCTCCCAAATTTTAATCAAGATGGTCTGTAATATCTGAACTGACCAATCACAATGGAGAAAATTGAAATGGCAATAAAAAGGTTTCCCTTTTGTTTTTACAAATACCCAGGCCCAGGTGAATTCACCAGTAAATTCTTTCAAACCTTTAAAGAGCACCTACTGCCAAATGCTGTTCAAATTCTTCCAGGAAATTGAAGAAACAGAATTTCTCCTATACTGTTTTTATAAAGGCAAAAATCACCCTAATACCAAAAGCATACAGAGATACACCACACACACACACACACACACGCACACACACACACACACACACACACACACGAATTACAGGCTGATATCCTGTTGAACGAAGATGCAAAAATCCTCAACAAAATACTAGCAAGTTGAATCTAAGAAATCATCAAGAAGTTATACATTATGACCAAGTAGGATTCATTCCATACTCAATGGGGAAAATCTAAAAAACTTTCCTTAAGAAATATCTGTCAGAAGACAAAGTTGCCCCCTATCATCACTTCTATTCAATATGGTACTGAACTATTTTCCATAGCAGCTATGTATGGAAAAGTTATCAAGGTCTACCAGATAATAAAGGAAGAATTAAAGCTTTCACTCTTTGCAGATGACATAATACTGTATTTTGATAATCCTAAAGTCGCTACATAAAAGTTACTAGAAACAGGGGCCAGAGCAATAGCACAATGGTAGGGCATTTGCCGTGCATGCAGCCAACACTGGACAGAGTTCAATTCGATTCCCGGAATCCCATATGGTCCTTGAGCCAGCCAGGAGTTATTTCTGAGCCCAGAGCTAGGAGTAACCAACCCCAAAAGCTACTAGAAGCAGGAAACTTGTATAGTAAAGTATGCAAAATTCATAGCTTTACTATATATAGAATATGTACAATATATATGAGTAATGAGAATATATGAATAATGAAAGTGAAGAAAGTAGTAATGAAAGAGACCAAAGATATTAATAAAATAATGCCATTCACAATTGTGCCTCAGAAAATCAAGTACCCCAGGGTAAACTTAGCTAAAGAGATGAAAGACTTTTACAAAGAAAACTACACCACTGCTTCAAAAAATAAATGACAAATGACACAAGAACATAAAAACTTATACCTGCTCATGAATTGGGAATATTATATAATTAATATATCAATTAATAAATATAATCATAATATTAATAATTAATTAATATAATTTTAATATTAAAATAGCAATACTTCCAAAGCATTGTACAGTTTTAACACAGTCTTTATAAGGATACCATGATAAACTCTTGAAATTTATATGGAATAGTAAACCTCCAGGAATACCTAAAGCAATCCTTGGGAAAAAGAGGATTGGAGACATGAATTTTCCTCAACTTTAAGCTGTAGTCTTTAAACCATCATGGTACTGGAATAAATACAGGCTCTCAGATCAGGAAATAGACTTGAATATTCTGAGATAGACCTGCAGATTATTCTAACATACCAAATTTCAATTAATGTCTGATAAATGGGCAAGAAACACATAGTAGAGCAAGGAAAGACCCTTCAACAAATGATGTAATAACTAGTAAGCTACATGCAAAAAAAGTGAACTCAAATCTCTATTAAATGGTATGCACAAAGATCAAATAAAAATGGATTAATGATCTTGATATGAGACCTGAAACCATAGGTACTTAGATGAATATGAAGCTTGCCACAAAGAATGGTGATATTTGATATTGATATTTGATATTGCAAATACAATACATATTGCAAGTATTTTCTTTACTGTTAGTCTTTTGACTTTACTTTTGAGGGGGGACATGCATTTTACTTCTTTCTAATTTTATACTACTTTATAAGAATATTTCATTGAATCTGAATTTTAGTTCATAATTTAAAAGGGTTTTCCAATTGTAGCTATAATTTCTTTTAGTAATTATAGGTATTTATTTCATTTTTTTTCTTATTTCATTTTTTTAAAGTGTCTTCCATTTAGGTTCTAATTTTTGGGGGCTTATTCTAGCATATTGTGTGAGTTGGAATTAACTATATATTTCCCAATGTCTATATAGTTGCCCTAGTTTCTAGTTCTTATTATATATGTAGAAATATAGTTATATATAATATATTTATATGTTGTACTATTATAGAGTATTAATATTATAGATATTTTTATATACTATATGTTGATATATTTATAATATATAATCATATAGTATATGTTTATATATAATTATATATATGTTTTATATGTGTTTGTTTTATAGCCATTCTCATTAGAGAAATGCTCAGGGCTTACTTTGCACTTGGAGATTATTCTTGTTTAGGTTCTGAGGTTCTTTTTTTTTTTTTTTTGGTTTTTGGGCCACGCCCGGCGGTGCTCAGGGGTTACTCCTGGCTGTCTGCTCAGAAATAGCTCCTGGCAGGCACCATATGGTGGCAGGGGACCATATGGGACACCGGGATTCGAACCAACCACCTTTGGTCCTGGATCGGCTGCTTGCAAGGCAAACACCTCTGTGCTATCTCTCTGGGTCCAGGTTCTGAGGTTCTTATGTGATTCTGGATACCAAACCTGGGTCTGTGTGCCAGTATGTGGCCGCTCTACTGTTTTGGTTCTCCAGTCCCTAACTCTCGGGTTATTTTTTCCACTCCTCCTCCCAACGCTAAATTTTAAAGAACTCATCCTTAACATAGTCAACTGAGATAATGCTTTCATCACATATTTTCCAATAGTATTTGAAATACTATTTCTAAATTTCCTTATCTTGATTTTTTTATTTAGGCATGTTGCCTCTCAATGTCTCTCAAGGTTTTAAACATGTTTCATGGTATACAACTGCTATATTAACACTTATATATATATATATATATATAGTTTATCCACCACCGCATAACTATATTTTATTTAGTAAAACATACTGTCCATTGTTAATTGTAGTCAAATAATACTTTCTTTTTATTGTTGTTATTGTTTTTTATTTACTTTTCATTGAAATAGCATAAATTACAAAGTTATATGGTTATTATAATTAATTCTCAGGAGTATAATATTTCATCACATACCTTTCAACAGTGTTCACTTCCCTGGAGAAATGTTTCTTATTTTCCTCTTACACCCACCCCAGACTGCCTTAGTAGCAAGCAATTTTTCTTCCTGACTGAATTCCTTTTTTCTCTTTCCATTTAGTCATAGTTAATACAGTATGTTTTGATGAAAAAGCCTACACCAAAAGCCTGAGCCTCCCAGGAGTGATTTATTTATTTTTTCTTTTTTTTAAATATAATTTTTATTTTAATCATAGTGGCTTATATATCGTTCACAGTAATATTCCAGGTACATATTAAAATAGAATCAGGAGAATTCCCATCACTGAATTGTCCTCCCTCCACCTCCGTTCCCATCCTGCCTTCCATATCCTCCACCCTCATCCCAGGGGCTGCTAGAATGGGTGGACCCCTCTGTGTCTAGTTTACTACTTAGTGATCTTATAACTGTTTGGTCTTGGTGCCTCCATTACTTCCCCCTCTAATTGGGAAGTGGGACTAGATAGTTCAAGTTATGTGTTTTTTTTTGAGGAAGGGAAAAGTAGTAAAATGGGGTAAAAATCAACTATGCCGACAATGGGCTGAGTCCTTCTAGAGGCTCTCATCCTCGGTTTGAGAGATGAAGGGGAAAAAAAAAAGGTGAAACACCACAACAGTTCAAAAAGAGGTATCAAATAAAATATCCAGTGAGTACTGCAGCAATAAAGATATGCACCACATAATTGCCATGGTCTTGAGATAAAAAAAAAACATGACAGAGCGCAAAAAGGAAGAAGAGAAAAGAAGAAAGAAAAAGTAAATATACAAATAAGAAAGTGGACATTTACTTCAATATCCACACCAAAACAAAGAAATTGACAAAAACTAGATAAAAGAAAAAAAAAGATTCAAATACTTTCAATACAACTTTAACAAATAATAATTTGTTAATGTTTATAATGTAATGGTTATAGTAACTTAATTTATAATAATTAGTTATCTTTGTCTAGATATCTTTTCAAGATATTATTTCTTTTCTTTAGATATTAAATAGGTATGATATGTAGTGAATTATGTAAATCACTCAATGTCACCATAATGTAATAACTAATACAATTAAGATCAAAAGTAATTTTTTGTTTGTTTTTGGGCCACACCTAGTGATGCTCAGGGGTACTCCTGGCTATAAACTCAGAAATCACCCCTGGCTTTGGGGGACTATAGGGGACGCCAGGAGATTGAACCACAGTTTCCTAGGTAAACTGCGTGCAAGGTAAATGCCCTAGCACCGCACAACAGCTCCAGGCCCAAGATCACAGTAAATTTTTAAGTAAAATAAATAAAATTTGATTTGCCATCAGAAAACTCATATGCATTTTAATTTAAATCATTAAAAACATTAAATGTTTTATTGTTGTTGCTCAGTTCACTAATTTATCAACTTTTTCCATTTGTGACTTTCTTTCCATACTATGGTTTATTTTGTTTTAATTTATGATTTTATGAACTTTCATATTTATTATTAATACTTTATTAATATGTAATACTCAGTACAATGTTCTTTCTTCCAGTTTATTCAGTTTTTAGTGTTATTTGTAATTTTAAGGCTATTTTAGAAGGTAGGTTAAAATTGTGATTTTTTTATTATTCAATTATTTATTTCTAAAATCATTTCATACACAGAGTTGATATGCACATATAATTTTAAATTAATGTAGAATATTATCTAGAACAGGGGTCTCAAATTCGTGGCCTGCTGGCTGTTTGCGGCCCTCGGTACAACATTATGTGGCCTGCGGCCAGCCTTCAAATATCACAGTATTAGAGATTATTCGCTTACTGAATAATTGCAATAAAAATCGCATTAGTAAGAAAAAAATCGCATTAAACATTCACATACCCTGAGCAGTTCCGTTTGGGGGTATACAAATGTTTAATACAATTTTTTTGCAATTTTTTCTTACTAATGCGATTTTTTATTGTGAATATTAGGTAAGCGAATAATCGCGAATATTTTGCACCTAGCACAGATGTCTTTTCCGCTGCTCCTGCCCGCTGTCCCTTGCATTATTGGAGACCTAAGGGAGAGAAGGGAGAGAAGTTTGTTACAGAATTAGATTTTGTCATACCTTCATCATGACTTCATCAAATTCTGCAGTGAAGAGAAAGATTGATGACGAGCACAGACAATTTCAGGAAAAGTAGGAGATGCAGTATTTCTTTGTTGAGCACAGGGGCATCCCCACATGTCTTATTTGCTCAGAGAAAGTTGCAGTGCACAAGGAATACAACTTGAAATGCCATTATTCAACTAAACATGCTGAGGAATGTACAAAATATCAAGGAAATGAGAGAGCCAAGCGGGTTGCCAGACTTAATGCATGTCTAATGAGGCAACAAGATTTCTTCAAGAAAGCAACCGAAGAGAATGTTGCATCAGTCGAAGCTAGTTACATGGTTAATGAGATAATTGCTAAGGCAGGGAAACCATTCACAGAAGGAGAGTTTGTTAAAAAAAAAAAGCACGTTACAGGCTGCAAGTATTATCTGTTCAGAAAAGAAAGGTCAGTTTAGCAAATCAGTCTTTCTGCCAACACTGTGGCAAAGCGCACTTCTGACATGTCAAGTGACATTTATCATCAACTGTGTGAGAAAGCAAAATGTGTTGATGCATACTCAGTTGCTCTTGATGAGGGCACAGATATAACAGACACTGCGCAGTTCACAATTTATATCCATGTAGTTGATTGCAACTTTGAATTGACGGAGAAGCTGCTCACAATAATTCCAATGCATGATCAGACCACAGCTAATGAGATATTTTGGCATCTGTGTGATGCCAATGAGAATGCAGGTTTGACATAGAAGAGGTTTGTTGGAATAATAACTGATGGAGCACCATCAGTGACAGGGATGAAAAATAGACTGGTGGCACTTGTTCAAAAAAAACTTGAAGAGGATGGTGTAGAGAAGGCCATTGCTTTTCACTGCATTATCCATCAGCAGGCCCTTTGCAGTAAATGCCTGCCATGTGATAATGTGATATCTGTTGTTGTGAAATGCATCAACCAAATCAGATCCAGGGGCTTAAAGCACAGGAGGTTCCATGCTTTTTTAGAGGAAATGGAGTCAGAGGTACATTGGCTCAGCAGGGGAAATGTTCTGAAAAAATTTTTTGAGTTGAGAGAAAAAGTGAAAGCCTTCATGGAGAAGGATGGGAATGCTGTTTCTGAGTTGAGTGATCACAAATGGCTCATGGACTTAGCTATTCTTGTTGACATCACACATAAGCTGAATGTACTAAACAAGATGTTACAAGGCCTGGGGCAGCTTATTAGTGCTGCCTATGACAACGTGAGAGCATTCTCCACAAAACTTGTGTTATGGAAATCCCAGCTCTCTCAGACAAACCTTTGCCATTTACCAGCATGCAAGGAACTTGTAGATGCAGGCATACCATTCAGTTGATGCTATTTTTAAGCTAGAGAAGTAATTTGATCACAGATTTGCAGACTTCAAAAAAGCACAGAGCCACTTTCCAAATTTTTGTGGACCCCTTTTCCTTTGATGTGCAAGATGCCCCTCCTGTGCTTCAAATGGAGCTCATTGACCTGCATTGCAACTCTGATCTCAAAGCCAAGTTCAGGGAGATTAGTGGAAAAGCAGACATGCATGGACAATTTTTGAGAGAATTGCCCCCAGATTCCCTGAGCTTTCCTGAATGTTCAAGCACACCATGTGCCTTTTTGGGAGCACATATTTGTGTGAAAGTTATTCTCCACATTGAACTTCAGTAAGTCAAAGTACAGGTCTAGACTTAATGATGATCATCTCTAAGTCACACTGAAGGTCTCAACTGCTCCCTCTCTAAAGCCAAATGTGGTTCAGATTTGTGAGAAGAAGCGCTGTCAAGTCTCTGGCAGCAAGGAATAGGCAAAAGATGCCATTTTCAAGAAGAAATATTCATGATCTTCACTCAATGTTCTATTGATTTTCAGAAGAAATAATTAAAACTGTTAAGAATAACAATTGAGGTCTTTTTTCTCTGAAATCCCTTTTGCGGCCCCGCCTCACCCCGACTCTGCCTCTTGCAGCCCCCAGGTAAATTGAGTTTGAGACCCCTAATCTAGACTACACAAAAATCTAAAACATCAGACCAATTCTATTTGCTTTAGTTTAATGTATGTTTAAAGCAGTTAATTAGAAACCGAAAGCAATCAGTAACAGTAACAGCTTTAAGAAGTGGCATCTAGGCAAAAAGCACATGAAAAAATGTTCCACATCACAAATCATCAGGGAGATAAAAATCAAAACAATATTGAGGTATCACCTCATGCTACAGAGAATGACACACAACACAAAGAACAACCACTGCTGGTGTGGTTACGGGGAGAAAGGAACTCGAATTTACTGCTGGTGGGAATGATTTCTAGTCCAGCCTTTCTGGAAAACAATGTGTATATTCCTTAAAAAACTGTGCATTGAGCTTCCATATGATCCAGTAATACCACCGTTGGGATAGTTGTTACGACCACAAAAATACAATAGAATAATGCCCTCTGTAATCTTATGTTCATAGCAGCACTGTTTACAATAGCCATAATCTGGAAACAATTTAGATACCCAACAACAAATGAGTGGCTAAAGAAAAAAAAGTACATCTACACAATGGAATACTATGCAGCTGTTAGAAAAATTAAAATCAGGAAATTTGCCTATACATGGATGATCTGGAGAATATTATGTTGAGTGAAGTAAGTCGGAGGGAGAGAGATCAACATAGACTAGTCCCACACATCTGTGGGATTTAAGAAAAATAAAAGACACTATAGTAATAACACCCAGTGACAATAGAGGGCCAGAAGGACCTCCTTATGATATGAAGCTTACCACAGAATGGTGAGCACAGTTAGAAAAATAACTACACTAACAATAACCATGACAATGATAGAGAGAGAAATGCAACATGTGACTTGAAGACAAGCAGGGGATGGGGAGTGGGTGGGTCAGGAGGGAAATAGTGGCATTGGTGGCAGGAAAATTGCACTGGTGAAGGAGGTGTGCATTACATGGCTGAAACTCAATTACAAACATGTTTTTAACCATGGTTCCTAAATAAAGAAATTATTTTTTATCAAAAAATAGTGGCAGCCAGTAACAAGACAAGAAATTTTCTAAAAATATCACACAGAAATCCTTAAAATTATAGCAGTCTAAGGATACCAATATAGATTAAACAGACCTCAATATGCCCTAACCTGATGATCATATAGTAATTTAGAATATATAAAGTGATGATCAAGGTATCTTTTTAAGGCATTGTTTTTTAAGAATTAAAAGAAATATATGTTTTTGTTTGTCTGTTTTTGGTCTACACATGATGATGCTTAGGGCTTATTCCTCACTCTACACTCAGGACTCACTCCTGGCAGACTCAGGGGACCACATGGTGTGGCAGGAACTGAATGTGGGTTGAATGTGTGCGCAAGACAAATGTCCTACCCATTCTATTATTTCTCCAGTTGGCCCCAAAGAATATGTTTTCTTTATATGCTTCAGTTTCAGATAATTAAAATATAAAGTAAAAGGCATAAATCCTTACTGAATCAGGGAAAATTATCTATGGAAAATACTGTATCCTGGGTTACCAGTAAGATGACAGTTTATTATGATACTAATTATCTTTTAGTTATGTTATGATTTCCTAGATTCTAAGCTTTCTTGGGAGTAATGACTATATTTTACTTTTAAATCTTTTTCAGCGTATCTTAGAATAGGTACTGAGTACTAAATAAGGTCTAAATATTAGACCAAGAATCATAAATCTGTCCCCATGAAAAAATCACTCTGTGGAATACTCATTTCAGTATCATTCTTAAACTCAGTTCTTTTTGCAAAGTAAATGACAAAAAACTATTTTATTAATGATAAATTGGGTGTACTAGTTCACAAGTTTTTCAGCTAAACAGAACATAGAGTTGAAAAAGATTTTGATTAAATGATAATCTAGAGTCCACTATTTCAATTACCTTGTTAAGAGTAACTGAGTTGGTTCAAAGAACATTAAAAAGGGACAATTGATTATCCTATCATCTAAAAGTATATTTTGAGGAATACATTCATGTCTGCTGACTCTAGGATCAACGTACAATATTTAATTACATGGCAAATAGTCTTTCAGCATCCTCTCTAGTGAATTCCTCTTTGGTGCTATAAGCCACAGTTTTCTGCAAATTACTGCAGTTATCTTCAGAGCTGAGGGCCTCAGAGGTTCAAGGCTGCAAGGGCCAGGTTCTTAAAGGTTTGAAGAGGCCCGTGAAGCCATTCTGCAGAGCGGGGAGCAGCTGCCTACTCAGGGATACTAATTTGTAGTCCCTGGAGCATCACCACTGCCCGTGTGTTTCAGGAAGGAGAGAGAAGAGAGAAGAGGAGAGAAGAGAGTGAAATAGAAACCAAGTGTCTTTTTTTTCTGCTGAATTATGAAGCCAGTGGCTGCCAGGGGGTTTTCTGAGAGAGAGAGATAGAAATACACTGGCCAGAGCAGGTGGGAGGAAGACGTGTAGATCCAAATTCAAAGAGAATAGAAAAGGAAGGGTAGGTACAAAGCAGGTAGCATTTAGCTGATGCTTTATTTCCAGGCTTGCCCAACCCCTGTAACCCAGGCTGGAGCTGCTCCTGGTCACTACTCTGCAACCCCCCCCAAACTGTCCAAATTTTTATTTTTATACCTGGCATGACAGGGAGCTTGTCTAGGGGGTGTGTCAAATCCAGCTGTCATTACATCCACAATTGGAACAGGTATTTTTTTATACTTGCTGATTATATAAAATATCTTTATTTTCTAAGCTATCAATTGCCATGATTTGTTGTTAATATTCTCTTATATTATTTTTAGCATCTCATCTTGAAATATTTGGGTTGTTTTTGTGGGGAAATAATGGCTTTTGCAAGTCCCTTTTATACATCTCTGTTCACTTAATTGTTCATTTTTGCCCCACTTTTTAAGTATTACTAAAGTCTGGCATCATATTTTATGAAGGTTTAGAAAGCTTGCTTACCTAATAAAAATTTTTCTTGAAAACTTTCCATTCTGCCTGATGAATTACTGCTTCATAAACATCCTTTGCTCTCTTTCTCACCATAAAGTAGACAAGCAAGACAAATAGTGTGTTAAAACCAGGTTTAATGTGCACATTCACTGTAGAAAAACAAGATTGTTGCTGTTTAGTGATGTAAGGTGAAAATGTTGTAAGGGACTTTCCCAATAAACCATTAATCTTATTGCCCAAGTAACAGAGAGATGCAGGTAAGTCACCAGAGACAGTGATGGACTTTTTAGCTGGCAATAGCATATTATCAAAGAATGCAGCAAATGCCAGAACTGAGTTATATTATTTGTCTTTTTTGTGTCTATTTCATAAACGAAGCTCTTTGACAAAGAATGTGAGCATAGGTAATGCTTCCCAAGAGAATGTCATGTAGCCTTGAAAAATACTTGATGTCATACTATGAACACAATAGAAACTTACAAAAATATATTTGTAATATCAGGCAAAGGTAAGAAGGAAGGTAAATTCCTATTTCCCCATAAAAGAAAATCATGCTTCTAATAGTTTATGGTAAACATCCCTTGCCTTTTTTTTCTTGCCAATGAGACTTCGTATTCACACAATTCATGTCAGTCATTCATGCAGAGCAAAATTCTTTCAATGTTGACTCAAAAGACTTTCAGTTATACATATGACAATGCTTGGTGTAGTAAATCTTGAACATAGAAGTAAATTACATTGGCTGTTCTTGGATAGAGAAATATAGGAAATAGGAAACATTAATATTATTGAGTATCTGACTAGTAAATTTTGTTGATTGAGATTGTCCAACTTAGAAAACAATCAGATACGTTGGAGAAATGGAAAAAAGATTAGAGTCAGATTTAAAAAATAGAAGTTAGCTAAGAGAGTCTACACACAATTATAGTTTAGACATCAAGAGGTATTAATCAAAAAAGAATCTAAAGTTTTTATTTTTATCTCTCTCTTTTTCCATTTTTCTGTATATTCTAGGGGAGATGGATGCTTCCAAGCATTGCTCAGGAGTTAAGGGACCAACTCTTGGCCCTACTTAGACAACTGGGCTGGACCATAGATGCACTGGTTCTTGGAATATCATGGTCACCTGTGGTGATTGGGTTATATCTGGAGGTGCTGAAAGTCAAATCAGAGTTTCTAGTATGCAAAACATGCAGAAATCACTATCTCCTAAATTTTAATATTTTTGAGTACAGAAGTAATGTAGCAAGACTCTTATTTCAGTAAGGTAGCTCATGATACATCATAAGACACATTAGAGGAAAGAACCTCTTTAGTGAGAATATACCATGACTGATTGACAGTTTTTTTCCCCAAGACCTTTAGTAATGAGATAAAAATATTGACTTTTAAAATGACATTATCTTCAATTCATAAGCATCAATGCTGTTATTCCACATTCTCAAATAATTCCCTGCTCACCAACTTCTTACCACAACACTAACCTTTAGAGAAATTTGAAATATTGCTGACACAGAGCGATACAGTGACTGAGAATGGCTATTATGTGAGAGGCCTAAGAAACAATTTTGGGTAATAAAGAATATATATTTCCTTCCAGCCTGTGAAAACATTATTGATGCTTTGTACATAATATGACTGAATTATGTTGGAGCAGGACTGTGTTGCCAGCCACCATGATGATTTGTATTGCTGTGTATACAGATATTTTGAAATTCTGTAAATATTTTATCCTATTTTCACTAGTTCATAGGTACAAAAAGGCTGATATCACTAATATAACTCAAATTCTCTTTTGGTTTAAAAAAATGATCACTTTCATCATAAGGATTTTGAGCATACATTTCAACACCAAACCTTCCATGAGTTCTTGTATCTCACTCTTAGGCTTCACTCTCCTCTTACTTCGCAAAGTTTCACTACCATGGTGAGATGAACTCAGTAGACCATCTTATTAATAACAGGACCAAGGGAATACAAAGTGTCAAAGTGAGGGCACATAGATTTACACATACTCCTAGATTATAGAAATGAGAAGGACGTGGAAAAGATGAGTAAAGTAAGAAGAGGGAAATGTGAAGTAATGTGCAGGGATGATGAGACCTCACAGATCAGGGTTTTTTTTTGGGGGGGGTAGGGGGGAGTAAGGGAAAGACATACCATGTGGTGCTCCAGGGCTTCCTTCTGGCTATGTCTGTGCTCAAATATCACTTCTGGCAGGATTCAAATCTGCCAGGAGTGATTTCTGAGCACAGATCTCGGAATAAACTCTGAGTGCCACCTGTGTGGCCCCCAAACAAAAAACAAATTATCAAACAAAAATATCCTTGATGCTTTTTTGTTTGTTTGTTTTGGGGCCACACCTGGTGACGCTAAGGGGTTACTCCTGGCTATGTGCTCAGAAATCACTCCTGGCTTGGGGGACCATATGGAACTCCAGGGGATCAAACTGCGGTCTGTCCTAGGTTAGTGTGTGCAAGATAAATGCCCTACCACTATGCCACTGCTCCAGCCCCACCTTGATGCTTATTTTAACTTATTTTTATACCTGTTTAAATTTTTAATGAGGGACTGGAGCAGTAGTACAGTTGTTAGGGCATTTGCTTTACACACAGCCCAGCCCAGGTTTGATCCCTAGCAATTCCAACCAAGACCCACCAAGTCTTGGTGCAGTCATGAACAAGCCCTGAAAACTACCAGGTGAGGACCCCAAACATAAAATAAAATAAAAAATAAAATAAAATAAAATAAAATAAATTT
This sequence comes from Suncus etruscus, assembly GCF_024139225.1. Taxonomy (NCBI): domain Eukaryota; kingdom Metazoa; phylum Chordata; class Mammalia; order Eulipotyphla; family Soricidae; genus Suncus; species Suncus etruscus. The sequence goes on from NC_064863.1 coordinate 74,904,527, forward strand.
AATTGGAATTTAGTACCTAATGTGTCTCACAAGAAATGTAGAAACAAATTTACTATGACCTATCAAAGGGCTGTTATAATTTTCATTTATTGACCACACCCATTGGTTCACAGAGGTTACTCTTGGCTCTGCACTCAGAAGTCACCTCTGGCAGGTTTGGGGGACCATATGGGGTGCCGGGGAATGAATCCAGGTCCATTCCAGGTTTGCTGCATGCAAGGCAAAAGTCCAACCTCTGTGCTATCTCTCTGGCCCCCTGTTATTATTTTCAATTAGTGACATTAAAGGATATTAAGCAATGTTAATCATAAGCTTTTGTTGAAAAGGAAGGGCTTATGTCAGGAAAAATTAGTTATAGGTTATTAAACTCATACATTTTTATTTAAACTATTGTTATTTAAGTTGTTTACAGTTGGGTTTTAGACATACATAATTCCAGAACCAATCCCACCACTATTGTCCTCAACCTCCTTCCACCAATATTCCCAGAGTCTGTCCCATGCTATTACCCCTCACCATCACTCCAGCCTGCCATCATAAGAGGACCATTTTTAATTTGGGTTGTTAAAGTTAAATTCATATCTTAAATTCATATTTGATTATTGTCTTGTAGAACTTTTGTGGGGTGTTAAAGAAAACAGAATGAGAGCAGTGCTGATTTTCAAAAAAACTTGTATTTTAGTTCTAGAAAAATAACATCTGAAATGCTCTAGTAAATATTCAAATAAAATTCCTAAAATGAACAGAAAACTACTACATCATTTATCTTCTCTTTCATTTTGTTCAAGTATAAGATAAGACTGGAAAATGAAATTAAACTACTTAATTAATCTTTATTTGACCATAATGAAGATTAATGCCATGCTCGGTAATTAAAGAAGAAGCCCCATAAATTGAACCCTGCCCAATCACACTTTTAAGTTTTCTTTTTGATTTAGATGATAAACTTAACAGATTAAGACATCAATATATCAAATTTGAAGCTTTGTGAATTACTATTTGTATAACACACTCTGTGATATTATTTTAAGTATATATATTTTTTTTTTGGTTTTTTGGGCCACACCCGTTTGACGCTCAGGGGTTACTCCTGGCTATGTGCTCAGAAATCGCCCCTGGCTTGGGGGGACCATATGGGACGCCGGGGGATCGAACCGCGGTCCTTCCTTGGCTAGCACTTGCAAGGCAGACACCTTACCTCCAGCGCCACCTACCCGGCCCCTTAAGTATATTATTGTGTGTGTGTGGTATTGGTGTTATGGGAGTTAGCAGCAGCAATGACAGAAGTGTAGTTAGTAGTCGTATATTCTTATACTTATTTATTTTTTTATTTTTATTTTTTTTGGGGGGGCACACCCAGCGGCATTCAAAGGTTACTTCTTGATCTACACTCAGAAATCTCTTCTGGATCATAGGACTAGATGGGATACTGGGACTAGAACACACGTCTATCCTGTGTCAACCGCATGCAAGGCAAATGCCCTACTGTTATGCTACCAGTCTGGCCCCAAGTGGTGGTATATTCTTTTTTTTTTTTTTTTTTTTTGGTTTTTGGGCCACACCCGTTTGACGCTCAGGGGTTACTCCTGGCTATGTGCTCAGAAATCGCCCCTGGCTTGGGTGGACCATATGGGACGCCGGGGGATCGAACCGCGGTCCTTCCTTGGCTAGCACTTGCAAGGCAGACACCTTACCTCCAGCGCCACCTACCCGGCCCCGGTGGTATATTCTTATCAGATGGATTGGCGCTACTCTTTACATGATCTCCTTTCCCTTCCCAAACTTACCCTTTTGACTTCACCTTGGATAATGTTCTTTGGGCAGGCACCTTTCACAGTATCTTATTATGATTATCTCTGAACCTTATAGTAGCCTACTAGGCAGATAATTTTTTTTCTTTTTTTTTTTTCTTTTTATTTTATTGGCTAGTTTAGAACTATGTAGTATGGTGGCATCTAACACTTATTTAGTCTTGCTTCTATATATGTATATATACACATATATGTATGTATGTGTGTGTATATATATATATATATATATATATATATATATATATATATATATAAATAGAGTGCTAGTCAGTTGACCATGTGCCATAGGGGCTGATCATTTGACCCTTTGGCTGTACACTTGTCCAGGTGGCTCTGCCAGTCTTTGACATAGTAGAATGGTATCTGTTGTATTCAGATAATGCTAGCTATTCAGTCCTGAGAACAAAGGCTCTCACATAAAGGCAGACAACATTCTTTTATGAGACAGCAAGGAAGGCTACTATTTAAGGCTACTATAAAATCTACTATTTAAGGATGCTTATTACTGGGCTAACACTTCTCCATATGTCATCTATTTTCATTGCTAATATTGTGATCAACTGAAGAGATTACTTAGTTTTTCTGAAATAACTTATGTACTTTATTGAAAACTAAAGTACTGTAAATGATCCCTAGATTTTCCTTTAAAAAATAATTGCAATTATAGCTTGCAACCATAAATACCGGTGTCATTACTGTGCATTGTTTTGTCTCAAAGAACATAGCAATGATTAAGTTGGCAGTTTTGGAAGAGATAAGCTTAAGTACTGCTTAAATAAATATAAATAGTATATTTCCAATTGTTGATCCTAAGGATTCTTAGACTTATAGTCTCCTTTCCTGAATATATAACACAAATATGATTTGTGGTTCGGGCTGAGGTGCTAATTGTGCTGTAGCTGCTGCATAAGGATTTTGAAGGGTTTACCAAGTGCTTATTGTCTTAACTGGGCTTGGTGCTTCTATCTCTAGATGCAGCAAATAGGTGCTTGAGTTTTCAAATCTCTTTGTGGTAGTCACTGTGTTCATGTATGTGATATTAGTGTCTTTATGATACAATGAGCAAGAAACCTTTAGTCAGTGCACTTTTTTCCTATACATTTTTGATTCTAATAAAAGTAAATAATTCTAAGAAATAAATGCCATTAATTATCCAATGAATTACATATTTTGAGCTATAATTTCACTAAGAAATTAAACATGCTTCAGGGCTGTGATAGCACAGTAGGTAGGCTGTGTTTGCCTTGCATGTGGCTAACCTAGGTTTGATTCTTAGCATAGTATGGTGGCCCCCAAAGACTGCCAGGAGAAATCCTGAGTGCAGAGCCAGGAGTAACCCCTGATCACTGCCACCTGTGGCCCCCAAACAAATAAATAAAAAAACCTATATAATCAAAATAAATTTCACATGCTCAATTTTTAGTTTACTGAGCACCCTCCATATTGTTTTCCATAGGGGTTGGCCAGGCAGCATTCCCACCAGCAATGGATGAGAGTTCCTTTCTTGCCACATCCCCACCAACAGAGATTGGTCCTGTTATTTTTGATGTGTTCAATCCCCACTGGTGTGAGGTGGTACCTCATTGATGTTTTGATTTTGATTTCCCTAATGATGATTGATGGTGAGCATTTTTTTCATGTGTCTATTGGCCATCTTCTGGTCTTCCTCGGAAAAGTGTCTATTCAATTTTTCTCCCAATTTTCCATGTCTTAGAATTTTGGAGCTTAGCTTTCTAAGTGCTTTGTACATCCTAGATATCAGCCCATTATATGACATGTTGAGTGCAAAAATTGTTTCCCATTCTGTTAACTGTCTTCTAGTTTTAACTATTTTTTTTTGCCATACAGAAGCTTTTTTATTTGATATAGTCCTGTTTATTTAGGCTTGATGCTAAAGATCTTGCCATTGAAATTCTATCCTCAAGCACTTTTTTGATATATAGGTCTTGAAGTGTTCTGCCTATTTTTCCTAAATGAACTTTATAGTTTGGGGTCTGATTTCAAGGTCTTAAATCCATTTTGAGTTGATTTTTGTGTAAGGTGAGAAGTATGGATCACTCTTTAATTTCTTACAGGTGGTTATCCTGTTGTTCCAACATCATTTGTTGAAGAGATGTCTTTGTTCCATGTCATGTTCTTGACTCTTTTTGTCAAATATTAGTTGGCTGTATATTTGAGGCTTTATCTCTGGATGTTATATTCTAACTCATTGCTCTGAGATTCTCTCTTTGTTCCATTTCCATGCTATGATTATTACATTACCATGTTTTGATCACTATGGCTTTATAGTAAAGCTTTAGGTTAGGTAAAGATGTGCCACCCAGCTTTTTGTTTTTCAGTATATATTTGGCTTACCTGGGTCTTTTGTGGTTCCATTTGAAATTTATAATTGATTGTTCTAAGACCTTAAAAATGATGTCTGAATTTGGATAGGGATTGCATTAAATCTAGCTAGAAGTTTAGATAAGATAGTCATTTTGATAATGTTGATTCTACCTACCCATGAGCATGGGATGTTCTTCCAATTCCTTAGGTTCTTTTCAATTTCTTTCTAAAGTGTTTTGAAGTTTTCATGGTACAGGTCCTTCACTTCTCTTGTCAGGTTGATTCCTATGTACTTGATATTTTTGGAAATTATTTTAAATGAGATTGTTTCCTTAATCTCTTTCTCCTCTTCTTTGTTATTTGTATAGAGGAACTCTACTGTCTTTTTTGTATTGACTTTGTAGCTGGCCACATTGCTGTATTAGTTAATTGTTTCTAGCAGTTTTCACGTGGACTCTTTAGGGTTTTATATATATGTATATATATACATGTATATATATATACATATATATATATCATCATATCATCTTCAAAAAGAGATAGTTTGAGTTCTTTCCCTATTTGGATTCCTTTGACTTCATTCTCTTGCCTGATTGCTATTGCTAGGACTTCTAAAACTATATTGATTAAGAGTGGAGAAAGTGGACAGCCTTGTGTAGTTCCTGACCTTAGTGGAAATGCTTTCAGGTTTTTTGCCATTAAGGATAATGTTGGCTGTGGGCTTTTTACAGATAGCTGTAACTATTGTGGGGAAGTTTCCTTTGAGTCCTATTTTGCTGAGTGTTTTCATTATAAATGGGTGTTGGATTTTGTCAAATGCCTTCTCTGCATTGATTGATATAATGTGATTTTTGTCTTTCTTGTTGTTGATGTGGTGTATGAGATTTATTTATGTTTGTTGAACCATCCTTGCATTCTTGGGATAAAGCACTTGGACATGGTGTATAATCTTTTTAATGTAGTGCTGGATTCGGTTTGCTAAGATTTTGTTGAGGATTTTTGCATTTATATTCATTAGTTAGATTGCTCTGTAGTTTTCTTTCTTAGCAGTGTCTTTGGCATCTTTGTGATATTAGCCTCATAAAAGGAGTTAGGAAGGATTCCTGTCTTTTCAATGTTTTGGAAGAGTTGTGACTCAGTAGAAGTAATTTTTTTCAGAAAGTTTGATAGAATTCACCTGAAAAACCATCTGGACCTGGATTTTTTTTCCTTTGGGAGTTTCTTAATTACTGATTCAATTTCCTCAGATGTGATTGGCCTGTTTAGGTTTTCTACATCCTCCTTATTCATTCTCGGAAGATGATATTTTTCCAGAAATCTGTTGGTTTCTTTTGGGTTGTCTAACCTGACTGAATATAGTTGTTCATAATGAGTCCTGATGATGTGTTGGATTTCTTGAGGTTCCTTTGTAATCTCTCCCCTTTCATTTGCGATCCTATTTAATTGGGTGTTTTCTCTTCCTTTTTTTTTTTTTTTTTTTTTGGTGCATCTTTCCAGAGGTTTGTCTATCTTGTTTATTGTTTTGAAAAACCAACTCCTGGTCTCATTACTTTTTTGTATTGTTTTCTTAGTTTATTTGTGCTCTGGTTTTTATTATTTCTTGTCTTCTGGTTGTGTTTTGGTTTCTTTGCTGCTGTTTTTCCAGCTCCTTGAGGTGTCCCTTTAAACTGTTGTTTTTGTTTTTCCTCTTTCCTGACTTAGTCCTGTATTGCTATTAGTTTTCCCCTAAGTTCCGCTTTTGCTGTATCCCACAGATTTTTACAATATGTCTCTTCATTGTAGTTTGCCTCAAGGAATCTTTTTTATTTCTTCCTTGTTCTTGATTTCTTGTTTGATTCAGCTGTTTTTGAGCAGCATGTTGTTTAATCTCCAGGTGTTGGATTTTCTCCATAGCTTCTTTTTATAGTAAATTTTGATTTCTGTGGCATAGTGATGATAGGGTATTTCTAATAATCCCTATATTTGTGACTTTGTGCAAGTTATATTTGTATCTTAAGGCATGGTCTATTTGGCAAAAGGTTCCATGTGCACTTGAGAAGACTGTGTATTCTGCTTTCTGGGGGTGTAGGGCCCTATATAAGTCCATTAGTCCTTGTTCTTCTAATTTTTCAGTTGGGGCTCTTATTTCTTTGCTAGTTTTCTGTCTGGTGGATCTGTCTAATGGTTATGGTAGATTATTGAAATCTTCAACTACTATCACATTTCCCTCCATATGCTTCTTCAGATTTGCAAGCAAATGCCTTACGTATTTTGTTAGCTCTGCATTTGTGTATAAATGTGACCAGAATTAGTACTTCTTGGTCTAGTATTCCCCTGATATTTAAGTAGTGAACCTCTTTGTCTCTGATCATTTTCTTAAGGTTGAATTCAATTTGGTCTGATATAAGAATGGCTGTACCTGCTTTATTTTTTGTTTTCCATTGGGTTGAGTAATTGATTTCCATCTTTTTATTCTAAGCCTGTGTCTATCCTGTACATTTAGGTGTGTTTTTATCAGGCAGCAGGTATCTGGTTTTTGTTTTCTGATCCAACTCTCTACTATGTGTCTTATAATGGGAGAGTTTAGTCCATTGACATTTAAGGAGATTATTGACAGAGAGAGTTGTTGAGCAGTTGTATTGTGTAGGGTGATTGTTGTTAAAATTTGGTATTTGGACTGTGTAATTAAATTCTGAGTAGATCATTTAGAATCAGTTTTGTTTGCATAAATAATATGAGTTTTTTTGCTAAGAATGTTTTTAGTCCTCCCTCCTATATGAATTTGAGTTTTGCTGGGTAGTAGACTCTAGGTTGGAAGTTTCTTTCATTGAGTCGTTTAAATATGTCATTCCACTGTCTTCTTGCTTGAGTTGTTTCAAATGGGAGATCTGGTTTGATTCTTATGTTCCTTCCTTTGACTTGAGGGTTTTTTTTCTCCCTATTGCTTTAAGGAGTTTATCTTTCTCTTTTTTTTTGCCATTTGGATTACTATATGTCTTGGTGTTGGTTTATTAGGGTCTATTTAATTAAGGACTCTTTTCACCTCTTGGGCTTGAACTGGAGTGCCTCTTTCCAGAGGGTGGGAAAGTTTTCTGTTATTATTCCCTCATCGCTTGTTATTCCCCTTTCTCTATTTCCTATCCCTTCTGGTATTCCTACAACCCATAGATTTTTTTCTTTTATCTTTGTTCATTGAATATGTAACCTTTTCTTCCAATTCTTTACCTCTTATTTCTTTATTGGCTTCTTTGTAATTTTTGGTTTGTAGTTTTTCTTGAAGTTCTTCTATGCGATTCTCCAACTGTGTAAGTCTGCTGTTATAATTTGATAAGATATTTTTTTACACCCTTTAATTTCATTTGTATGAAATTTCATTCCATTTCATTCAACTTCTGTAAAAGTTCTTTGAGTTAGTTGATTTGTTCATCTATGGATTTCTTGAACTCGCTGGCTAGTGATTCCTTGATTTCTTTTGCCAAGGCTTTCATTGCTGCTGTAGACGTGCTGCATCTCAGCAATTCTTGTGGGCCATAGCAATTCATAAGAAGAAAGTGGGAGCATGAGCAGCTGAATATGAAATATAAAATAAATGAAACCACACAGAGAATGTGGGGTCAACACATTTCTGGCAGGAGTGCGACAAGTTTAATTTTTTAAGCAGGGGAATTTATAGGGGTAAAATTAGCCACAGATGAAGAATAATTGTAATCCCAAAGCCTAGTACAACAATAACAATACCTAAGATATGGGTGTGACTGTAAAAATTCTAAGTTACAAGAGAGAAGGTCACAACTTAAGGTAACTCATTGCAAGCTTACTTTAAAAGCAAAATCAGGATTAGGAGGAAGTAGGAAATATCTAGAAACTTGATCTTTCTAGGCTGGACTCTATAGTTTTAGAGGTTAAGTGAAGGGAGAAACCAATTCCCCAAGAATGAGCTTCCCTATTTCTAAAGGAGGGTCAATAATGAAGATCTACATTCTGGTTATGCCCTTGATTACCAGAAACTGCAGTTGCAAAGAGAAAAATTGTCCTTGTTTTTAGGGCTGACTATATCCAGAAAAAGGGGTTCTCAAATAAACTTTGGTGCTGGAATTTCTGAGCCAAATTATTTGATAGAGGCCATTATTTTGCCTGATACATACAAAGGAGAGATAGTCAAATACTGGCTGAAAATGTACTGTGAGACGTCTCTTTGGAAATTCCTCAACCATCCACACAGGGGAAAAAGGCGTTCACAGTGGGCCTTTTGAAGAACCCCATGGGGGCTAAATTAGTTCTACCCCCAGGAAAATCTAACGATACATCTGGTGGGCTGAGCCCCCCTAAAAGCTTAGGTATGCCCTGGCAACTGCCACTTTTAGGTCTTCATCTATTGGGTCCACGAGTTTTGGTGGACTTGGAAACTTGCTTAGATTACTCTCTCTATTCCGGTTGCTAGTGTCTTTATTAGTTTGCTCATACTTCTTTGCATTTGGTGGTTTGGCTTGAAATGTTCTGCCTCCTTTGTCCCATCTCTATAGTGTGGCCCTGTCAGAAGTTGTAGTTCACCTCTCTGTGCTGCCTTCCCCAGCTGCAGTAATGGCGGAGAGCAGGTGGAAGCCTGGGGCAGGTTCCTGTTCAAGTATCTTTTTGTTTGACTTGTATAGGTTACATTAAATGTATTTATTTCAATTTAACTATTCATGAAAACCTGGCTGTTCTCTTGATTTCTTTTCCTTCTCATTTATATGCATATAACCACTAGCAGATATTTTAAATACTTATTTTCTAATATTTGTAAACATTTCACTTTATTAAACACATTTATTATTTTTAAGTTTATAGTGGCGTCATTAGAGTTTTACATATGTATATATAATTACATCTGTAAATAATTAGTTTCACTTTATTTTAAAATGTGTATTTCTTTATGTTTTCATTAAGACCTCTCATAGTAATTTCAATATATATCATAAGAATACAAAGCCTTATTTTGTTTTTGATTTTATTATATTCTTTATAATAATTATTATACTTAAGAATATTTGTTTACAGTGCTATTGATATTGTTGGTTTGAATAAACACAGATACTTCATCTCACCACCATCAATCAAACTGATGAAGATATTCCCCCTAAATCAGCTCCAGTTCACCTATCTGTCTGCTAATAAGATTTTTTTGGCTAGATTCTAATAATACCTTTATTTAAGCACCATGATTACAAACATGTTTGTAGTTGGGTTTCATTTATAAAATTGCCTTCACCACCACCAATGCTCCCCATCTTCCTCCTCCACTAGCCCTGTCTGTATTTGGAGCAAATATACTACTTCTCTCAATCATTATCATTTTCATGATATTTGCTAGAGTAGTTATTTCTCTCACTGAACTCACCACTCTTTGTGGTGAGCTTCATATTGTGGCTGGTCCTTCAGTCCTCATCTATATGGTCTCTGGGTGTTATTACAATAATGCCATTTATTTTTCTTAAACCCCATAGATAAGTGAGATTATTCTTGCTTATCTCTTTCCCTCTGACTTGTTTCACTCAGCATAATAGTTTCCATGTCCAACCATGTATAGGAAAATTTCATGACTTTATTTTTTCTGATGGATCTTTTTTTCTGATGGCTTCATAGTATTTCATTGTGTATATGTACCACAGTTTCTTAGCCACTAATCTGTTGTTGAGCATATGGGTTGTTTCCAAATTCTGTCTACTGTAAATAGTGCCACAATGAATATAGTCACGAAGAAGGCATTTTTGTATTGTGTTTTTGTATTCCTAGGGTATATCCCTATAAGTGAAATAGCTGGATCATATGGGAGTTCAATCCCAGTTTTTTAAGGAATATACATATTGTTTTTCATAAAGATTGGACTAGACAGTATTCCCACCAGCAGTGAATGAGAGTTCCTTACTCCCCACATCCCTGCCAGCACTGATTGTTCTTTTTCTGTGTGATGTGTGCCAGTCTCTATGACTTGAGATAAAACCTCATTGTTGTTTTGATTTGCATCTCCCTGTTGATTAGTGATGTGAAGCATTTTTTCCATCGAACTATGTGGGATTTAAGAAAAATAAAAGGCATTATGTTAACAATACCCAGAGAAAATAGAGATTAGGGCTGGAAGGACTGGCCCCCAAAGAGTGGTGAATGCAGTTAGAGAAGTAACTAAAATAACAACTATCTTGAGTGAGAGAAATAGAATGCCTGTCTCAAAGCCAGGAAGGGGTTGGTGGAGGAGGGAGATGGGAACATTGATGGTGGGAAGGTTGCTCTGGTAACAGGGGTATTCTTTTTTTATAACTGAAACCCAACTACAAACATATTTGTAATCATGGTGTCTAAATAAAGATATTGTTTAAATTTTTTTATTATTTATATTATACAGAACAATTCTTTTAGTTATTTTAAATAGAAGCCTTTATCCATCTCCAACATGCCTATTTACAGAGGTCTGTAGGTCTTTAATCTTTTTGTTTCTTTTCATCCTTTGACATAAAGACTATAAACCTAATGCCATTAGTTTTATTTTGATAAGTTTACAAAATGAATGTTATCTTGACTGGACAGATCATAGAATACATTTGAAAGATTTTTGGTTGGCACCATACCTCAATATAACTTTTTAAAAATAAAATTGTGAAATAAAGAGTCAGTGAGTAGTGAAAGTAATGATTTGAAGTGTGAAAAACTTACAGTTTGGGATCTTTCTAGAAATCATTATTGAAAACAACATGCATTTCCCTTGTATGAAGGAAGGAGGGCTACTTGTGTGATCATTTTTCATGATTATTATATCATATAAACTCAGTTTTATCTGGTGTTTTTCTTAGAATTATGAACATTGCTATATGTGACTCCTGAAATTTTAAAAATTCTTAGAAGTTTAATACTACATGTTTTGACAATTGAGTATCAGTATAAAGTTATGAGTTTTGCATGAGAAAAACTTAAAATCTTTAAAGATTATAGCAGTAGCTTTATATTAGAGACATACTTACAGACATACTTACATACCTATATTGTGTTAATATTTTACTTCTAGGAACCAAAGTTCTGTTGCCCTGAAATTCTTGAATAACTGCTTTAGTTTATCATTTTCACCAGAGATTACCAGGTTTGTCCCTTGGCCTATTTTTCAGAAAAGAAAAATAATGCAGCATCCCACTGGAAAAGTATTTTCTTTTTGTGAACAAATAGCAAGCATTCCTCATCTGCATTTACTCACCCTGGTATTTAAGTTTTCTTGTGCATTGAGATAGTATAACTGATTCAGGATAAGTCTAGTTTCAATGAAGTTTTTCTCACTTAAAATTATTGCAATTTCTTTTTTCACAGAATAACTTTTTTATGAGGTACATTTTGTAGGTTGTTTTTTAGCAGCACTGTAACTTACTAGACATGACTAGAACCATTTTCTCTAAGTATGAGCAACAAAATTTCTCCAGTTATCATCTGTAGAATTAAAGCCCTTTGGATGGGCTTGGATGGTGGTGGATGGTGATGGAAGGTTAGAGGTCTTTCTCCTCCAGCCCAGGCCAGGTGTTCCCACCCCTTGTAGCCTGCAGTCTGCAATTTTAGGTAGCGGCGGGTAAAAAACTCATAGGCAGTCTTCAGGGTATATCATCTTTATTTATGCCTGGCCAACATGTGTGGCCTATCCTAATCATTTAGGCTGGATCCTTATTCAACCCTGCATTCTAACTTGTCTTTCTGCCATCTATCCTCCAGCTTCCTTCTCCATCTTCTTTCCATGCAAATCCCCTCTTTGCCCCTCAGTCCAAATCTATTTGTTACCAAAGACCCCGCCCAGAAATGAGCAGGTCTTTCTTGTAGGTAAGGTTACAGGAAGAATGGGGGTTGGGCAACAATCATCCTATATCATTTTGGAGGCAAAGAGAATAAGACCAAATGAAGAGTACTATTCAAAAATGTTGATTAACAGATGCTGAAAATATGTATATTTTGAACTATTTATACAAAGTACCACTTTGTTCAGGGTGCATTCCAACAACTTCACTTTTTCTTTAAACTTTGGGCAACAAATTTTTCTTTTGGTGGTCATACGCAAAAAGTTTTTCTTTCCAAATCATTTTATTGGTTTATTAATGTTCTACATATCCCATTTGAAATGTTTCTGCCAAGTAAACCTCATGGATAATATGGTTGACTATAAAACTACTTTAAAAAAAATACACTTAACCATACCAATGCTGTTCTTTATTTTTTAACTATTTTTCAGGGCCACACACAGTGGTGTATAGAATTTACTCCTAGCACTGTATTCACACTCAGGGATCATTCATTGTGGGTTTGGGAGAACATATGGGGTGCTGTGGATCAAACTGACGTGAATTACATGCAAGGCAAGGACCCTATCTGCTGTACTTTCTCTGCAGCTCCCACTTCTTTTCTTATTTTCCTTGCAGTCTATCTTTTTCTTCTCCATACCTTGCCTCACCCTTAAGCCCTTAAGCCCTTGCCTCAACCACTGCTTGACAACTTCAATATAGGAATTAATTTTAAAGTTATTAAATGAAATGAATTATAATCTGCTAATTTAAAAGTCTGTGGTAGGACAATTTATTGGTTCATATTTTGTCTCCATAACAGTGTTTCTCACAAGGATTTATGGGAAAGTAAATCTTAACCTAGATTGTTAAAAAGAAGACATTTTAAGAAATAAATTCCTTATCAAGACAGAGAAAATAACATAGAATTCTATATGAAGCTTATGAGTGACAAATGGAGAAAAAACCTATACAATATGTACTCTAATGATCAAATATATGTATATGCATACATAGTTTTGGGGCCATACCCAGAGGTGCTCAGGCCTTATTTCTTGCACAGAGATCACTCCTGACAAACTCATGAGACCATATCAGGTGTTTGGGATTGAACCTGGGTTGGCCTTGTGCAAGGCACATACTCTACCCACTGTGGTATCATTTCATCCCCTGATGATTATGTAATTAACCTATGAAGATTATTTCTTTCTATTATCATGGTATTTCTTGTTTTTGTTTTTGGGCCACACCAGATGGAGCTCAGGGATTATTCATGGCTCTTCACTGAGAAATTGCTCCTGGCAGATTTAGGGTGGGGGGACCCTATAGGATGTCAAATATTGAACTGGGTCAGTTCTGGATCAGCTGCGTGGAAGGCCAACGCCCTACTGCTGTGCTATTGCTTTGGCCCCAATAATCATGTGTTTATCTGATTGATACAATAAGAGAATAGACTTGGTATTATTTTAACTTAACCCTGCAAAATGTAGTTTATCCATGTTTAGGCTATTTAACAGCTAATACTAAATATGTTTTGTTATCTTTAAAAAATAGATGTCAATACAATGATTATACTGTATTTATTATATTAAACATTAGTTAACTTCTGACAACTGTTACTCATGATGATTTATTTTTCCTCATCTTCCTGCCAATTCACCATTTTACTGCATGCATACAAACTTGGTGTTATGACCATTCTAAGTCTGTCACTGCTAAGAAGCTACAACAAATCCCTTGTGTGTGAATGCTATTTTTATATTGTCCACAGCTTTCTGTCAGGGATGGAAAGCTTCTAAGTTCTCAAGTTTGTAAAAGTCACAGATCAGTGCTTCTCTGGATAGGGAAAACACAAAGCAGAAGCTCAGAGAAAACCTCTTTGCTAAGACTTTGACTTGAAACCAGGAACAATGTCAGCTTCCATGATTTGTTCATATCCTCATCTTCCTATATGGGTTATAAAACCCTAAATATAATGTACTAGGAGGCATTGAGAAATTAAATACACATAGGAGTACTTACTTGGGGAGGAATTTTCAATGAGAAGTAATTTATGGTTATTTGTGTAAGGGTTAACAGTGTTCAAAAGTGAAATGTTTCTATCAATCAAAACTTCATATAAACTTTAAGGTACATTCTTGTTGGTGGAGATATCCTTTTTTTTATATAAAATTTCCCATAAAGAAATGTTCTACTTTTCAGGCTAAAACAAATATGCTTTCATGAAATGTATGCAGTGTATTTCCTACATGTTCCTTTAATTAATTTTTGTCTTTTGACCTCCAATATATATTGTTCTTAGATAAGTTTTAATTTATTTATGAATTTATTTATTTACGTGTCTTCAGCAATCAAATTTTGAATGAAATATTGTTTGAAATAAATAAAAGTTCTCTTCTTAGGGGTGTGTAAAATGTGCCTATCAGTATTTAATTTATTTTATAAGGTAAAATATACTTCATTTTTTATAGTAAAAAGGATAGAGAAACTTCTCTCACAACTAGAGGTGTATGTACCTTTCCATCCTATGGCATTGCTTATATCTGAATTATACACCTGTGTTTGACCTATCGTCAAATCAAATAACTACAAATGATATCATTAGAATAATTAAGTACAAGATTATTATATGATTATACATATTGTGATAAACATTTAACCTTGATGCAGCAAAACCCCACTAAATATACTATGATCCATTATGAATGCAGACTTACAATTTTTAGGACTATTTTTGATAAATAACTAGCCTATATTAACTTTACTGCAATGATTCAAGAAAGCATTTAAAACACTCTTCTACCTCTACTTCATTAATATAAACCTGAGTTTGGCTAAATGCATACTCAAATGGTTGGGGAACAACAATTACAAATCTTAATGAGACAAAGAATGTAAAGATCAGATGCAGAGAGAACTAATCTACAAAATAATCAACACTAGAATAAATATTCAAGCAGACTGAAGACTTTTTCCTGTGTTCTGAGAGGCTGATTTATATAATCACACTCATTTTGGAAGGGTATTAGGCTTGGGGCTCAAAACCCAGCTTTGCCCAGGGATCACTCCTGTTTCTGTACTTAGGGATCATTACTGGTGAAGCTTTGGACTATTAGGCTGCTAGTTATCGAACCTAGTTTAGTCAGAGGCAGGCAATATCTTAACTTCTATACTATCTCTTTGCCTGACCTATATCAATACCTGTGTTTACTAACCAAAGAAAATCTTAAGAAGATTTTTGCTTTTATGACAAAAGCGAAATGCAGAAACAGTGTTCAATATTTGTGTTTTGCAATAACAATACCAAGATGAGAGGTCCCTTTAAGTTTTTTCACCAGGAACTTCTTTACATAGTCTGAGTATTTTTTGGTTTAATTTCTGCTTTACAGTATTATTAGTGTTTGTATTTTATGTATTCCTTGCTAGTGTTTTATAGGTATATTTAAGCTTAGGAATGCTCAAAATGTTTCTATATTAATGATATTTGATTTTTTGTTTTACATGATCAGCTCACAGCATGATTTATAAAACTGTTCTCTACTCAGCAAAATGTCTATAGTTTGATAAAGAAACAGAAAACATTATCAGTCAGGAAGGATAAACTTTGGACACTTCAAAAGGGATACTAGGAAAAGAAAATGATGGCTGAAATCTTCTATTCATTTGGCTTTTATAAAACTTGACTTATGCAGAACATCAATATTATCAAGTTTGGTTTTACTAATTGAAGGATTGTAAATAACTTCCATAAGTTTTCAGAGCTAGGATGTAACTGGGCTGGGATACTCACACAAACTTGTATACTAGACCAAGTTCGTCTGTCTGCTTGTTACTCCATCTAGCAAAAGAATTGTGATTGTAGAATAAAAGGAACATGGGTGGTGAAAGATTTACCTGATTGCATTATCTTCTGTTCAGTACAGAAGGCATTTGTAGGCATGTAAATCTATGAGGTCATAGAAAGGGGAATATGAGATTAGTAATATTGTAGGATCTTGGACCAGTTGATTGACATTGAAAGTCAATAGTCATCCCTCTCCCCATTATCCAAATTCCTAACTGTGCATGAGATTACTTATACAACAGTTCTGGTTGCTAATTTCTTACATCTGCTACATCAGAAAAACCATTCCTCTTAGACTTCTTTCTTTTTCTTTTATTAACCTCGTCAAAATCAAGCTGTGACCTGTGGTTTGTGGTTTGTGAATACATTGGAAAAGGGAATTCTATGTATTATTACTTCAATATAAAGCACACTGATTAGAATTGGAGCAATAGCACATCAGATAAGGCATTTGCTTTGCACACTGCTGACCTGGATTCAATAGCCGGTATTCCATATAGTACGCTGAGCCTGCCAAGAGAGGTTCCTAAATGCAGAGACTAGAGTAACCCATGAATGCTGCTGGATGTGGCTCAAAAAACAATAAAATAAAATAAAAGTAAAGTAAAATAAAATAAATAAAATACACTACATAAGTTCTGCTGGCCATCTTAGAAGTCAAAATTTATCTGAATACTGAATATAGAAATACATAAATGTACAGACTAAAATATACTGAATATAGAAACTACTGGAAATGGTTTTTATATATGAACATATTCCTTGAAAGTCCATTTTCTATTTATACCTGAAAAGCATGCCTTCAATTTAGTAAATCATATAATACTGATTGAAATATGGGGATATATGTTAAGATATGGAAAGGCTGGCATTTATGTTATTGACAGCATACAAATTGAATGGAATTTATGAAAGGCTCAGAAAATAGTTAGGAACTGAAATGAGTTGTCAAGTGTTTGAAATGGAGGAACTCATAAAAACTCAGATGTAATTTGCTTCTGGCGAATAATGAGTTTTAAGGAAAATATTTCCATGTGTGAATTACATAGCTTTCCCGTAGTCTATAAATACTTAAAGATCCCCCTACTTTGTAGCTTTGCTTGCTCATAAAGAGACTAAATGTTTACACAGAGCTTCTTTCACATGGTTTGTTATGTGTGTTTTTGTATCCACATGTGTATCTATATGAATGTATTTTGTGAATGTATGTCCTGATACCCTCCTGTAATTTAAGAATCCTATATTTCTAAATGATGGCTTTCATTCTTTACCATTGTCAACGGGTTTCCTAGGGAGAACATGTGTGCTAGTTACTATTGCTGTTTTCTCATTTCCCATTCAGTGTCATTCTGTAACTCTGAAACCCTTTCCTTAGTTGCTTTCTATCTCCAGCCTTTTGAACCTTCTTCAGCTCTTCAGTTTTCTTCTCAAGGCAATGTTGGTGCTTCTTTTACACCATTCACATTTACACGCTTTTCTTTGACTTACCTTCATTCCCTACCAGAAAAGCTCAAATGTATTTTTCCACATTTTTTTCTTGTTGACTAGTGAAACAAAAAAAAGAACATCATTTTTCAAACTTGTCAGTTGATGATCTAGTGCTGTCAACTGTCACAGACCATTTGGTCTTGACACAAAGGAATCTTCTGGAGTCCCTTGAAAGATGTGTACAGGGGGTCAGCAAATGGGAAATAGAGGCCAAGGAGTGAAGTTAAGTTCAAACTCTATTCCATTTATTCAAGGCAAAAGTAAAATACTTATACTCAATTTCTTGACTAGTCATAATTTTTCAGACAAAGTTATTTAGACAAAACTAATTTTACCAAAAAAGCTCAAGGGCAAATAGCTCAAAGCATATTTTGACACAGGGCATTATTTTTCTTTTGAAGCCATTTTTTGCTCTCAGAGAGCCCTAGCCAACAAGGTCAGTTAGTATTGTTTTGATTTTAAACATACCAAACTGGGGCCTGAAATGTTAACCCTTGCTATGACTGTATCAAAGCTAAAAAGCAAGGTTATATGAGAGGATGAATTATATTTTTATAAGACTAAATAAAAATAATTGAGTCTAAGCAAATGTTCCTCACAGGTTGTGTTTGTATGTCTCAGTAAATTTTAAAATGTCAGCTAAATTATGTCTCAAAAATATTTTTTAAAATATCAGCTAAATTAAGTCTCAGATAATATTTATGCTTACATCCCTATATTTCCCGAATGCCTCATGAACAAGCAACCACATTTTTTCAGGGCCCTAATACATGTAAATACAGATTGTTTTTTTCAAGCATCTTTTTTTACAGGTGCCACTTTTTTCAAACTTCCTCTCTTAGAGTACAAACTGCTTTGAAAACGTTCCTGTAATAGCAGACAGCATTTTTACAAAACCCTCCCTCAGGCAGTTAGGGCCTTTTAAACTTGGTACCTTCTTAGGTCTCAGGATTTGTTAACACGGGGGATGTAGCAGTCAACCATAACATGAATTCTATGATATAGTTTATTTTAATGTAGGTACTGCAAATTACAAAGTTATTGACAATAGAGTTTCAGACTTCAGTGTTCCAGAATGTTCCAAATCCAGTGCCACGCCCTACTGGTGTCCGCATCCCTTCAGCCTCCCATCTTCCAGCTTGTCTCCTTAACAGGCACATTTTTAAATTTAATTATTGTGTTTTGAATGCAATACTTACAGTAATATTGGTTCTTAGTGGTTTAGATATATTCAGATCTCTCAGTTTTACACATCAGAAATGTCAAACAATAGTTTAAATCTCTTTAAACAAATGAAAATGTAACCCCAAGCGAAGGGCCAGGAGTTTACTTAAATTTTGCTTATTCAAGAAATGACATCAATAAGTGATACAATAATGACCATTATTTTATGCATGGTAATTTGTATTAGAGAATTGAGTCTATTAATATATCTAGATATTAATAAAATATGAAAAATAATATAAAATTATATTTGTGTCATTTGATATGGTGTTGTAAACAGCAGGTAAACACTATATGAATGCATTTTCTTGTAAGGGAGATTCATTGTTTTTCTAGGGAAATGAATTTTTCAGACTTTAGTTATTGGTGTATATACTTAAATTTATTGGTGATTGCAGCATCACTTATAACTTACTTTATTTTCAGATGACCTGTGCTTTATTTGAGGGTGTATATACTATGTTATAATGATTGAGATATCTGGGAGCATTAACTCCAAATGAATAGGATTTCAATGTTTCTACTCTTTTTATAGTATTCCTAAGGCTTAATTTATAATATAGGAAAGGCATGAAGACACTTGGATGATATGATACATTTTTTATTGCCTACTGCTCTCCCTAATAAGGTCAGGATATATTAAATACTAGTCATAAATGGTATGTATATTATTGAGAGATATATTCCCTTTAGACATACAGTTACATATTACTGAGAACATACTCATATAGTGATACTGCTTTATTGTACTGATATAGTATACTTATACTGTTATTATATTTATACTATCACTAAAACATACTATGCTTAACTTATCATTCATTTATTTTTTCTTATTTTCGTTTTTGGGCCATACCCAGAGGTACTCAAGGTTTGGTTATGTACTCAGGAATCACTCCTATTGGCTCAGTGGGATCATGTGGTTGACCTGGGTCAGTCTGTCATGCAAAGCAAATGATTTATCTGCTATGCTATAACTCCTGCCCCAATCATTTATTTCTTTGGGCGGGAGGTTGGGTCACACCCGGCAGCACTCAGGGGTTACTCTTGGCTCTATGCTCAGAAACCGCTCCTGGCAGGCTGGGGAGACCATATGGGATCCCAGGATTCCAACCACTGTCCTTCTGCATGGAAGGCAAATGTCCTACTTCCATGCTATCTCTCTGCCCCCCTCATCACTCATTTCTTGATTGATGCTTTCTATTTTGTTTCTAAGTATTTTGCAAAGTGGTTCTTTTATTACTCATTTAAATTCTTTTCAATATATGTATCTAATTTAAATCGATTTATATTTTAGTGAATTAGCTGTTAAATAAGAAGTACGAGGACACTTACAAAAAAGGTATTTAGAGGACTGGATTGATAGTACAGTATATATTGTATTTTTTTTTTTTTTGCATGCTGCTGGTCCACCCGTGTTTGTTCTCCAGCACCCAGTAGTGATATACCTAGATCCCTGTACTTTTTCTGAACACTTCTAGGAGTGCTCTTAGCTGTGGCCAAGCCATCCTCTTCCCAAAATAAAGGTTGTTTAGGTGCACAAAATCTTGGTATTTTACTAAATATGTCTT
This sequence comes from Suncus etruscus, assembly GCF_024139225.1. NCBI lineage: Eukaryota > Metazoa > Chordata > Mammalia > Eulipotyphla > Soricidae > Suncus > Suncus etruscus. The sequence continues at coordinate 74,924,550 of NC_064863.1, forward strand.
AACAACTATTAAAAGTATATTTCTTTTCTTGTCCTTTGTGGTGCTAAGAAACAAACCTAAAACCTTATATATGTTAGACATAGACTCTAAGCCTGAGCCCCAAACAGCATTTTTTAATAATGGAATATTTTGGATAAATATTGTAAGCCTTAGTCAACTGGCAACTAGAAAAGATGAGAAAGAATAAAGAATTGACTTTTGAGAAAAATGCCAGTGATATATTGCCAACTTAAAGAAATAATTTGAATTGGGGTATGTGTTTCCATGTATGTTTTAAAATATTTATAAACTAATAAGTAACTATAACTAATAATAAAAACTTACAATTTCAGGTCACACATATTTTACACAATGCTTTATCAAATATAATATTCTAAGTCATAAGAATTCACTACATTTAACTTATGGGCAGTATGGGAAGTCTTGGAAAATGTAAGAAGAAAAAATAAATCAAAAGAAGGAAAATCATCTTTATTAAATAATAAATTTTAAGTGCCCTATATTGAACAGTGAATGAAATTGTCTATATTTTAAAGTGAGTAAATTTGTTGTATAATGAATGAGATTATTCACTGAATGAAATGTTTTGGTTTCATTTACATGCCATTGGGTGGACAAACCCATAGTGAGCTCACTTTATGTTCAAATCTAGACTAACCATGACAGGATTTTAAAACATGACCCTTGACCATAAAAATAATATCTTCATCACGGACTTCATCAAGTCCGTAAAAAGATCTGCTTGAAGGCCCAGAGAGATAGCACAGCGGCGTTTGCCTTGCAAGCAGCCGATCTAGGACCAAAGGTGGTTGGTTCGAATCCAGGTGTCCCATATGGTCCCCCGTGCCTGCCAGGAGCTATTTCTGAGCAGACAGCCAGGAAAGTAACCCCTGACACCGCTGGATGTGGCCCAAAACCAAAAAAAAAAAAAAAAAAAAAAAGATCTGCTTGAGACCCTTCGAAATAACAACTAAACTATTGATTAAAGATTTCCCCTTTATCATCTGCCATTCATAATGCAGAATTCTCTATTTTCCTCTTTTTTATTTAATATATTTTTTATTTAAGTAACATGATCATATTTGGGTTACAGTCATAAGTGGGTGTCCTGGTTATTTTCCTCTTTTAATTATTGACTCTAGTCTAAGACAGGTTATCTTTTTTAATAATTGGAATACAGAAGTATGAAAGAAAGAAAGCAAAAACCAATTCAACAATAAAACTTTATATAGTGCCAGAGATTTCTGTAGGGATATATGATTTTTTCTTGATAAATTTTAAATGCATTATATAATCTGGGTTCTGATGCCCTAAAGAAGTGTTGCTTATTTCAGTGTTTAAATGCTTCTTTGATCAATGCTTACTTATTAGCATCTACAATTGCAGAAAACTCTCAGGATTGAAAAGATGCTATATGTTATTTGGCCTTTAGTAGCCAGCATATGACTGGTGGACATTTTAAATTGTGGAACTTCTTCCCAGAGAGACTTTCATTTACAAAATACAGAAACATAAAAAAAATAATTCAAATACATTAAAAGAAAACATGTCATGATATGTACAGGTTACTAAAACTATCAGCATTTTAATTTTTTTTGTTGTTTGTTTTTGGTTTTGGTTTTGGTTTTTGGGCCACACCCGGTGATGCTCAGGGGTTCCTCCTGGCTATGCGCTCAGAAGTCGCTCCTGGCTTGGGGGACTATATGGGACGCCGGGGGATCGAACCATGGTCCGTCCTAGGCTAGCGCTGGCAAGGCAGACACCTTACCTCTAGTGCCACCATGCCGGCCCCCATTTTACTTGTTTTTAAATATAAGGGTTCCCCTGCCGGTTTCTAGTGGATGGAAACTATATAAAGTCTAAATTCTTTTCTTTGTTTTGGGGCCACTCCTGCCTTTGCTCAGGAGATTCTCTTAGATCTCCCTCAGCGGTCACTCCTGACAGGGCTCAAGCGAAACCGAAATAGGGTTGGCTGGTACAAAGGATGTATGTGACTTTCCCACTGTACTATTACTCCAGCCTTGTTGCTATTCTGGAAAGTGACTTTATGTTAGGAAAGCTAAATATCTGGATAAATACACACATAGTCATTCATGTTTCCTTAGTGTTAGAAAGTGATTTATAATTTATCCTGGTAAAAAGGGTGAAAGTCCCAAGGTTATTCTAAGCAGATCTGAAATATTTACTCAATGGTTTTATGGTCAGAATTTGACAAAGAAAATAGAAACCTTTTTTTTAATCTCTTTTGTGCAATAAAAATTACTATAAAAGTAGTGTTTAAAGGGACAATGAATTTTGACTACACCAGGTCAATATTGATTGTTCCTATGTTACTATTTTGACCTTACAGATCTTAAATAATACAAAATTACCATTTCAGCAGGTGAAACTGTATTTGCAATTTTTATTACATTTGAAGAAAGCTCAATTTTTATTTTTATTAAGGATATTTTATGTGTTTGGGAAAATCACCAACATTATTAAAATTAATTTGTCAAAACATTTGAGTGTTTAAAACTATTTTGAAATAAGTTTTGATGATTCTTTGATGCATTTATCATCAAAAAGAAGTTAAATAGTGTAATGTGTTAGCATGTCAGATCAGTATGACAGGGAAGAATTTTTAAGAGGCCTATTCAAAGCATAATTAATGACTTTTTGTGAACAATCTTTATTGACCAATAAATAATAATAAGTTGGGAAAAAGCAGATATTTCAAAGGCAAGGAGCATATGTCTTGCCTTCTTTAACTTGACTTTAGTCCTGGTACTGCATTACCTCATCTGGTATGGAACTGGTGGCCGCCAGCAGTGTGGGGTATTTGTACTTTATTGCCAACTTAAATAAGTGGCCCAGTGTATTAAGAATTACTGGGATGAAATCCCACACATACATTAAAAAAAAAACACAACTCAGTTAACTTATTTCGTCCCAGTAAAAAAGTAAGATAGTTAGATTCAGCATAGAGTCCTTGTCCCTGATATGGTAACAGTCAAAATGTTTGAATGACAATTTTCTCTATTTGAATATCAAATTTGGTTGATTATTTGCATATCAATTTGAATATGATTTACGTCAAAAATATGTATATGTATAATTAACACACAATCTACATATATCATTGGATGAGTATAACAAAAGAGAATATATCCATAAATTTATTTTTTTTGTTTTTTTTTGGGGGGGGGAATCACACCCAGCATCACTCAGGGGTTACTCCTGGCTCTACACTCAGAAATCGCTTCTGGCAGGCTCGGGGGACCATATGGGATGCTGGGATTCAAATCACTTACCTTCCATCCTATTGGGGGACCATATAATTTAAATTTCCACAGAACTAACAACCATATAGCATAAAATATTTCCTTTTTTCTTACTCCTTTTTTCTGACAAATAGATCTTTGTTATCTTTTGGATCTCTGTGTGCAGGATGCTACTTGCTGTCCTATTTCTCTGCCTCCCACTAGTAAATATTTAAAAAATTCTTTCCCAGTATAGTGTTTTCCCCCAGTGTTTATTATTTGGTTGAAAATATATCTTTACTATATGACAGTTCTGTGTTTTTTAATTATTTCTCAGCTCTCTTAAGCTTTGACTATTTTTCCAGAGTTGTATAGTGAAAATGCTTAAAGCTAGAGTTAATGTGTTTTTCCTGAGCCCAGGGTTAGGGCTAAAAGAAAAGGCAGTATATTATAATGATAAATGCTGCTTTGGGTGATGGGGAGTGTACTTTCTGTTCCAGGTTCCTGAAGCTCTAGCTTCTCCTATAACACTGCTTCCTCTTTGGACAAGTGTGCTCTTCTGGATAATTTTATTGCTGAGATATAATCACCTGTCTCAGGAGTCCCAAATACCCATTTTCCTAAAACAAATAAACTTTTGCTCCAACACTTAGCAACAGTATGTATTATTTTGTGTTTCTTTAGCATGGCACTATGATTATGAGAACAGGTTTGTTTTTATTGCTGAACTTTATTGTAACATGATTGCACAACTTTCTCACAATTGATCTTACTTTTCACGTGTGGCTGCACATTTTGGCCAGCAACAAGGTAGAGGTCTAAATAGCACATTTTCTATTATTAACTATTATATCATCTAATCACTGGTCCGGCGGAGATTTTTATGAAAATAGTCTCCATAATACAGAGTGGCAATTAATGATGCCAACTAATTATGTAAAAAGAGATTTTTGGTATTTGAACAGGATCTTAAACTTGAGTCTCTTCTTGCTAGGCATATAAAGCCTTGCCCAATGCTGGTTTTTTGTTTGTTTTTGTTTTTGTTTTGTTTTGTTTTCATCTTTTTAAATTTTTTTTTCCAAATGTGGTCATGGACAATGTCACTGAGTAACATTCAAGTAACTGGTGGTTTTTCCTGTGCCGCTGGCTGTTCAGGACTGTTCAGGTAGAGTTTGAAGCTGATCCAGTAGGCAAAGTTCTATTTGAATTCCTAAGTACAACATCATATATGTAATTTTGAATATAAATTTAGAACTATCTTCGCTTTCAAGCAGTTTCTGTGTTTCATTTAAAGTCAGAGATGTGACTTTTTTTATTTCAATCCTCTTCCAACCCTACTTTCACTCTTCCTCCAAGTCATGGATGTTTTCAGTCATCAGTGACACTATCAGATTCAGAGTATTAATGAACTGTTGTGTATCTTCCCACCTACCTAGTAAATACACAATAATTTAATTGAGATGGTTTATTTATATTTTTCCTATTTTTAGGATTGGGGTAAATAACAGTATCCTTAGAACTTTTCAAGGTTTTTAGAAGACCTGGGGGCCCAAGAAGTGATACTTTGTCACCTGAGCTGGTGTTTCCTGGAGTATGAAGAGCTGTTCACTTTTCTCCAGCAGTGTTTAGGAGCTTCCAGGGCAATATATTCTCAGTGATCTCAAGAAACACTATTTCATAAGATAGAAGAAGTTGGGTTAATACAAAGCCAGCTAGTTCCTTAAGTCTGGTACTGATAAAAGCATCTTTTCTAATAGTTACTTTTAATTACTCACTCTATTATTTAATCAGTAACTCTTATTTAGTAATTATAGCTTCAACTGGATCTATTTGAATCTTTGGTGTTCTGCCAAGCAAAAGTCTGCCTCACATTGTTCCCTGTGTGTCAAATGATCCCCTAAGTTGTTACTCTCTAGATCCTGTTCCATCTGCATTTTTGCCATCCTTTTGTCACACATGAGTCCTAGTTTTAGAGGATTTGACTGATGATAGGAAATCTATTTCTACACATTTCACCAATTATATTCATGCATTGCTGCTTTCCATAGCATTTATTTTTCTCAGTTAAGAAAATCCTTCAATTTAATGATCTCATAGAAAATATTATTTTTGGTTTTAACTGTATGTCATATATTAAGGAGGCACATCATAGAAATTAAATATTTGTCATACATTATTTAATGACATAGCAGTAGTTAACACAAGTCATTGAATAGTTGATAGTTGAACAGTTACACCATAATGATCATATTGTATTAACTAATATAAAAAGACATATAGGAAGTGGTAGAATATAGAATGTACAGTCAAATTTCTTGGTTTGAATACCGGTTACACTTTTAGAGGTTCTGTTTCTTTGCCTAGATTGTCTAATTTCTCCAGACCTTCCTTCTGAAAAATGGGCTGGTAAAGATAACAGATTTCAAAGGGTTACTGTGAGGACTATATGTGTTAAAAGTGTATAATATGTGAGTATTTAATATATAAGTTTGCTGTTAATGATGATACAAATGTATTGTAATGTAAGTTCCAAGAAGGAAGAGGTGAGAACTGCATAGTTGGGTAAAATTGAATATAGAGATTTTGATGACTGTTTTGCAAGGCACTAACATAATGAACAACAAATTGAAAGGAATTGGGTTAAAGTGGATAGCTTGAGAATTGAGTCAAGTTTAAAGTAAATGTGTTATATAGTTGGAAGATATTAATATTAAAGATTATTTGATTGATATTTTTTTGTTTTATAGGCAATTCCTGCTGGTATTATATTATATCTCTGGTCTCTACAGATTCTAAACTATTTCTAGACTATTAGAGAATTGCCAGCTAGTAGTATTATTATTGGGTTCTTTCTTTTTTTTGGGGGGTCACACCCAGCAGCGCTCAGGAGTTACTCCTGGCTCTATGCTCAGAAATTGCTCCTGGCAGGCTCAGGGGACCATCTCGGATGCCAGTATTTAAACCACCGACCTTCTGCATGAAAGGCAAACGCCTTACCTCCATGCTATATCTCCGGCCCCTGATTGGGTTTTTTAAAGCATAAAATTGAGGAAATGAATGAAGTCATACTCTAGTGTAAGGAAATGAGGTCAATACGAGTATTTCAAAATTGAGTGAGACTGAGAGAATGAAGAAGATGGAAACAAAAGATGTGGAAGTAGGTAGAACAATATTAAGCCTACTGCAGTTGAGAAAGGGAAATTAATCGAATCTGGGTTTCTTAACGTTCTATCAATAATATAAACATCAATAATACAGCATTGTAAGACTAAGATTATTTTTTAATTGAATTGACATGAGTTGTTCATGAGCAGCTGGAGTGACAGTACAAAGGATAAGGGATTTGCCTTGCATGCACCTTACCTGAGTACCCATATGATCCTTTGAGCCCTCCAGAAGTGTCCCTGAGTACCACTTAAAATAACCCAAATAAAAGTTGTTCATGATTGAAGTTTTAGAATCTCAAAGCAAGCATGAACTATGTGTTTTATAAATATGACTATAAATAAAGTCATTATTTTTCAGAGGAATTACAAAATGACTATATAAGAGAATATTACTACTCTTCTTAGTAATGTTAAGCGTTAAATGTCAAAACCGTGGTGAAAAGTACAGCTTTCTGCAAGCCTTAAAATTTTGAATGAAATTGCTAATTGCTATTATGGTAATTGAAATGATAAATGACCTTTAATTCAGATGTTTGTTATTCAAATTAATAGAATTCTAAAATACTACATACAAAGCAACTATTGTAGAACACTTCCATGGTGGTCTGTTAATTGTCTCATAGATTTTACTAATAATTTAATGTCTTGCATATAAAATAATGATGGAATGGAATTTAAGCAAATATGTTATTACATAATTAATTAATTCTTTGAGGAGTTATACCAAGCATTATATAGTGATATCTATAAGATTATGGCATAAGTATAAAGGAGTGTAGTTGCTTTTGAAAGAAAGGGGAAAAAACTTCAAAAATATAGTCATAAAATTCTCGCTTCGATATTTGTTAAGTTGACCCTCTATGAGCCTTAATTTTCAATGATTTTGTTAGGACTATAAATGGATTATGGGGAACTTATGAAATTCAGAGTATATGGAATTTATGCTATTCTGTATAGAAATATTAGTGTTTTTTTAGATTTGTGTCAGACTTTTTAAAGCAGCATAGATTGCACTTACACATTGTCACATACCCTGTTTTATGTCTCACTCAGGTAATTCTATTATTGTCTACAAGCACCCTTATTTAGAACTTTTTCAGCCCTATTTCCTCTCACAGTATAGGTCAGCTAGAAAGTGAAATTGGAATTTGCATGAATAATTCTCAAGCATCTGGGGGGACTAATTGAAGTGAACAAATGAAGTATATACCAGCACCTGGCACCAACAATCATGTGCAAGTTATAAGAAAATTCTAGTATTTTATAATGTATTACAATCTGGAGACTCAAGGAACAAAGTAATTGTACATGGGTTCTGTTTTATTTATCTTAATGTTTTTTGGCTGAAAATTCAAAGTAAAGATATCAGCAAGGGGACTTCTGAGAATTCTATTTATGGATGATTGTCCTTCCACTGTAAATTTACCTTGTCCTCTTTCTTTGCATCTTTGTTCTCATAATTAAAAATTAAGAAAAAGAAAACTCTAGTATTTATAGCTTGTGTTTTATTCCACTTAAAATAAAACGATACTGTGTGGATTTTTAAAATTCGATTTAATTCTATGAAAGCAATTGTGATTTACATAATCCTCAGAGTTGGGTTTCAGACATACAATGAATAAGGACCAATACCACCATCAATGCTGACCTCCCTCCACCATGTTCCCAGAGACCACTTAAAGTTTAAATTGTTAGAATTTTGGTCTCTTGATGCCATTGCTGTTGATTTTGGCTTGAATATTTAGTTCTGTCCTTTTTCTCCACCCATGCACCTGAGACTTCCTGGCTCCAGGCCCCGATCATTTCATAATGTTTTTAAAGTAAAATGAGTGTGTCAACTTTGCTATAACTTTTCTATTAAAAATGTCCAAGGATATGAGCCTTATTTTCTAACTACCATTTGCACCTGGCTAAAAATTGCAAGTGCTACAGCATAGCTGGGATGCATTTGCTAGCCTCTGATGAGGAAGGGCAGAACCGTTTCTGAGATCTTTTCTCTGAACATTTATTCTTGTAGGAAAGGAAATGACAGTAAGTGCATCAAATGTTTCACTCAGAAAAATCTGAAAACTTTAGAATTTTATTTAATTATTTTTAATTAATATCTTCATTTAAGCATCATTATGACAAACATGTTTATAGTCCGGTTTCAGTTATAAGAAAAGAACACCCCCCTTCACCAGTGCGACATTCCCACCACCAGTGCCAGGAAAAATCAAAATGCAAGTTATGTGCACAGATTTCAAAATAAGAATAGTACTAGAAGGATAGTACAACAGGTCTTGTGCCTTGCATATGGCAGACCCAGATTTGATCCCCAGCACCACATATGTTTCCCAGAGTCCAAAAATAATTCCTGAACACAGAGCTGGAGAAAGCCCTGAGCATTACCAGGTGTACTTCTTCCCAAGAAAAAACATTAATAATAGATATATACATTGCATTCTTTATTAAATATATAGATATTCCATCTTGAAAGTTAATGATAAAAATTATGACTAAGATAACATTTTAAATTAATTGATTTTAAATTAAATTAATTGATAAGCTCAGTGCTCATTTTTGGCTCTATACTTGGGAATCACTCCTGGCTTTACTCTGGGGAATATCTGAGTGCTAGAGATCAAATCTGGGTTGTCCAAATGCAAAGTAAGTGCCTTATCTGTTGCACTATTATTCTGACTACACAGATCATCATTTTTTTTTAATATGGAACGCTTCACGAATTTGCGTGTCATCCTTGTGCAGGGGTCATGCTAATCTTCTCTGTATCATTCCAATTTTAGTATATGTGCTGCCAAAGTGAGCTCTCAGATCATCATTTTTTTTTTTTTGGTTTTTCAGCCACACCTGTTTGATGCTCAGGGTTACTCCTGGCTAAGCGCCCAGAAATTGCCCCTCGCTTGGGGGGACCATATGGGACGCTGGGGGATCAAACCAAGGTCCTTCCTTGGCTAGCACTTGCAAGGCAGGTACCTTACCTCTAGCGCCACCTCACTGGCCACCAGATCATAATTTTAAGGAAAATTTTTAATGCCTGGATTTGGGAATGTAATATTTAAGAGTCAGTGTTGTAGTGAGTAGTGACTTGAAATGCAATTTCTGAAGCCTGGCTATCTAGGTTCAAGTAATTATTATTATTTAAAAATCTTTATTATAACAACGTGATTTGCTAAGATGTTCATAATAGTTGAGTCTGCTTTGATGCAACTTTCTAATTAGATCGTGATTATTTTTAAACAGCCACTAACTAGCATAAGGTCTGTATTTAATACTGGCATATTAGTTGCCCCATATATACTGAAAGTAATCATTGGAATTTTTTCATACATTTCTAAGGCACGTGAGTTTGCACACTTGTATACATGTATAAATGTACATGTATATGTATGTGTGTACATATATTTAGTTTGGAACAATGAGCATACAGTAAATGATATATTATTTCTATAGGCATACCTCATTATACTTTGCTTCTTTATAGATATTGAGTTTAATAGAATTTGAATTGTTGTGTGGTATATTTTGGTAATTCTCATAACATCTCAAACTTTTCAATGTCATTCTACTTACCTTAGTGATATTTGATAATTTTCCCCTATAATCGCTTTGGAATAACAAGGATTACCCATAAAATGTGACCAGTAACTGATAAATTCTGTGTTCTGGACCTAGATTAGCCAATTCTGTTTGAGCCTCTCCTTGAGCCTTCCTCCTACCCATGACAGATTTTAACATACCTTCCAAGGGGTGGTTCTTAAAATAAATTAAAAATCCTCTCTAGAAAAAACATATAATAAAGTAAAATATGGTTTTACCAATATGGAGAAAATTTCAGTAGCTTAATAGGTCAAATTAGAAACAACATTTGCTTTAGCCAAAGCACAATTCAGAGCCAACCAAGTTCTAATTTCCTTTACTTCTATGAAAATTGGAAGCAGAAAGAAAGCTTCAGAATAAAAGTTATAATATAATAAAACTTGTTTCATGAGGTTTAAGGAAAGAAGCCATGGGGCTGAAGGACTAGTGCACTTGCTGTGCAGCACTCAGCTGTCCCTGGTTTGTTCCTCAGCACCGGGTATGGTCCACCAAGGCCTAGCTGGAATGACTCCTGGAGTGAAACAAAACACAAATGAAAACAAGCCATCCTTGTTATAGAAGTCCAAAGTGAAAGAGTAAGTGCTGTCATAGAAGCTGTAGAAAGTGATCCAGAAGTTGGGGTCGGCGAGGTGGCGCCAGGAGTAACCCCTGAGCATCAAATGGGTGTGACCCAAAAAATGAAAGAAAAAAAAAGAAAGTGATCCAGAAGTTGATCCTCACACAGTTGCTGAAGGTGGCTATACATAGAAAATTTTTTAATGTAGATGATTGAACTTCTGTTGAAAAGAGATGCCACCTAGAATTTTCATATATACGAGTTGGAGTAAAAGAATAGTGAGTATGACATTTGCCTGCACACAACCTACCTGGGTTCAATCCCTGGAATCCCATTTGGTCCCCCACACCCACAAGGAGTGAATCCTGAGCAGAGAGCTATGAGTAAGTCCCGAGCATTGCTAGGTGTGATCCCAAAATAAACATAAACCAAAAAATATTTTCACAGTCTGAAAGAAGAAAGAGATTTCAAAACTTTAAATATTAGGATTTGTTGTACAATAAGCAATATGTTCGCCCTGTGTAAGGAAGACCTGTGTTTGATTTCCTGTCCTGGTCTTTGTATCCTTTGAGAATTAGAAGCTTCTTAATTTAACATAGAGTTAGTATACAGATTTCTGAGTCCTACCAAGAGTGATATCTGAGCACAGAGCCAGGATGAATATAGCTTATGCCAAAAAAACAAAACAAAACACTTTTAATAAATTTTATTGTGATGAAAATGAATTATGAATCTTTCACAGTACTATTTAAGGTACACAGTGACAATAAATCAGGGCCATTCCCACCACTAGTGTTGTCTTCCCTCCACCCATATTCCTAGCATGCATCCCATAATTCCCTTCTTTGCCCCCCTGGACTGTTAGTGTAACTGGTTCTCTCTGTGTATAGCTTGTAGATTGATTTTGTTGTGTTGACTTTGGGTTTGGTATTTATGTTTGTTCATTTTTTTTATTGTCACTCAATGTTCATACGACTGGTGTTGGTACCATCCTTTTTTTCTCTCTCAATTTATGAGGCAGAACAAGATGATTCGAAGTATGTGATTCTGTTGGTAAAATAAAGAAAATAAATACTGGGAGGAGTCGGTCTAGATGTTTTAAATATCAATTTAAAAGAAGAAAAGAAAAAATGATGAAAAACATAACAAACAACCAAAAAAAACTAAACAAACAGAAAACCAAAACCAGCAACTATAAGAAAGCACAACAGCGAGAACAACAAAAACCAACAACAAAAACCTACAAGAATAAAAAAAAAAAGGAAGGAGGGCTTATGTGGCAAGGTTTTGTGCTTCTTCTTCTTCTTCTTCTTCTTCTTCTTCTTCTTCTTCTTCTTCTTCTTCTTCTTCTTCTTCTTCTTCTTCTTCTTCTTCTTCTTCTTCTTCTTCTTCTTCTTCTTCTTCTTCTCTCTTCTTCTTCTTCTTCTTCTTCTCTTCTTCTTCTTCTCTTCTTCTTCTTCTTCTTCTTTCTTCTCTCTTCTCTCTTCTTCTTCTTCTTCTTCTTTTTTTACATAAGCACAATAAGTGTCAGGGAAACTAAAAAAGAAATTCCTTGCCCTAAGAGATACAGGGATTCTCCGCCCTTGAAGCATATTGTCATGGGAATAACTGCAGACTCTGTACATGCTCATTTTCACACACAAAGGTTTTTTATGTTGCCAAAAACTTTCTGTTTAGTGTGGATGATAAAATCAGGCCTCTGTAACTAGAGATTTTGATATTTAAACAGGTCATAGGATAGAGTATATCTTTATGGTTCTAGAAGTTCTGTTCCATACCTGTTGTTGTAATCAGTCTTCTGTAATTGGTTTTTGTACAGATCCTAGGATGAAGCCTAAGAGAGTCTTTCTTTATGGTTCCAGAAGTTCTGCTTAGTCACAGCTGTCAAAATCAGACATCTGTAATTAGAGATCTTGGTTATTGTACAAATCCTAGGCCGAAGCCTAGGCTAGGGTCTTTATTTTTTTTTAACTTATTTTTAACTTTTATTGTAGCCAAAGTGAGTTATAAATCTTTCACAGTAATATTTAAGGTACACAATGATCATGAATAAGGGGAATTCCCACCACCAATGTTGTCCTCCCTCCATCCCTTTTCCAAGCATGTGTCCCACTTCTCCTTCCTTGACCCCCCCCCCACCCCAGAATGTAACTATTCCTCACTTGTACAGCTTGTTGTAGATTGGCTTTCGATTCTGTTGTCGTTGACTTTGGGTTTGATGTTCAATTCTGATCATTTTTCATTTCCACTAAATGTTAATATGACTGTCTAGTCTGGGTGCCATACATTTTCCCCTTCAAATTATGAGGCTAAGCAATATGATTTTAGTAATGTGGTTATGTTGGAAGTATCAGAAATTAAAAAGGGAAGAAGAAAAAAACCTAGAAGGAATCGCTAGGTGTTATAAATATGAATTTAGAAGAAGAAAAGGGAAAATGGGGGAAAAGATAACAAAACAACACAAGAGAAAAAGAAAAAAAGAAAACCAACAAAGTCGTAACAACAAAAATACAAATAAAATAGCAAAGAAAGAACAAACAAAAACAAAACCAGCAACTACAAAAGAAGCAAAAAAAATACAAAAGAACAAGAAAAAAATACAGACACCCATACATACAGAAAAAGAAAAAAGAAATAAATACCAACAAAAAACCTAAACCAGCAACAAAAAGGTTTGTTCCTCCTCCTCGTCTTCCTCCTCCTCCTCCTTCTTTTCTTCTCTCTCTGTGTCTCTGTGTCTGTCTCTGTGTCTATCTCTGTCTGTCTCTGTCTCTCTCTCTGTCTCTCTCTTCCTCTCTCTCTCTCCTCTCTCTCTCTCTCTCTCCTCTCTCTCTCTCTCCCTCTCCCTCTCTCTCCCTCTCTCTCTCTCCTCTCTCTCCCTCTCTCTCCCTCTCCCTCTCCCTCTCACTAATAGGCATAGTAAGTATTGGGGAAATTGGAGAAGATATTTCCATGGCCTAAAAGATACAGGGTTTCTCCACCCTTGAAGCATACAGCGATGGGAACTACTACAGGCTCTATACACATTCATTTTCACATCTCGAATTCCTTTTATAGTGCCAGGAAACTCCACTCAGTTGTGGATGATAACATCAGGCCTCTGTAGCTAGAGATCTTGGTATTTGTGTAGGTCATAGGTGGAAGGCTAGGAGAGAGATTTTCTTTACGGTTCTAGAGGTTCTGTCCCATCATTATTGTTGTAATCGGTCTTCTGCAATTAGTGGTCTTGGTTTTTGCTCAGATCTTTGGACAGTGCCTTGGATAGGGTCTTTCAGTGCAGTTCCAGAAGTTCTACTCAGTCGCAGTTGTCAAAGTCAGGCTGCTGACATTAGAAACCTTGGTTTTTATAGGAATCCTAGAGCATGGCCTAAGCTAGGACCTTTTTCATTGGTCCCACAATAGGTTCTGGCCGAACCTTGTTTGTCTAAGTCAGTCTCCGGTATTTGGCAATTTTGGATTTTGCATAGAGCAAAGGCTGATATATCTTCTGGTTTCATCATACTGTTAGGTGATGAGATATGGCAACCCTCTCTTAGATCAAGTTGTTTCCATGTCCTCATGTCAGAATGCCATATCATAACTGGTGCAGGTTGGTGCCAGGGCGGTATTAGGTGTTTCCCAGGGAGGAATTTGTTTCCTGATGTTGTTGCTGGGACTTGTGTTGTTTCTGCGACTGGGGTATGGGGTTGTGGGTTGGACAGTAGCTGTCCAATCACATGGAGTCTAAGTTGGGACCACATGACACATTCTCAGGAAGGAAGGCATTGTCTTATAAAATATAAAGGCTCTTATCCCTAGATCAGAGCTTGTTTCTGTACATAATATTTCCCCTTATTTAAAGTGCCTATGCCAAATTATATTGCCGGTGCATTTGAAGGTAAGAATGACAGGCTAGGGCCCAGAGAGATAGCACAGCGGCGTTTGCCTTGCAAGCATCCTATCCAGGACAAAAGGTGGTTGGTTCGAATCCCGGTGTCCCATATGGTCCTCCGTGCCTTCCAGGAAGCTATTTCTGAGCAGACAGCCAGGAGTAACCCCTGAGCACCGCCGGGTGTGACCAAAAAAAAAAAAAAAAAAAGAATGACAGGCTACACTTTCTCCGGGCCTGGTTTTCACCTGAGCTTTTATCCCAGGCAAGAATTTTTCTAGTAGGCTTTCATACCAAGCAGAGCACCAAAAACAGATGAAATTAAAAAGGGAAAAGAAAGACATCTGTATATTTTGTATAATAGTGAAAATAAATAAAAATAGATTTAAAAAAGAAATTAAAGAAAACAGCTAGTTAAGAGGCTAACTTATGGGGTTGGAGATATAGCAGTGACAGGACATCTGCTTGCAACCAGCTGATCCAGGATGGACGGTGGTTTGACTCCTGGCATCCCACATGAACCCCCCCCATCCTCTGAGCCTGCCAGAGCAACCTTCAAGCGCAGAGGCAGGAGTAACCCCTGAGTGCTGCCGGGTGTGACCCAAAGGAAACAAAAAATACAAACAAAACAAACAAAAATAAAAGGAGGCTAACTTACATTTTGAAATAAACAGACTCGAAGGTATTATTATGGAGGTATTAAACATATAAATGATAAATAGGTATCCCCTTTAAGTCTTTTGAGATATTCTTGTGTGTGTGTGTGTGTGTGTGTGTGTGTGTGTGTGTGTGTGAAATTCAAGTACATTTTCATCACACATCATGTCTTTTTGAGTTTGAGAAATGATTTTCAGCCATAAGGGAGCAGGTAGCGTCCTTGAGCTGGAGGTCCCTCTGGTTCTGAATCGGTAGCATGCAATAGTCCACAATTGGGAGGGTGAAAAGAGGGGCCACAAAGCTTGAGTCAGCAGCAATGATGGTTGTAATTTCTTGCTGAGGCACAAGATGTGGGACTGAGAGGGTGTCCTTATGGTTAGGGAGCTGGATGGTGGTCTATTGGGGAGGAAGGTTGGTCTCAGTAGCTTTTGGGCTAAGAACTGGGGGTAGAGAGGATTAAATAAGGAAGGATAATGGCTCAGGATTGGGGGATGGAAGGATAGAAGGATTCCTGAAGGGGAGAGGATGGATAACATATAAGTGGGGCCATATACTTTAGGCGTGGATTGTTTACATTTTGGGTTTGGCACTCAGAGAGGAGTCCACTGTCTACAAACTCATGCCCACATAAAGAAAGAAATTAGAGGTCTGTTCTTAAGTTGATGATGGAGGTCTGACCCTCATAGGCTGGGTCTGAGCTCTTAAGAAATAATTAAGAAAAGATAGATAATTGTCTAAGATATAGGAGAGAAAGAAGGGAAACAATAAATAAGAGAGAAGAGAAAAGAAGAATAAATAAATACAGTAAAAATAAGTTAAAAAAAGACTGGGCTGGTGCATCAGTGTTGGAGGGTTTTCATGTAAATCTACTTTTTAGGTGTTCCATAAGTTTAACCAAGTACATATAACCTGTCTATATACAGCATAGTTTACTGAGTATGTAAATCCTGTTATTGATGCCTAAATCTCAGAAAAAATTCAAAATAAGACTGCATCTTTACACTGTACTTGATTACTCAATACTCTAATAAAGAAGTATAAGTATATTAGTATTGTTTTTATTTCCATTAGTACAAAATCCTATGGGTTAAGGGGTATTTTCTACTCCTAAGTCATTATTTAAGATATTATTTTCATAAATGCTTGAGTAATTTTTCTTGATTTATCTGGAATTTTTTTATTATTTTAATCAAAGTGGATTACAAATCTTTCACAATAATATTTTAGGTACATAGGGCTAGTGCAGGCAAGGACTCACCAGAGCATAAATTTATGAGAGGAGAAAAAAATTATTAACTAAAACAAAAGCTTGGATGAAATTGATTACAACTTATATGGCTGATTTTTTTTCTTTTTGGTTTTTGTGTCACACCCAGCAGCACTCAGGGGTTACTCCTGGCTCTATACTCAGAAATCACCCCCAGAAGGTTCGGGGGACCATATGGGATGCTGGGATTCGAACCACAGTCCTTCTAAATGCAAGGCAAACTCCTTACTGCTGTGCTGTCTCTCCGGCCCCATATTTGGCTGATTTTTAAGGATTCAATAACTCAATAGAAAATGCAAGATCAGGGGCCGTATTGATGGAGCTAGAGGTAAGGCGTCTGCCTTGCAAGAGCTAGCCTAGGACACACCATGGTTCAATCCCCAGTGTCCCATATGGTTCCCCAAGCCAGGAGTGATTTCTGAGCACATAAGCACATAGCCAGGAGTAACCTCCGAGCATCACCAGGTGTGTCCCAAAAAAACAACAACAACAAAAAAAAAAAAAAAAAAAGAAAAGAAAAAAAGAAAATGCAAGATCAGATGTATGGAAATAGAGAAGTAGACCATTTCAAGGATCACTGAATAGCTATAATCTGGTGCTAAAACTCAGAGTTAAGTTGTTTCTCATGCAGTAGTAAATAAAGTGATATATTGTGGTGGAATATACTATTGGTGAAGATATTTTAAATTTGCTTAAGTGTTGAGCGATGATTTAGATACAATGGTCCTCAAACTACGGCCCGTGGGCCACATATTGTATTTATTCCCATTTTGTTTCTTCACTTCTAAATAAGATATATGCAGTGTGCATAGAAATTTGTTCATAATTTTTGTTTTACTATAATCTTGCCCTCCAGCAGTCTGAAGGACAGTGAACTGGCCCCCTGTTTAAAAAGTTTGAAGACCCCTGAACATTACATAAACATAGTTGATAAACAGTTGAACTTTGAGGGAATTGACACTAATTTTGTAAAAAAAAATCCTACTATGGTTACTGTGCTATCACTTTGAATGTAATGGAGAAATCTTGTGAAAGGGAGAGTTAATTGATGGAGCAAAATGCATTGTTTTTTTTTATTTTAAGAAATAAGCCATTTCATCATTAGTAAATCAGCAACATAAATGCAGTACCCTCAACCAAAAAGAGACTCACTGAGATCTCAGAAAACTATTAAATCACAACATGCCAAAAATGCATATGAATTAAATTAAATGGTCATAGCAATTATAAAATAAAGCTTCAATATTATTGTGCTTTTACCTCTAGAAGTCCTAACTGTAACTTAATTATATTTTCATTTTAATCCTGTTAATACTTAGTACTATTAAAAGGCCCTTTCTAGGAACCTCACCATTAAATAATTAATAGAAATCTTAGAATATAAATTGTTCAATTTTATTTTTAATTTTAAAAGGCTGAGGCAAAAAAAAATCAAAGGACTTTCTCAAGGTCAGATAGCTATTTAATTTCAGTGCCATGCTTTTTATTTCCACTGAAATATTCTTTTAGTTGTAATAGTGTACTTGAGTTATATTGGTTGAGATCCTTTTGTCCTCTTATTGCAAGCCCAAAGTGTTACATGACTTTTGAGATATGTTTCATATTAGAGTAGCTTTGTATTTTTAAAATGTGACATTTTATGTATAAGATTATTTTTTACTAAAATGTTATGTTCAGGAATAATATATTTAGATTTATATTTAGTTTATCTAAAATGAAAATTCAATGTATTAATAAGGTATTTTGCATAAAGTACATATCTACCATATTAATGTATGTTGTAATGTAAACCAGGTAAACTTTCTATTTTACCTGTAAAACTTTACCTGTAAACCAGGTAGAATAGCAGTTGGATAATTAAATTTGATACTCTTTACATTCCAATAAAAAGTCATTCTATTATTAGCTTATTATAATAAACTATTGGAAGAATATCTTTAATTAAGTGATTAGAATGAGATTTATATATATATATGTATAAAGCCTGGTAACTTTCAGAGCTTATAAGGAAAGACTGATGATGTGCAATCCACAGGATTAAATAAAAAAAGTGGTTCTTATTGGAAATCATTAAGATCCTCATGGCTTGCATTTGAAAGAGAAAATCTGAGGTTTCTTTGCAGAAAAAAAATGACTATCTCAGCCAAAGTTGCATACTTGCAAAGTATTTTCTTTGAAGAGTGATTGAGTCAAAAGCTGTCACTGAAGAGAAGCTCCAAATTACAATGCAATTGACTAACTGATTTTACTTGGTTGTACTCATTAAAGGAATCTGACATTAAAAGTAGTATTTTGGAAAAAGCTTTTATCATAACTTAAAAATTTGGTCATGGAAGGACTGTAATTTACTTGCATTGAGAGTTTCCCTCTAAAGAAGAAAATTTAGCTCTTCTCCACTTATAATTTATTGTTTATTGCTTTGAAAATTGTTCCAAGAAACAACAAAAAGTTTCCACATATAATTTGATAAGTAAGGGAGTTATATAAATCAGGTGATAGAGGAGCAATAAAATAATAAAAGGTTATTGCACACAGATAAGTTGAAATATAATTCTGAAGCATTTGAAATCAGAAAGTCAGGCTTCTGTGGAATCTTCTCAAATGGGAATAAAGGGAAGGAAATGCAGAAAAATTAGCTATGTATAAGTCAGCCCTCTGATTGTATTTATAAGGATATTTATAAAATATATAAAACTAGGGCTGTCCAGCAATCTATTCTTTTCTTTGATTCCCATGTTTTGTTTGGATTCAAATCAGTTTTTTTTGGGATCTTAGAATGTAATGGTAGGTGCCATTTTAGAGCAGGTACTCAGCTTAAAAGCACTTTAACGAACTCAGCTTTAATTTAGTGCTTCTATAAAAAGAAGTTCACTTTCTTTTTACCATTTGAGATTCTCTTTTAGAGAGTGCCCGTATCTAAATTTAATATTAGAGGATGTGGTTTGTTTATAAACCAAACTAAAAAGGAGGGATTTTTGTTTGTTGTTTGTTTATGGAAAGTTGGTTGGTTGAGTATCTAGTATTAGTCTAAAGATGGGACCTGGGCGTATTTCTATTCCACAGGAAAGAGAACTGTGATTTAATATTAATGTCAGAAATAAATTTTAATAACAGCAGTACACTTACCTTGTGTCTGTCATTTCTCTCTTAATCCTATCAATGATAAAATATATGCTCTTTGCCTTTTGTTTTACTCCTGTTACCATTATTGGGAATTCCGTTGGTACTCAAACTTATCTCTAAGATTGTGATGTGATAGTGGACAACTTAATATATATATATTATATATATAACAAGCTTAATATATATAAGCTTATCAAGCTACTTATGCTATTGAGTTTATAGTTCCTTAAGAAAGAAAAAATTCATTTTATAAAGTATGAGGCATGAATTGAAGCTAATACTTAAAGAATTTTATTTAATTAATTGTTTGAGATTGAGGAGGCCATACCCTACTGTGCTCAGGATTTACTTCTGATTCTTTACTCCAGAATCACTCCTCACAGTGTTCTGCCCATGTGTTCCTCAGTATACATTATAGACTCAATTCTATACATAAATGCATCTATGTATACATGTAACACACATATATAAATATATAATCAAGTCTACACATATATACATACATATAAAACAGAAAAAGAAATGATCAGGAAACAACCCAAGTAAATCTCTAATATATTTTTATAATATTCCACTATTTGGTTGCACATTTGTTTGAATGGAAAAAATCTAAAATTATTTGCTTTATCAAAGAATATACTTACATGCCTCCTAGTAACATAAAATTAGCATTTAGAAAATAAAATATTATTAATACATAGATCTAAGAATTCTTTCTGGGATATAATATATAGTAATATATGCATGATGTATGTATACCCATAGTTACCACAAAACACATGGATATGTAATTATATATACCAGTATACACATAAACATAAGTTTAAACAATTTCTATTTCATTTTATCTGTATACTGCAGTTTTATGAACCATTACTGATAAAGAGAGTATTTGTTACATTTAGACATAGTTCAATACTACTTAAAAAACCAGCATATTAGAAACAAATCTTTTTTATTTTTAAATTAAAAAAGATTGAATTCAAGTGTTTATGTGCTATATGAAATAAATTTACTGTGCATAGTGGTGAAGTCATTTATTATACAAAGACTTTAAGTTCTAATAATGATACAATATGGTGACAGATACTGTTGAAATTAATCTGAAAATTCTAATTAATTCTAATTAATTCTCACAAGGTGAGATATAGTACAGAGTGGATGGCATTTGTTTTGCATACACCTGACATGTATTCTGCCACTGGTACCACACAGGCCCCTGTGAACCTCTAGGTGTGAAACTTAAAGGTTTCCAAGAACTTCCAGATGGTTCTGATGATATCTGGCATCACAGGGCCTTGAACAGCAACACAGCCTCAAAGATACAGTTCTTGTATCTAATAGATTGCCTGGTTGTTGCGAATCTCTGGGAATAGCTTCAAGTACTGATTAGAGGCCACTTCCCTTACTAATAAACTCAAAAATGTCAATATTTTACGCATTGTTCAAGGTATATTTTGGTTTTCTCCTCTAGAAAAGGAACAAACAGTTTTGCTCTAGGACTGGAGTAAATAGCTTATTTTGAGGGGGCCATTGGTATGAATTTATATTCACTTTAAAACTCAGAACCAAGGCCTAAACGACAGCACAATGGGCATTTGTCTTGCATGCGGCTAACTTGGGTTCAATACTAAGCATCCCATTTGCTTCCCCACCCAAGCCTGCCAGGAGTGATTTCTGAGCACAGGGCCACAGCCTGAAGTATCCCTTGAGTGTCACTGAGTGTAGCCCAAAAATAAAGAAACAAAGCAATATCTTAGAACATAAGCGCAGGAAGATTCTCACCAGTGACCAATAAAATAGACCCATACTCTAAAAAAAAAATCATCTCATTTATTTTAGGAGTATAATGCATGTGTTGTGATGTAATTGTCTACTCCATTGAAATTATTTTCTTTCACCCTCTCTCCTTAAATACCTACTTCTGTGTTAGTCTCTAATTTTTCTTAATGCCTAGTCATGTAGGTAAATAAATACATTAAAAGTCTACGGCAAACGGAATTTTACTTATCTATATTGTTTGTATAGGCATGTCTATGTGTTTCATGTTAAAATGAAGTCACGAATATAAATACCTATGTCTGTGACTGAATTTTAGAACATTAACTTACTAGCTTATTTTAACCTTGATTACATATATTGCATAACATCATCCTCCATTGGGATTTCTTGGTTAGTTGTCAGAGTCTGTAGAGTAAAAGTAAATAGGGGTACAAATACTGGAATAGTGTTTGGTTTCTATAGCACAGTTTTGCACCTAAAATACTGTTGTGTTTTGGGCTCATTTTTTTTAAAAGAACCAGATGATTAAATATTTAGAAAGAAACTAATGTTTTACACCTAGACAATGATTGAAAGCTATGAAAATGGCGTCCATAATTATAATTTTTCCTTACGATTGATACGCAAACACAAGCTAATCTCTCAATTTTGTTTTAGTTGTATAGGAATTCTGTTATGTTAGAATTATATAGCTGTCATAGTTTTGGCTAAAAGTTTAAATTGATAGTTCTACATTTCTATTTCATGTATCACTAACTGGCCATGGACTGTCCACAGACAAAATGTTTTTCAAGTGCAAATTCTATTGAGTCATTCTTGGAGAATTTAAATGAACTGCATTTTTCTCCATGCTACCACAATTCACTACAAATTTGGTAGCAAGACTAAAATATTTGAATGTTAAATTTCTTCATAAGGAACTTTTTAAGATTTCAGGTTGATTTAAATTGGGTGATGTTGATGTCCTGTGGAAGACTAATTTTTTTACACTAATTTAAGTCTTGTAAAAAATTAAGTTCTTCAAATCTGCATCTTTAATTAAATTATTACATGCATTATAAAACCCTCCAAACAATCTGTAGAATTCTACTACTGTTAATGCCTACTCCATGTTTTATCATGTATTTACAGAATCCCAAGTAAGCACAATCAAAATGAGTGGTTATACAGATGTACAATAGTGAGAAAATACACATCTTCAGTGTACTGAAATAAACACATAAGAAATAACAATGTGGACACATGTCAGGAAGATGGAGAACAGAGATCAGTAATAAAGAATGATAAGAAAACTAACTTATTAATTGCGTAGAGTAAAATCTTTTTAAACAAATTTTCAAACTTCAGCTAACATCCTGACCAGTATTCACTTGATGGGAGAGTTCGACTTGTTTTTACCTGTCCTCTTCAGCCAGATATGACACCTGGGGTGGGAGAAAGACTGATGCAAAACTAATCTGGGTTTGAAAAACAGTGGCAAGTACACAGGGATTATTTCCTTTATTTCCTTGCTATTCATAAAGCCATGTCCCACCAGTGAGAGGAGAGCCAGTCTCGAATACAAGCAGGAGTGGTGGAGGAGGGAAATGGGGAGGCATTGGTGGTGAGAATGTTGCACTGGTGAAGGGGGGTATTCTGTTTATGACTGGAACCCAACTACAATCATGCTTGGAATCATGGTGCTTAGTTATATTATTTAAAAAAAGAAATTAAAGATAATTTCTACAGGATTTTATTGGCTACTAGATATATCATGGTGTCATTTTCTAAGATTGGGTTTTTGACAAAATCAAAGTCCATAAGGAAATTATGTTTTCTTAATATACCTAACACCAAACTTACCTTAAAATTAGTTGTTTCATTAAGTATTTATAAACACCAAAAGCCAGAAATTTGTTGAGGGTATCTAGTATTCACATATATATGTCTATATATGTGTAATTACACAGATGACAAATTTTAAAGTGTTAGAAGGGATATAAAAATTATTTCTCTCTAGTTCTTCACTTTAAAACTAAGTGGGAAAGAATGAGATTTATGCCCTTATTTTTTAGAAATATAAGTAGTTCAGGGCCTGGAGAGATAGCACAGCAGCGTTTGCCTTGCAAGCAGCCAATCTAGGACCAAAGGTGGTTGGTTCGAATCCCGGTGTCCCATATGGTCCCTCGTGCCTGCTAGGAGCTATTTCTGAGCAAACAGCCAGGAGTAACCCCTGAGCACTGCTGGGTGTGACCCAAAAACCAAAAAAAAAAAAAAAGAAATATAAGTAGTTCTTAAATTTATGGTTATTTTAGTAAAATATTTACCAAGAAATAGTAAATTAATCTTTTATTTTTGTTCAAATTTATTTATTATTATTTATTTTGTTTGTTTGTTTTTTGTGGGCACATTGGCTTTTTTTAGGCTTATCACTCCAAGTTTACTTAGGGAAATATATCTGATGCTCGAGATCAAACATGGTTGACTACATGAAAGACAATTTCTTTACATGCTCTAATTGATACCTTATAAAGTTATGAAATATAAGCAATATATTTATATAATCATAAATCCAGAGAGCAGCATTGCCATAGCATTTGCCAAACAGAAGCAACATTTTCAAGAAGAATAACAAAATACCTACCATTAATGTGTACATAAATTTACTAAGCATTAGTGATAGACAAAAAGGAAACTGGATACTTATATATTTTTACATTATTGATGGGATATTGCTAATTATCATGAATGTTTTACATGCAATTTTTCAAACTGAATAAAAAGTATGACTATAAAAGAAAAATAATAAACAAATTATTTATTCTAAATCTTATGTAAGAATTTATGTTGCACAATAAAGTTTAAATTGTTTGCGCATGCACCTTTATATGGGTGTCTGTACATATTGGAATATTTGTTTAAAGGTAATTTTCAACTTGTGACTAGATAGATAGTAAAGTTTCTTGCATATGACCAACCCAGCTTTATTCCTTGACAGCAAGCAGAATTTCCTGAGCCTTGCTAAGAGCAGTCCCTGAACATAGATCCAGGAGTAAGCTCTCAGCATTATTGGGTATGAGCCAAAAATAAAAAAAAATATATTAACAAGATATATCATTTTGTATGGTCTTACTTAACTTTTATGGTAATATATTTAGTCAAAATATAAAGAAGTGAGACAGAATAGCAAAGTTATGTATTTAAACAAATTATATATCATAAAATTGTTTATATTAGCTGCAATAACCATGCTTAATATTTAAATTGTATTATAGCATTTATTGTTCATTTGCAGTGAGGTTTACTTGGCTCTTGATACCAAATCAAATACTGTGAAATGAAAAGAGATGAAAGTTTCTGCCCCAAGGGCATAACAAAGTTGAGGCACCAGGCATGATCCAATCTCTACACATACATGCACACACACGATGGAAGAATATTTCCTGCAGTGTATAGCTACTGCCAGAGGAATGCCCAATGGAGTGAAGTAACTTTCAAGAGTTTTACTTGAAAAGTAGGGTATAAAGAAGCATAGCAAGGGAATAACAAATGGTCAAAGACAACAGAACCAGAGAACTGTTCTACAGAACTGAGCTTACCATGACAGGGAAAAGAGTTGGTCATGATGTGATTAAGGATAATCTTAAAACAATGGTAGATGAAAGCAGACACTGGTAGAGGGTCGGATATTGAAGTATTCATGAATCATGACCAAGAACAATTACAGTGCCTACAATAAAATAAATAAATATGTAAGTATTTTAAACAAAGCATGGAAAAAGCAAGTTTGCAAATGAAAGAGGACAAATTACAGAGATAGTTGAAGTTACCAAAATAAGAACAGTAAAAAACTTCTGAGGATATCCCTAATTTGAAATCAGGACTAAATTCAAAGGAACGAGAGGTCTAATAATGGAAAGATAGATTCTGTACCTTTAAGGACATAAACAACAACCACCTAGGGCAGATAAGTGAAACTATGTGAAATCTATAACCAGGAATGTATACATATGATTCAACTAATAAATCAGTGATTAAAAGAGGAAGATAAGATCCTTATTAAAGTCTCAGGTAAAAGTGGACTTCTCACCTTCTAAAAAAAAGTGTTCATTAATCAACATCAGCAGGATTTTGCAGGAAGTCTTTGGATTAAGAATATCTTTTCTCAACCATTTGCCCTTGGCTTTTCTAGAAAACACACCTCCTTTTTTCTTACTGTAGTGGTTTTTATTTTTTTCTGTTTTCCCCTTAATATATGCATTTCCTTTGCTCTGTGTAGAAGCATTTTTGTACTCTTTCACACAGCCTAGAACTGGTTTTCATCATGCAATTGAGTGGAGAGTACTCTTTACCCTAGAAATTTTAAGTGATTTTAAGAGTACGAAATTAACGGTATTTTCTTAAACTTGTTTTTATATGTCTGTTCTGTTTCCCTAATTTTTTTCAGCTACACTGATTCCTGACAGATCAAATAAACTTTAAGGGAACACTTAGAGTAAAGGAGGCAAAAATATCTTGATAAAATTTCATATATGTTCAATCAAATGTCTTCCACTGAAGCTTCCAAAATAGTCTCTAAACTTTAACATATGCCAAGCTACTGTTTGCTTGGATAATCATAGGCCTGCACAATTTGTCTTCTAACCTGATTCACACAGAGGCCCATTGTCATGAGAATTATGATTTTGTTACTGATTTTCAGTTTTCTTTTACAGATTACTTCACATATTATCACTAGAACATTCTCATTCTTAGTTCGCATTCTTAGTTTCCATACTTAGTGCTATGCAGAAGGGTTATTATTCATCAAAGAAGACACAATAAACCTGGTTCAGTAACCTCAGGGCATATATATATGTATATATATATGTATATGTATATGCTCAAGGTTTACTCCTGGCTCTGCATTCAGGAATTACTATTGTCCGTGTTTGGAGTTCATATGGAGTGTGGGGGCTCAATTCCAGCTCTGCAGTGTTCAAGGCAAGTAAGTGTTCCACTTACTGCACTATTGCTCCAGTACTCAGGACATATTGCTGTCTTGGTAGTTTGCTTCTAGAAGTTTGTCAAATAATTAATATGCACTTTCATGCTTTTGCTACTTTTATTGTCTTAAAGGAGGTGATTGAAAAGGGAATTGAAAATAACAGAATAATCTTGTGTTTTCTTTTTTTTTTTTTTTTTTTTTTGGTGAAAATAGAAAATTCCATCAGATTGATAATGGAGGAGAACAATGATTCCACAGAGAACACCCAGCAAGGCCCAGGGCGGAACAATGCCATGAAGTGTGGGTGGTTGAGGAAGCAAGGAGGCTTTGTCAAGACTTGGCATACACGCTGGTTTGTGCTCAAGGGAGATCAGCTCTATTATTTCAAGGATGAAGATGAAACCAAGCCTTTGGTAAGTAACAGAAAATAAATAAAAAATTCCATGGGAATAAGCAATTCAGTAGGTAGAAAAGTGTTTTCTAGAAGCCAATGGAGACTAAGTTCAACATAGTATTTTTAGTCCCCTTCAGTTCATTGGTGTCTTTCACACTTTTTCTCATTGTTTACTTTGGCATAAGGTAATGAACTTGCTAACTGAGGCCAAGAGGCAAAGTGTTACTTGTCTGATATTAATTTTGCCCTTTACTAAGCTGGAACAGAATGTCTGGATCCCTCAGGCAAACTTACATCATGAGCAACTTAATGGACATCTGCAAGAATATATAAAGTAGTATCAAAACATCATTCCTTCCCTTAGTAAAAACTGGAAAACTCATTTCAGAACAAAGACAGTAAATAAAACTTTAAGTCATTTCAGAAACTGTCAACATCAATTCTCTGCCTTAATTTGGATAAGATATGATTGTGGCATTAATGGATTCATCTTGACCAGTCTACACAGTATATGCCTCTGCTACTAGTTTCTAGGTTTTATTCTGTTTCTTTTGCTGTCTTTCTTTTGCTTATTTTTATGTCACTGTTTGTTGTTGTTGTTGTTTTTTTCAACTACAAATCTTTTAGCTGAGTGAGAGAGGAATAAAAATATTCCATCTCTTGTTTTGTTTGTTTAAGCCACACTGGCTCCCTGCTCAGGAAACACTCCTGATGCAATTGAATGACCATATGCAGACCTGGGGATTGAACGCAGGTTGCTTGAGTGCAAGACAAGCATCGTCCCCTTTGTAATAGTCCCTCTCCATATTTTCTTATAGTTGCCACAAGCGTTATTATCTTTGATCATTGTCTTGGATTTAAAGAGATGCAATTGGGGTCTTATCTCAAGTATAAACGTATAAATGTAAGTTCTTGTTACATTTATAGGCCTTATAAATAAGGAAATATATATTTTAGATCAAATGGAATAAAAACCATCAAGTATGATCTAGACAGTTATGTTATGTTAATTTTTTCTTTCTTCTTTTTTTATTAATAATATATTAAATTTTAAGAAGTTCATTAGGAATCAGGACTCTGCTACTATGTTTTTAACTCAGTGGGCTTTATAATTTCACAAAATTCTTATTTGTCTAATTATATTACATAAAAACAACAATAAAAAGACATGGTATGGTGCAAACCCAAACTTAAAATAATTTTGCCATTTTATTAAACATTTAAAATATCAGGATTGAGACCAAATATTTTAGCTCTATTATGATCAGAAGTGTTTAAAACAATTTTAACAGATAGGATTATGCCTATTTCTTTTTTCTTTTTATTTTTTATGATAATATCTTTATTTAAGCACCATGATTACAAACATGCTTGTAATTGGATTTCAGTTATAGAAAAGAACACCCCCCTTCACCAGTGCCTTTTCTTTAGCATAAAGAAAGCAAGATTTAGGTATAATGTAGATGACCTATCCAAGGATAAACGAAGTGTGTTGTAATTTTATCTTTTCATAGACCAGGCTTAAACGGTGAAGTCAAAGACCAGATAAATCAATAAAAACAGTTTATACTGATAGCAAGAAAATAATAATTCATCCCCATATTCATTGTTGCACATGTCATTGAAAGTCAGGAGTAATTTCGCACATAAAGATGACACATTTTGGAAATATGATATGAAATTATATAACCACCATATTATAAAAAAACAAGGAAACTAGAATTTTCAAGATCTTAAAAACAGAAACTGAATTCTTTTCTCATTTCATCTTGTTTTATATTAATAACACTTTAAGGTTTTTTATCTTGAATTTAAAATTATTTAGTTTAATATGAAATAAATGTAGAATATGAATGATCCAGTTTAGGAACTTTGGCACAGAGGCAAAATGAATAAAGCATAATTCAATTTTTATTTGATGGACTCAGTCTGGTATGGTTCAAGTGACTGGTTTGTTAAACACTTTACTGGTTGTTAAACACTTAGTAAGTATTTTTCAAGACTTAACTGGGTTTCAGGAACTGAGTGGATGCATGAAAAAAGACAAACAAAAAGGACAAGCAAATTTTTATTTTTGATGAACTTAGTATGACTATAGTAATAGAAAATGGGATTAAACAACCCTGTTGTTCAGAGAGATATCAAAATGTTTTGACTACATTCTGTGTAATTTCTATGAAAGTCTCAATTATAGATAGTATTCAATTTAATGTAACTATTTTGATAAAATGAGAATATATATGAAGACTCAAGGCCATTTAAATGAAATGCTTTGTCAGTGGACAACTTATTCTAAAGGGATACCTAATATTACTAATTTTTAGACGATAAATTAATTAAAGTAAACAAAATATGATAAAATAGTAGCAGGAAAGCAATAATTCTTGTACAAACTAAAACCAATACTATGTTGAAGGTGGGCATAGTGTCCTTCATTACACTTAATATGTTGAAAACCTACATTACTAAATGTCAATTTCTCAACTAGATTTTGTTACATCTGTTTCCTTGAACTTTTTATTTGTACTAGAATCTGATATCTATATATATATGCTTTTGTACAGTTTAAGTATTTTATCTAATTGTTAGAGTTTCAGTTCTCAAATTACAACCTATGTTCAAAAAAATCTAAAAACCAAAAATTTCAGGACTTAGGAAGTGTAACTATCTACTTTAGGAGTTCTTTTTGAACAGAAGGCAAAAACACTTGATTCTTTTCTCTCTGGAGATTACCCAGTTATTTCAAGTTGACTTTCCAATCTTCAGCTGGGGTTTCTCTGATAATATGCTATATTGTTTTTTCAAAATATTATTTTATATTTAAAAAATTCTTAGTATTTTTTAATTTTGGGGGGATTTGGAACATACTGGTGGTGCACAGGGCTTGCTCTTGTCTTCATACTCAGGTACTTCATACTCCTGCTAGTGCTTAGGGGACCATATGCTGTGTCAGGGATTATACAAAGATCACCCATATGCGCCGCAAATACCTTAACTCCTGTACTATTTCTTCAGCTTCTATCTAACCATTTGGGATGTGAGAAATAAATCAAGCCAAATATATTTCCAGAAATATTCTCTATATAATTTTCTCTTCTACAAACACAAATTCTTTCTAAAAAAGATTATTAAAAATATACCCATTTTTTAATATTTCAAAATGTTTTAAATCTGACTTAAGTGGTGAGGTAGAAGGGAAATGGGGAACATTGGTGAAAGGAAAGTTACACTGGTCAAGGATGGTGCAAAATAAATGACTGAAACCCAACTTACAAACATCTTTGTAACTACGGTGATTAAATAATTATTAAAAGAAAATTAAAAATTGGGGCTGGTGAGGTGGTGCTGGAGGTAAGGTGTCTGCCTTGAAAGCGCTAGCCAAGGAAGGACCACGCGTTTCAATCCCAGCATCCTATATGGTCCCCCCAAGTCAGGGGCAATTTCTGAGCTCTTAGCCAGAGTAACCCCTGAGCATCAAACGGGGTGTAGCCCGAAAAACCAAAAGATAAAAATAAAAATTATTAAAAGAAACCTGATTTAAGGTCAGATTATCACAGTGTTTTTGACCATTTCCCATTTATAACATGACGAGTCCTTGTAGAAATAGAACATGGGAGAAACAGTTGAAGAAATAAAGTATAATGTATAAATGTTATGATATTATAAAAGTAATTAAAATACAAAAGAATATTTTGCTAAATAAATATACTAAACAAATTTCTAGTCCCTTTGTAAATATAGCATTTTTCCTACAGTAATTAAGAATGTTATTAATTATGTAACAGCTACATTTCAATTTTGATCATACTAGTGAGAGCTTAAAATATGGTCAGATACTGGGGGCCGGGAAGGTGGCGCTAGAGGTAAGGTGTCTACCTTGCAAGCGCTACCATAGGACGGACAGTGGTTCGATCCCCCGGCGTCCTATATGGTCCCCCCCAAGCCAGGGGCAATTTCTGAGCGTATAGCCAGGAGTAACCCCTGAGCGTCAAATGGGTGTGGCCCAAAAACCAAAAAAAAAAAAAAAAGAAAATATGTCAGATACTAGAGTATGACATCAGAACACATAAAATTTATAGAAGTTAGGTTAAAATTCCTGAGAAAATGATACACTTCAAATAGGTACCAACATAACTTGTCTAAACTTTCTAGACTGGCAGGGGAAAGTTCTTTTCTGGACCTGATTATACTGTTCATAGCACAATAGATTTTATTATAAAAATAATTTTGAATGAATTATAACTTATGACCTCTAACTGTGAAAGATTGATTTCTGATTTTGTAGAAGCTCTATTTTTTATATTTGATAAAATCAGTGAGTTAATGAAATTTAGAAATGTCAAATCATGTTTCTGTTCTCTGTTCCAATATATGAGCCAGAAGAAGCAAAAGGTTTAAAATAATGTCAGAAACCTGAAGAGATAGTGTAGTGGGAAAGATGCTTGACTTGCAAGTAGATTAACCTGTTTTAATCCATGGCATTCTGAGCACCACGAAGAATGGCCTTTTAGCAAAGAGATAGGAGTAATCCCATTACTACTGGATGTAGTCTGAAAACAAAGATGAATAAATGTAGACAAAAATAATGATGCTAGAAGCAGTAAACTTGCATTTCCTTGTCAAACCTAAAACTGATTTTTATAGAAGTATTAGGGTCTTTAAATATTTAACAAAGCATCAAAGATATGTTATCGTAAATTCCTAGGAACTTGGATTTTTCTTAGAAATGATTATAACAAGAGATAACAATAATGTTTTATTCTGCTACTATTTGAATAAACTTTTATTTTTTATGAAGAAAAATATCTATACAGACCTTGATTAAAAATAGGTATTGAGCTAGCTTGTTTGGGTTGAATCTTGTTCAGTTACTCATTATGCTGAATTGTGAGTAGGCTGATGTAAGCTTTAATTCACTCATTAGTACAATTAAATAATAATATTAACCAAACTCAGAACATCAGTAAGAGAATTTAAGGAGGTAATTTATGTAAGATATTTTAAAAATCAGTAATACAAGAATATATAGTGGTAATTATTCCCTTTTAATTAAACACTGTGATTACAAATTTGTTCATGATTGAGTTACAGTCATACAAGAATTACCCATACATCACCCATGAACATTTCGTAACACCAGTGTCTCCAGTTTCCCTCCCACTCTTTCCTCTGCCTGCCTCTGAGGTAGGGATTTTTTGTCCTTTCCTTTTAGAAACTGGTTTTAACTATTGTAGTGTACTGTGCATAACACTTATCCTCTGTTTATCACCATCTATTGTCCAGAATGATAGTTCCCAACTATCATTGTTATTGTGATCCCTTTCAAATTTTCAGGACAAATACTGAGAGTGAAAGGCAGCCCCTGTGCTAAAAAATGTATAAGTTCCTATCCCTATTAGACAAGAACTTATTTCTATATGTAGGTATTTCCACATTTTAGTGCGCCTATGCAAAACGAAACACAATGCCACAATGATACTCCTGGTACGTATGGGTAAAACTTATAAGCTATTATTAACCTGAGCCTCATAACTTAACTGAAACATTTCTACAAGAATTTCCTACTAAGCAGATCCAAAGCAGGGATAGGGGAAGCTACCTCTATATATGGAAATAGACACTAAGAATTTTAACTATTAGGGAAATGCATCTACAGAAACATACAAAAGAAAAGTAAAAATCTTCTTTTAGTCTTTTGAGATAGTTGGGGGTGTAGAATTCATAGGCAGTTTCTTCTATCCCAATGTCTTGTGGAGTCTCAGAAATGGTTCACAGATGTCAGGCATCAGGTAGTGTCCTCGAGCTGAGGGTCCTCTCTGGAGTGAAATCTCATAGCAAGCAAACACTCTACAGTGAGGAGCGGTGGTAGAAAAAGGGCCTCAAGAATAGGTTTCGTGGATATGTGTCTGTAGGTTCTTCCCAAGGTTAGACATAGCTGACTGGGAGGGTATACTTTCGCTTTGGGAATTTGCTGGTCTGCTTTCTGGGATAGAGTGAAGTTTTTGATCCTGAGGGAGTTAGGGGCTGAGGGTGAAGAGGGTTAAATAGCGGGGAGGTCAAGGATCAGCAGGTGAGAGGGATGAAGAGGATTTGTAAGGTGGTAGTCAGGGGGTGAGGAGGAGGGCTATCATAAAATAGGAAGTATACTACAATATAGCAGGGAGCAGGGATTGTGTACAATATAGATTAGACAGGCATAGAGGAGTCCACCACGTAAACACACACACACACACACACACACACACACACACACATATCATGGAGATCTATTCGTAAGTTACAGTTGAAGGACTGATCCTTATGGAATGGGTTAGAGCTCTTAAAAGGAAAAAATGAGACCAACACATTGGGTGGAAGGAGAAGTTTTCCAGTATTCTAGGCAATTCATTGATGGTGCGGATAAACTTTGCTAGATAAAAACTTCCAGGGTTAGATTGTGCATGGGACATTCTTAGAACAATCGTCATTTTCCAATCAAGGATACTTAGCAATATGTTAGTGTGCTCTGTAAGAGGAGGCTATCCCATGGTGGTATCAGTTACTAGGTCTAGAACATTCAGATTCCTTTCCTGGAAGCAAACCTCATAATGTGGACCTGTGGTCTAATATGAGCTAACTTGGTTTAAAAAAACAAAACAAAACAAAACAAAATCAAATTGTAATAATATAGTCAATGAATGGGGCTTGTGACAAAAGTCTAAGGTGTGCAGTTGTCTAATTAAATTGTCTCTGAGACATAAGCATTAGATTATGATAGTAGTCATGATCAAAAGGAAGATTTGGAGTATTTGGAGTATGTTCTTAAGGCATACCATGCTGAAGACTGTATTTGGAGTCTAGAATGATAAAACATTAAAATGCAAAGCTGGCGACCAACTTATATCTTCAAGAACCCCTGTGAACAAGAAAAAGTCAAAGAGTTATAGACATAATATAATTAAGACATGAAGCATTCTGATAGTGAGCTCTGCAGTAAGGATCCTGGACTTCTGAATGCATACTACACCGGTTTCTGTGTATAAGAGTATTACGTACTTCATGGGACATACCCTAGGAAAACAAAAACACAATACAAAAATGCCTTTCTCTTACCTATATTTATCACAGCGTTATTTACAATAGCCAGAATCTGGAAATAACCAAGATGCTCTTCAACAGAAAAATGGCTAAAGAAACTGGTACATATACACAATGGAATATTATACAGCTGTCAGAAGAGATGAAGTCATGTATTTTCCTGTACATAGATGGACATGGAAACTATTAGGCTGAGTGAAATAAGTCAGAGG
The DNA here is from genome assembly GCF_024139225.1 of Suncus etruscus. Lineage (NCBI taxonomy): Eukaryota > Metazoa > Chordata > Mammalia > Eulipotyphla > Soricidae > Suncus > Suncus etruscus. The sequence goes on from NC_064863.1 coordinate 74,958,461, forward strand.
GAGAGGTATAGACATAGAATAGTCACATTCATATATGAGTTTTAAGAAAAATACAAGACATTATTGTAATATTACCAGATACAATAGAGATGAGGGTCCTTGGCTTTTGAATGCATATTGCCCCTGTTTCAGTAGAGAAGAGTATTAGAACATTATTATAAATCTCTATGATGAGCAGTTCATTGAACATCAGTCTAGGCAGTTGTATCCATTAATGCAGACTCTTTTGAAGTATATGTTTCTTTCCTTCAACTGAGTTTCTTTCCTTCTCCTTGCACCTATGGTGATTCAGATATTTGAATTAGGTCAATCTATTTCTTCATGTAAATATTCTAAATACCATATATAACTGATATCATTCTGTATGTATCCTTCTTTTTTCTGGCATACCTGCTTAACATAATATATTCTAGATCCATCCTGTTGCTTCAAATTGCATGACTAACATTTCTTACTGCTATGTAATATTCCACAGTGTATAAACCACATCTTCATGATCCACTCATCTGTTGATGGGTATAAAGATTGATTCCAAGTCTTAGCTATTGTACTTAGTGGTGCAATGAAAAGTGGTATGCATACATTTTTTTGGATGAAAGTTTTTCTATACTGGGGGTAGATACCTAAGAGAGGAATTGCTGGGTAATATGGCAGCTCAATTCTGAGTTTACTGAGAGCCCTCTATAGGAGTTGTACCAGGCAGCATTCCTGCCAGCAGTGAAGAAAAATTCCTTTTTCACCACATCCCCACCAACCTAGGTTGTTCCCATTATTTTTGATACATGCCATCCTCACTGGTGTAAGGTGATAGCTCATTGTTGTCTTGATTTGGATTTCTCTAATGGTAAGTGATAAAGAACATTTTTATGAGTCTGTTGGCCATACATTGCTCTTCCTCAGTGAAGTGTCTGTTCATTTCCTCTCCCCAATTTTGGATCGTTTTTTAGGTACTGAGGAGCTAACATTTGTGAGCACTTTGTATATCCTATATATCAAATCTTTATATGATGTGGTGAGTGCAATTTTTTTCACCAATCAGTGAAAGACAGTTAGCTGTCTTTTAGTTTTAGGCCATGTTTCTTTTGCCATAAAGAAACATTTTAGATTGATGTAGCTCTATTTTATTGAGGTTTGATGATAGAATTCTTGCCAGTGGCATTCTGTCATCAGACTTTTTTAAGGTGTAAGTCTTGAAGTGTTCTGCCTATGTTTTCCTCTATGAACTTAATGTATTTGAGTCTGATCTCAAGGTCTTTATTCCACTTCGAATTAACGTTTGTGTAAGGAGTGAGATATGGATAAATCTTTAATTTCTTATACTTTGTTATTCAATTGTCCCAACACTATTTGTTGAAAAGGCTGTTTTTGTTCCATTATCAAATTCTTGGCTCTTTTATCAAATAATAGTTGACCATATACTTGGATATAAGTCACTGGATATTCAGTTCTTTCTCATTGGTCTGAAATTCTGTCTTTGTTCCAATAGCATGCTGTTTTTTTTTTTTTTTATCATTTTGGCTTTGTAGTACAGCTTCAAGTTAGGTAAAGAGAATGCCTTCCAGTTTATTGTTTTTTTTTTTTTTTAATGAAGTTAGCTATGCTAGGTCTTTTTTTATTTCACACAAACTTTATAATTAATTGTTCTAAGTCTTTGAAGAATAATGTCTGAATTTGAATAGTGATTGCATTGACTCTATGTAATAGTTTGGGTAAGATGGTTATTTTAATGGTATTGATTCTTCCAACCCATGTGCATGGGATGATTTTCCAATTCCATTGGTCCTCTTCAATTTCTTTCTGAAGTGTTTTGAGGTTCTCCTGGTATAAGTCTGTCACTTTTCTTGTTAGGTTGATTCCTTGGTACTTTATAGTTTTGGACACTATTTATAAGATATGGACTCTGATATTTTCTTCCTCTGAGTCACTATAAAAATTAAGGAATGCCACTATCTTTTATGTATTGATTTTATAACCTGCCACTTTGCTATATGGTTTATTGTTTGTAAGATATTTTTTTTGTTTTTGTTTTTGGTTTTTTTTTTTGGGTCACACCCGGCAGTGCTCAGCGGTTACTCCAGGCTCTATGCTCAGAAATCGCTCCTGGCTGGCTCGGGGGACCATATGGGATGCCAGGATTTGAACCACTGTCCTTTTACATGCAAGGCAATTGCCTTGCCTCCATGCTATATCTCTCTGGTTCCATTTGTAGGATATATTCTGTGGATTCTTAAAGGTTTTTGAGTTATGTTATATCATCTGCAAATAACAATTTTTAATTTCTCTTTTTTTATGTTTTGGATCACAGCTGATGATGCTCAGGGGTTACTCCTGGCTATGCACTCAGAAATCACTCCTGACTTGGGGGACCTTGGGGGACAACTGGGGATTGAAATGCAGTCTATCCTAAGCTAGTATGGGCAATGCAGATGTCTTACCAATTGTGTTAATGCTTTTAGTTTTTCGATGCTGTAATGGTAATGTGGAAATCCTTTTAGTTTTTACCCTAACTCTTTTTTGGGGAGGTTCACCCAGCAGCACTCAGGGGTTACTCCTGGCTCTGCGCTTAGAAGTCACCCCCAGCAGGCTTGGGGACCATATGGGATGCCAGGATTCAAACCACCATCCTTCTGCGTCTAAGGAAAACGCATTACCGCTGTGCTATCTCTCTGGCCTTGGTTAGTTTTTTTTATTTTGAGAATAATGCAAGACTGTGTGCTTCTTATAGATGGCTGTTACTATCTTGAGGAATGTTCCTTCCAACCTTATTTTGCTGAGTGTTTTCATCATAAATAAGTGTTAGATGTTCTCAAATGCCTTCTCTGCATCAATCAATGTGAATATGTGATTTTAACCCTTTTTCTGCTGATATGGAATATAATATTGATTGATTTGAATCATCCTTGTATTCCTGGGATGAAACTCACTTGGTCATGGTGAATAATGTTTTTATGTATTGTTGGATTCGGTTTGCTAAAATTTAGTTAAGAATATTTGCATCTGGAACTCTGCTGGAACTCAGATGCCAGCACCCCAATCTGCCTGTCTTCTGTGCTGTGCTCCATTTTTGGCCTGATTTCATCCTGTGTGTGGCTCATCTGTGGACAGCTCGCCTTCCCTGGAGCCTTCCCTGGAGATGAGCTTACACACCCAGAAAGAGGAAGCTGCTGAACTCTGCTGGAACTCAGATGCCAGCACCCCTATCTGCCTGTCTTCTGTGCTGTGCTCCATTTTTGCCCTGATTTTATTCTGTGTGTGGCTCATCTGCGGATGGCTCGCCTTCCCTGGCGCCTTCCCTGGAGGTGAGTTTACAAGCCCAGAAAGGGTGGAGCCAGAGGAGCATGGCTGCTCCGCTTCGGTTGCCTTGCACATCATTTAGGCAATGAATACAACCACAACAAGTAGAAAAACCCACAATACAAGTGTGACAATGGGGAAACAACACAGGCCAGCACCAGACATAGAGAATGACGATGGCAACTCTGATGACTTGAACATGACCAACCAACTAGTCAGTCTCTCAGATAAGGAGTCTAGAGTTGCAATATGGAAGATGTTCAAAGAACTCAAATAATGTATAGAAGAGAACACTAATAAGAATCAAGAGAATATGAAGATAGAAATCAGAAAACTCCAAACTGAAATTTCAGGTCAAATAACAGGTTTGAAAAACTAGGTAGATGAATTGAAGAAAAACATGGTTGAGCTTTCCCATGGGTTAACAGCAGCTGAGGATAGAATTAGTACACTGGAAGATGAGATGAATAACAATTCCATACAGCAGAAGAAATTGGAAAAAAGCCTTAAAGCAAATGATCAAACAATGGAAAAATTACTCAAAGAATGGGAACAGATGAAAATAGAAGTCTATGATAAGCTCAACAGAAACAACTTAAGAATCATTGGAGTCCCAGAGACCCAGGAAGAAAATCTCCAGGAAGAATCAATGGTCAAGAACATCATTAAAGAGAAACTACCAGAGCTAAAGAATACATGTAATCAAATCCTGCATGCCTGAAGAGTACCAACTAAAAGAGACCCCAGAAAAAAAACTCCAAGACACATCCTAGTCACAATGAAGAATACCACAGATAGAGACAGAATTCTGAAAGAAGCAAGATTGAAAAGAGAAATTACATTCAAAGGAACATCATTGAGATTTACTGCAGACCTGTCACCGTAAACACTCAAGGCCAGAAGGCAGTGGTGGGACATAGTGACAAAACTCAATTAAATAAATGCTTCGCTTAGAATACTGCACCCAGCAAAACTCTCTTTCAGGTTTGAAGGAACAATACATGGTTTCACAGCTCAGAAAGTTTACAACTCAAAACCATTCTTAAAAGAAAAACTGAACAGCGTACTTTAAGACAAGACTGACAAACAGACACACCAAACTTCCATATAAAGATGGTACTAACTCCCAGGACAATTCTTTCTCTCAATGTCAATGGACTAAATGCACCTGTTAAGAGACACAGAGTAGCTAAATGGATCAAAAAACTCAATCCAACCTTCTGCTGCCTACAAGAAATGCACCTGAATAGTCAGAACAAATACAATACAAAAATCCCTTCCTTACACCTATATTCATTGCAGCACTATTTACCATAGCAAGACTCTGGAAACAACCAAGATGCCCTTCAACAGACGAATGGCTAAAGAAACTGTGGTACATATACACAATGGAATATTATGCAGCTGTCAGGAGAGATGAAGTCATGAAATTTTCCTATACATGGATGTACACAGAATCTATTATGCTGAGTGAAATAAGTCAGAGAGAGAGAGAGAAAAACGCAGAATGGTCTCATTCATCTATGGGTTTTAAGAAAAATGAAAGACATTCTTGCAATAATAAAATTCAGACACAAAAGAGAAAAGAGCAGGAAGTTCCAGCTCACCTCAGGAAGCTCACCACAAAGAGTAATGAGTTTAGTTTGAGAAATAACTACATTTTGAACTGTCCTAATATTGAGAATGTATGAGGGAAATGCAGAGCCTGTTTAGAGTACAGGCAGGGGTCGGGTGGGGAGGAGGGAGATTTGGGACATGGGTGATGGGAATGTTGCACTGGTGATGGGTGGTGTTCCTTTTATGACTGAAACCCAAACACAATCATGTATGTAATCAAGGTGTTTAAATAAAAAAAAATAAAAAAATAAAAAAAAACATAGACTCAAAACAAAAGGCTGGAGGAAAATCATCCAAGCAAACAACACCCATAAAAAAGCTGGAGTGGCCATACTAATATCATATGATGCAAACTTTATATTTAGGAAAGTTGTAAAAGACAAAGATGGGCATTTTTTATTAATCAAGGGATACGTACAGGAGAAATCATTCTAAACATATATGCACCGAATGAGGGGCAAGGAAAATATTTAATAAAATTGTTGACAAATCTAAAAAATAATATCAGTAACAACACAATAATTGTGGGAGACCTCAACATGGCATTGTCAACACTTGACAGGTCAACCAGACTGAAACCCAACAAGAATATAATAGACCTAAAAAGAGAAATGGAAGAAAGAGGCCTAGTAGATATATACAGGACACTCCACCCCCAGAAGCCTGGATACACATTCTTCTCTAATGAACATGGGACATTCTCCAGGATAGACTACATCATAGCACATACAACATACCTCCATAATATCAAGAGAATAGAAATTTTGCAGGCTACCTTTGCTGACCACAAGGCCCTAAAATTATATGTGAACTACAAAGGGACACAGAAGAAAAACTTTAATACCTGGAAGTTAAACAGCCTAATATTGAATAACCAGTGGGTCCGAGATGAAATAAAAGAGAAAATCAAAACTTTCCTAGAAACAAATGACAATGGAGACAAAAACTATCAGAACCTATGAGACACAGCAAAAGCGGTACTGAGAGGAAAATTTATAGCTTTGCAAGCGCACATCAGGAACAAAGAAGGGGCATACCTGAATAGTTTAATGAAGCAGCTCATAGAATTAGAAAGAACTCAACAAAAGGACCCAAAATAGTGAGACAAAAGGAAATAACAAAGCTGAGAGCAGAAATCAATGAAGTGGAAACCTGAAAAACTATCCAAAATTTCAATGAAAGCAGAAGTTGTTTCTTTGAAAAGATAAACAAGATTGATAAACCACTGGCTAAACTAAGAAAAAAAGAGAGAGAAACTTGGTAACTTGTATTAGGAATGAAAAAGGAGAGATCACTACTGATATGGTAGAGATACAAGGGGTAATCAGAAACTACTTTGAGAAACTCTATGCCACTAAAAATGAAAACCTGGAAGAAATGGATAAATTTTTGGACTCTTATAATCTTCCATGGTTGAATGAAGAAGATGTAGCATATCTAAAAACACCCATCACTATTATGGAATTTAAGACAGTAATCAAATGTCTGCCCAAAAACAAAAGTGCAGGCCCAGATGGATTTACTAATGAATTCTTTCAAACCTTTCAAGAGGAACTTCTACCAATCCTGGCAAGACTCTTTCATGAAATTGAACAAATGGAAACACTTCCAAATAGCTTTTATGAAGCCAACATCACCTTGATACCTAAACCAGACAGAGATGCTACCAAAAAAAGAAAATTACAGACCAATATCGCTGATGAATGCAGATGCAAAGATCCTCAACAAAATCCTGGCAAATAGGATTCAATGCCTCATCAAGAAGATCATCCACTACGATCAAGTAGGTTTCATCCCAGGAATGCAAGACTGGTTTAACATCCGTAAATCTATCAACATAATACACAACATCAACAGCAATAAAAATAAAAATCACATGATCATATCAATAGACGCAGAGAAAGCATTTGATAAGGTCCAACACCCATTCTTGATCAAAACTCTCAGCAAGATGGGAATGGAAGGAACATTTCTCAATCTAGTTAAGGCTATCTACCACAAGCCAGAGGCAAATATTGTCCTCAATGGAGAAAACTGAAAGCCTTTCCTCTAAATTCTGGCACAAGACAAGGCTGTCCTCTCTCTCCATTCCTATTCAACATAGCACTGGAAGTACTCGCTATAGCGATTAGGCAAGAAAAAGATATCAAGAGAATCCAGATAGGAAAGGAAGAAGTCAAGCTCTCGCTGTTTGCAGATGACATGATACTCTACCTAGAAAACCCTAAAGTCTCTACCAAAAGCTTCTAGAAACAATAGACTCATATAGCAAGGTAGTAGGATACAAAATTAACACACAAAAATCAATGGCCTTCCTATACACCAATACTAATAAGGAAGAAATGGACATTAAGAAAACAACCCATTCAAAATAATGCCACACAACTCAAATATCTTGGAATCAACTTGACTCAAAATGTGAAGGACCTATACAAAGAAAACTATAAAACTCTGCTCCAAGGAATAAGAGAGGGCACACAGAAATGGAAGCACATACCCTGCTCATGGATTGGCAAGATTAACATCCTTAAAATGGGAATACTCCCCAAAGCATTGCACAGATTTAATACGATCCCTCTAAAGATACCCATGACATTCTTCAAAGAAGTGGATCAGGCACTTTTGCAATTCATTTGGAACAATAAACACCCTCGTATAGCTAAAGCAATCATTGGGAAAAAGAATGTGGGAGGAATTACTTTCCCCAACTTTAAACTGTACTACAAAGCAATAGTCATCAAAACAGCATGGTATTGGAATAAGGACAGGCCCTCAGATCTGTGGAATAGGCTTGAATACTCAGAAAAAGTTCCACAGACATACAATCACCTAATTTTTGATAATGGAGCAAGAAATCCTAAATGGAGCAAAGAAAGCCTCTTCAACAAGTGGTATTGGCACAACTGGCTAGCCACTTGCAAAAAATTGAACTTAGACCCCCAGCTAACATCATGTACGAAGGTAAAATCCAAATGGATAAAGACCTTGACATCAGACACAAAACCATAAGATATATAGAACAACACGTAGGTAAAACACTCCAGGACATTGAGACTACAGGCATCTTCAAGGAGGAAACTGCACTCTCCAAGCAAGTGAAAGCCAAAATTAACAGATGGGAATATACTAAACTGAGAAGCTTCTGCACCTCAAAGGAAATAGCGCTCAGGATACAAGAGCCCCCACTGAGTTGGAGAAACTATTCACCCAATACCCATCAGATAATGGGTAATCTCCAAAATATACAAGTCATTGACAGAACTTTACAAGAAAAAACATCTAATCCCATCAAAAATGGGAGAAGAAATGGACAGACACTTTGACAAAGAAGAAATACAAATGGCTAAAGGACACATGAAAAAATGCTCCACATCACTAATCATCAGGGAGATGCAAATCAAAACAACTATGAAGTACCACTTCATACCCCAGAGATTGGCACACATCACAAAGAGAACAAACAGTGTTGGCAGGGATGTGGACAGAAAGGAACTCTTATCCACTGCTGGTGGGAATGCCGTCTAGTTCAACCTTTATGGAAATCAATATGGAGATTCCTCCAAAAACTGGAAATCGAGTTCCCATATGACCCAGCTATACCATTCCTAGGAATATACCGAAGGAATACAAAAATACAATACAAAAATCCCTTCCTTACACCTATATTCATTGCTGCACTGTTTACCATAGCTTCAAGACTCTGGAAACAGCCAAGATACCCTTCAACAGATGAATGGCTAAAGAAACTGTGGTACATATACACAATGGAATATTATGCAGCTGTCAGGAGAAATGAAGTCATGAAATTTTCCTATACATGGATGTACATGAAATCTATTTTGCTGAGTGAATTTAGTCAGAGAGATAGAGAAAGATGCAGAATGGTCTCACTCATTTATGGGTTTTAAGAAAAGTGAAAGATATTCTTGCAATAATAACTTTCAGACACAAAAGAGAAAAGAGCTGGAAGTTACAGCTGACCTCATGAAGCTCATCACAAATAGGGATGTGTTTAGTTAGAAAATAACTACATTTCAAACTATCCCAATAATGAGAATATACGAGGGAAAAAGAAAGCCTGTCTAGAGTACAGGTGGGGGTAGGGTGAGTAGGGAGGGAGATTTGGGACATTGGTGATGGGAATGTTGCACTTTTGATGGGTGTTGTTCTTTACATGACTGAAACCCAAACACAATCATGTATGTAATAAAGTTGTTTAAATAAAAAAAATAAAATAATTTTTGCATCCATGTTCACTAGTGAAACTGGCCTGTAATTTTCTTTCTTGGTGGTATCTTTGTCACCTTTAGGAAGGAGTGTGATATTACCTTCACAAAAGGAGGTAGGGAGGATTCCCATCCTTTCAATACTTTGATAGAGTCTAAAGTCAATGGTAGTAACTCTTCTCTGAATATTTGATAGAATTCACCTGTAAACCTATCTGGACCTGGACTTTTATTCTTGGGGTGTTTCCTAATTACTGTTTCAGTTTCTCAATCATTATTGTCCTATTTAGGCTTTTTACTTCCTCCTTATTAAGTATTAGAAGATAATATTTTTCCAGGAATCTGTCCATTTCTTCTAGATTCTCTAGATTAACTGAATACAGTTGTTCATAATAGGACCCTATGATGTCTTGGATTTCTTGGGGTTTTGTTTTAAACTCTCACCTGTCATTTCTGATTCAATTTATTTTGGTGTACTCCCTTTTTTTCCTTATGAATCTGTCTATCTTGATACTTTCAAAAAAACGAGCTCCTGGTCTCATTAATACTTTATATGTTTTTTATTGTTTCTATGTTCTTGATTTCTTCTCTGGTTTTTATTATTTCATTCCTTCTGCTTGTGTTTGGTTTCCTTTGCTATTGGTTTTCCATATATTTAAGTTGTCCCTTTAAGTTGTTGGTTTTGTGATTTTCTTCTTTCCTAATTTAGTCCTGTATTGCTGTGAGTTTTCCACTAATTACTGTTTTGCTGTGTCCCATTGATTTTGACAATTTATTTCTTCATGGAATCTTTTTATTTCTTTCCTGATTTATTGTATGATTCAGCTATTGTTGAGCAGCTTGTTATTTAATATCCAGGTGTTAGACTTTCTCCACATCTTCTTTTAGTAGTAATCATGATTTCTGTGGCATTGTGGTCTGATAGGGTGCTTGGTTTAATTTCTATATTTGTGACTTTATGTAGGTTGGTCTTTTGTCCTAAAACATGGTCTATCCTAGAGAAGGTTCCATGTACACTTGAGAAGCATGTGAATTTAGCTTTTTGGGGATAGAAAGGCCTGTTTTTATCAGTTAAGTCCTAGTTCTTCTACTTTCTCATATAGGGATCTTATGTCTTTGCTGGTTTTATGCTTATTGTATCTAGAGGCTATATTATCATGTTGAAATCTGCCACTATTAGCACATTTCCTTCCATATGTTTCTTTATGTTTGTGATAAAATGTTTTATATATTTTGCTGGCTCTAAATTTGGTGCATAAATGTTGATCAACATTATTACTTCTTGGTCTAATACTCCCATTCTCAATCAGTAGTGTCTATCTTTGTTTCTGAGTACTTTGTTGAGGTTGAATTTAATTTGATCTGATATAAGTATGGCTGTTCCAGCATTTTTGTTTTGTTTTGTTTTCTGGAAGCTTTTATAATTTACTCTGAGTCTGTGTCTGACCTGAATTTGTAAGTGTGTTTCCTGCAGGCAGAAGATTTGGGTTTTGTTCTGATCCAACACCCACCTTGTGCCTTTTGATGGGAGAATTTAGTCCATTAACAGTTAAGTAATTTATTGATAGAGTTGATGTGCAATTATATTGTGTAGAGCTGCTCCTGTTACAATTGGGGATTTAAATTGTATAATTGATCTCTGAGTAGTTCATGTAGTGTTGGTTTTTTTAGCATGAATATTGCGAGTTCCTTTTTGTCTGAGAATGTTTTAACCCTCCAACCCATGTAAAATAAAGTTTTGCTGGGTAGTGGATTCTAGTTTGAAAGTTTCTTTCACTCAAAAGCTTAAATATGTCATTCCATTCTTTTCTTGCCTGAACTGTTTCAAATGGAAGGTCTGGTTTGATTATTATGTTTTTATTTTTATACTTGAAGGTTTGTTTTCCTCCCTTACTGCTTTCATGAGTTCGTCTCTTTGTTTTTTGCCATTTTGATTATTATATGTCTTGGTGTTGTTCTCTTAAGGTCTATTTTGTTTGACACTCTTTTTGCCTCTTGGATTTGTACAGATGCCTCCTTCCAGAAAATGGAAAAATCTCTTCTATTATCTTCCTCACTAATTGTTCATTGCCTTTTCCTTTTTCTTCCCCTTTTGGCATTCCTATAAGTTGTACATCAATTTTTTTGTCTTTGTTCATTAAGTACCTAATATTTTCTTTTAATGTGTTATCTCTTGTTTCCTTATTGACTTCTTTGTCACTGCTGGGTTGTAGTTTTTCTTCAAGTTCTTCTATGTGACTCTCCAACTGTGTAGTACTGCTATTATAGAAGGCTTTTTAATATATTCTTTTTTTTATTTCCCTTAATTTCATTTGTATGAATTTTCTCATCTTCTGTAAAAGTTCTTCTTTTAGTTGCTTGAATTGTTCATATATAGAGTTCTTAATTTTGCAGGCTAGTAATTCCTTGATTTCTCTTGCTAAGATATTTAATGCTGATTTTAGGTCCTCATCTATTGGACATGTGCATTTTCGTGGACTTGGAAACTTGCTAGGATTTCTCTCCATATCCCCAGCTGCTAGTGGCTTCCTTAGTTTACCTATATTTCTTTGCATTTGGTAGTTTTGAATGCTGAAGTTTCAGGTTGTTTAATAAAGTGGTCTACTGAACTGATTGTACTGGAAATTATTAGAGGTGTATCTAATTTTGAGTTTGTCTTTCCTAGTCAAGTGAGGTTATCCAAGTATGATAGAGGTATTACAAACTACTTCATTGTTTTGCTGTTTTGTTTTTTGGGATGTGGATTATCTAAGGGAACTGAATATTAGGTCTGGCCTGTCCAGACCTATATTATACAAGTTAAAATGTCTTTGCGTGGATGCTAACACAGCCATGAAGTCTGGGGATGGGGCAGGTGTGGGGAACAGAATATGCAAACCTGCCACCAGGGAGGAAGTTGTCTGGGAGGGTTTTTTTTCCCCTCTGAGCTGAAGGTTCTTAGTTATGGTCCCATGGGAGTTGCAGGGGTGTCTGCACCTTGTGGTGGTCCTGGTAGAGTCTCAGGGTCTGGGAAAGGGCGGGTGTGGAAAAATATTTTTATTCACTTTTGATGGGAATGCCTACTAGTCCAGTTATTTTGGAAAATCATATGGATATTCCACAAGACCTATTATTATAGCAATAGGATATCAAAATATCATTTATTTTCAAAGATATTTACAACATTCTTTAATTGATTTTATTTTTATTTAACACATGGGTTTGCATTATATGTATAGGTATTATACTTGTTCCAGTCTATACCATGCAGTAAATTAGTCTTTCAAAATTATTATTTAAAAAGAAAAATTGCAAAGTGGTAAAACAAACCAAAGGAGAACTTAGTTTTATCCTGGAACAGAAAAAATAAAGTTTTTAGAAAAATTATCAGCTTCTGCCAAGGAAGTTAAAATAATGCTAAATACCTGTAATAATGACATTAAATCTCAAATAAGTTTTCATAGGCACTATTTTGCAGTATAAGTTATTTGTTATAAAAGGAATACTTTAATACAGTAATATAAGAATGTGCTGGGGACCATAGGAAGAAACCACCCCTCTTTGAGGTTTAGGATGAACTTTTCAAGAAAAACATATATTTAACCAGAAAACTAAGAATATATTATTTTAGTACAAGCTGTTAAAAGGAAAAATGTGTCAGGTCTAAAAATCATGGACCATGGCCCTTTGATAGATTGATAGGAAATTAAAATAGGCCAAGTATTTAAACATCTAAGAACAGAGACAAGTGATGGGAAATGAATTGGGATATGTAGGCACAATCAAATATATGAGAATTCCAGTAAACCTTTTTAAAGCTTGTAAGTACTCTCCATCCCCATTGCCACCTTTGAAGATCTTATATCTCCACTATGTTTTCATGTATTTTGCTTAATTTGTTATATCTGGAGCTAAGCAGCTAAATTACCACTCGTAGCTTATTAGGAAAGAAGAAATTCAAAACACTACTGATTCTAAAAGATTTCTCTGATTCCCTTTCGACTATGTAGTTACTAGAATTGGATACTTTCTTAGACATAATCTCTAAAATAATTCAAAAGTGTTCATTTGTTGCATGAGTATTCACTTTTTTCACCTGTTATTACATGACATGACTTATGAGAATGCCTTCAGGTTTCTTTTGACTGGAGAGAAAACTGAGAAAATAATTTTCTTTTTTTTTGGTTTTTGGGTCACACCCGGCGGTGCTCAGGGGTTACTCCTGGCTGTCTGCTCAGAAATAGCTCCTGGCAGGCACGGGGGGACCATATGGGACACCGGGATTCGAACCAACCACCTTTGGTCCTGGATTGGCTGCTCACAAGGCAAATGCCACTGTGCTATCTCTCCGGGCCCGAAAATAATTTTCTAACTAAAGAGTATGCATACTGTCTTAGATAAGGGTAGAAATTGGTTGATGTGATATGTTACATAGAAGATTACAGTGTGAGATGGTTTTTATCTATATAATTTTCTCAGAATAGACCTTGTCCAATGTGGACATTTTCTTATTAAACTATTATTTTCTCTACAGAGTTTCTTTAGTTTAATATATATTCCATCACAATATTAAATCTTGACAAGTGACTTGATATTGGATAAAGTTTGCACATGTCCAAAATAAAAGAAAAAAATTTCTGCAACTCTGAAGTTCTTAGCCTTTATAAAATAATGTTTCTGTTATAGTGTCACAGTATCTGTTCTTATATAAAGGACTCAATAAATATTAGCTATATTTGCTATGCCCACATCATTTCTCTTATTATTTTATCCCCACCTTTAATTACCAGGATACCTGACACAGCAGTTTAGCAGTAATAACAATATATTCATATAATTAATTTAATTAATTTTCTTAATGAAAGAAATAATAGATTATTACCCATGAAAGTAATACTAATTTTAGAGCAAAAGATAACTTGTTTGACTGTGTCCTATGCTGTGAAAAGATTGAATTCCCAGGGAAAGATTCTCAAAAGCAAATGTTCCTCTTTATAGTTTGTCTTTTTCCTTTTTTTAAATTACACGCTGTGCATTATTGTAACTTACCAAAATAATTATGATGACAGCCCAGGAAATTACAAGGACTCTCTTAAAAGTGTTACCATACCAGGGAGATGCAGCCTTAGTCGTCTTCTCTCGTGTTTGTCAACTATTTCTCAACATTGCTTAAGAGAGCAATTGCTGTTTGTTGAATCCCCTGACTTCAATGCCGGGCAATTTAATGTTTTGAGGTTTTTTTTATTAATGTCTTTACTTAAATACCTTGATTACAAATATGATTATAGTTGGGTTTCAGTCATGTAAAGAACATCTCCTTCACCAGTGCAACATCCCCATCACCAATATCCCGAATATCCCTCCTCCCCACCCCACCCCTACCTGTACTCTAGAAAGGCTTTCTACTTCCGTCATTCATTCACATTGCTATGATAGTTATCAATATAGTTATTTCTCTACCTGCAATCATCACTCTGTGGTGAGCTTCATGTCATGAGCTGGACCATTCAGCCCTCTTCTCTTTTGTCTCTGAGAATTATTGCAAAAATGGCTTTTATTTTTTCTTAAAACCCATATATTAGTGAGACTATTCTGTGTCTATCTCTCTCCCTCTGACTTTTTTCACTAAGCATAATAGATTCCATGTACATCATGTATAGAACAATTTCATGACTTCATCTCTCATGATGGCTGCATAATATTCCATTGTGTATATGTACCACAATTTCTTTAGCCACCCCTCTGTTAAAGGGCATCTTGGTTGTTTCCAGAGTCTGGCTATTATAAATAGTGCTGCTTTAAATATAATGTGAGGAAGGGATTTTTGTATTGTATTTTTTTGTCACAACATTTATCCATTTCTTCCAGGTTCTCATGTTTGGTGGCATTGAACTTCTCAAAGTAGCCTCTGATTACCCTGTGAATCTCTGCAATGTCTGTAGTGATCTTCCACTTTTCATTTCTGATATGGGTTATAAAGTTCCTCATTTTCTTGTGAGTTATGCCAATGGTCTATTAATCTGGTTTATTTTTTCAAAGAACCAACTTCTATGTTTGTTGATCTTTTAGATTTTGGGAAGGTTCCACTTCAATATTTCTGCTCTCAGCTTTGTTATTTCCTTCTGTCTCCCTATTTTTGGTTCCTTTTGTTGATCCTTTTCTAATTTTATAAGCTGCATCATTAAGCTGTTCAGGTATACCCCTTCTTACTTCCTAATGTGTGCTTGCAAAGCTATAAATTTTTCTCTCAGTACTGCTTTTGCTGTGTACCATAGATTCTGTTGTGTCTTTGTTGTCATTTGTTTTCATGAAAGTTTTGATTTCCTCTTTGATTTCATTTTGGACCTACTGGTTATTCAGTAGTAGGCTGTTTAATTTCCAGGTATTAAAGTTTTTCTTTTATGTCCCTTTGAAGTTCACATCTAATTTCAGAGCCTTGTGGTTAGCGAAGGTAGCCTGCAAAATTTCTATCTTCTTGATTTTATGGAATATGTTTTATGTGCCATCATGTGGTCTATCCTGGAGAATGACCTATGTACATTGGAGAAGAATGTATATCCAGGTTTCTGGGGAAGGAGGGTCCTATATATATCTACTAGGCCTCTTTCTTCTGCTTCTCTTTTTAGGGCTAGTATATTTTTATTGAGTTTCAGTCTGGTTGACCTATTAAGTGTTGATAGGGCACTTTTTGAGGTCTCCCACAATCATAGTGTTATTATTGATGTCCTCTTTCTAATTTTTCAATAATTGTGTTAGATATTTTGCTGGTATTTCATTGGGTGTGTATATGTTTAGTAGTGCAATTTCTTTCTGATGCACATATCCCTTGATTAGTACAAAGTGTCCATCTTTGTTCTTTACAACTTTTCTGAGTAAATTTTGTGTTGTTTCATTAATATGGCCACCCCAGCTGTTTTAAGGGTGTTGTTTGCTTGGATGATTTTCTTCCAGCCTTTGATATTGAGTCTATGTTTGTTCTGACTATTCAGGTGTGTTTCTTGTAGGCAGCAGAAGGTTGGATTCATCATTTTGATCCATTTAGCCACTCTGGGTCTCTTAATTGGTGCATTTAGTCCATTAACTTTGAGGGAGATAATTGTCATAGGGTTTAATGTCATCTTTGAGTATAAGTTTGGTGTGCCTGTTAGTCTGTCTTTTTTAAAAACAGACCTTTCAGTTTTTTCCTTTAATGCTGGTTTTGCACCTGTAAAGTTTCTGAGCTGTTACTTATCTGCAGTATTCTGGGTGAAGCCACCGTTTCATTCAGTCTTGTCACAATATCCCACCACTGTCTTCTGGCCTTGATAGTTTCTTCTGACATGTCTGCTGTAAATCTTATGGATGCTCCTTTGAATGTAATTTCCCTTTTTGATCTTGCTGCTTTCAGTATTCTACCTCTATCTGTGGGATTTGTCATTGTGACTAGAATGTGTCGGGGGGCGTTTTCCTTTGGTCTCTTATAGCTGGTACTCTTTGGGCATACAGGATTTGATTGCATGCAGTCTTTAGCTCTGGGAGTTTCTCTGTGATGATGTTTTTGTTGATTCTTCATGGTTATCTCCTTTCTGGGCCTCTGGGACTTCAATGACTCTGTTTCTGTTGAGTTTATCAAAGACTTCAATTTTCATCTATACACATTCCTTGAGTACTTTATCCATTGTGCGATCATCTGCCTTAAGGTTTTTTTCCCCAATTTTTTCTGCTGTATGGAGTTGTTCTTCATTTCATCTTCCAGTAAACACTGATTCTGTCCTCGGCTGCTGTTACCCTGTTGAAGAGGCTTTTCATTGAGGTTTTCAGTTGAGCTATTTTGTTTTTCAGATCTGTTATTTCAGTTTGGAGTTTTCTGATTTCTGTCTTTGTGTTCTGTTCAACTAGAGCTATGTTTTCTTTGATTTCCATGAGGATCCTCCATATTTATATTCTATACTCCTTATCTGAGAGATTAATCAGATGGTTGGTATGTTTTGGTTCATCACAGCTATCATCTTTATTCTCTTTATTTGCCTACGAGGTTTACCCATTGTCACACTTTTAGTGTGATTTTTTTCTGCGTGTTATGGTGGGGTTCATTAGTTAGAAAGATTGCACAACCATGAAGAAAAGTGGAGCAGCCATGATATTCTGGGGCCTCTAGGAGACAGTTTTTGCTGGGTCCTCCTTGCGCTCCCAGGAGAGCTTCAAGAGAAAAGAGAAGAGAAACATGCAAAGCCAACAGGTCCTCTTAGTCTCTCCCACTCACCAATCTCAGAGCACCTCCTGCCTGCCTCCACAAATAAAGGAGTCACCTCTCTTCCTGGCTTCTCTTGTAGCCCGGTTTTACTCACTCAGTCTTTCTTGGCCTTTTGGCCTGAGTGGCTCCAGGAGACTGTTTTTGCTTAGCCCTTCCTGGCCTTCTCAGGAGAGGTTCAGGAGACAAGAGAAGAGGAATAAGCAAAGCTGACAGGTCCCCTTAGTCTCTCTCAGTCATCAGTCTCACAGCACATCCCGCCTGCCTCCACAGACAAAGGAGTCACCCTTCTGCCTGGTGCCTCTGGTAGCCGGTTTTCTCTCACTCAGTGTTTCTTTGCCTTTCAGCCTGAGTGGCTCCAGGAGACAGTTTTTGCTGGGTCCTTCCTGGCCCTCCCAGGAGAGCTCTCTGCCTGGTGCCTCTGGTAGCCATTTTTTACTCACTCACTCGCTCACTCGCTCGCTTGCTCACTCACTCCCTTGTTCTCTCACTCACTCACTCACTCACTCACTCACTCACTCACTCACTCACTCACTCACTCACTCACTCACTCAATCTTTCTTGGCCTTTCCACCTGAGCAGCTCCAGGAGACAGATTTTGCTGGGTCCTTCCTGGCCCTCTCAGGAGAGCTCTCCGTCTGGTGCCTCTAGTAGCCAGTTCTCACTCACTCGGTTTTTTTTTTGTTTGTTTTGTTTGTTTGTTTGTTTGTTTTTGGTTTTTCGGCCTGAGCAGCTCCAGAAGACAGTTTTTGCTGGGCCCTTATTGGCTCTCTCAGGAGATCTTTAGGAAATAAGAGAAGAGAAACACACAAAGCCAACAGGTTCCCGTAGTCTTCCAGTCACCAATCTCACAGCACACAATGCTGGGCATTTTAATCAAAGTAACTGGTCGTTTTTATGCAGTTTAACTTATGGAACTAGATTTTTCCAGATAGAGACGATGTCATTAAGACATACATGACTATTTGTATTCATACTGGTGGAGATGAGACTATAGGCGGAAAATTAATGAGTAAAATTGAAGTACAAATACATGTTAATGTTTAGAACAATATATTTTAGAAGACTATGTTAGCCCTGCCGCATGAAATATTTTACCACCATTTTCTTTTTATTATATTTTAGATTTTTCTTGGGCATTTAATCATCCTGTCTTTTCTTCCTTTGTTTTTATCTTGTCTACACCCAACTGCCCTGTAGTTTTCTGATGCTCAGTAATGCATCCTTAAATGTGTAGTGCATTAAATGCACTAAAAACATAGTCCATTGTGACTAATGAAAAATATGAAAACTGAAATTCACAAATTGTATGAAATTCTCAAATTGGATATATATATATCCCAGATATATATGATATTGGTCTAATTTTCTGAAGTTTTAATCTTTTCTTTGGCATTCTTTTGAATTTCACCTGTATTGTAGCACATATTAGTACTATTGAGATGATTTATATCCCATTGCAACTATATATCAGATTTTAATCAATTATTGAGTTAATGGCACTGAATAATTTCCATTTAAGGGCTACTATGATGGGAATGTGCCTCTCTTTTAATCCCTACTGTTGCAAGTCAGCCCCGAAAGAGGTTGACTGATGGAGGGATGGAGGATGAGGCCTTTCTCCTCCAGCTTGGACCATGTGTCTGTTACCCTGTTCAGTCGGTGGTTCTGAGGTAAATGCAGCAGGAAGAAAGCCCAACAGGCAGTCATGCTTCCGAAGAAAACAGCTCTTTATTCCGTGAAGAGGCCGAAGCCAAAAGGCCTAAGAATAGGCCACAGGAAAAAAGCCTCTTGCCTTCCACAGACCCTTGCTTTTATGCCCCAGAATCAGATACGACCCAATGGTGGGATCAGGTACCACCCAATGGTGGGAGCAAACTCAGGTACCACCCTAGGGTGGGAGCAGAATGCCAGGTCATACCCTAGGGTAGGGTACAATCACCGATCAGGGTAGGGTCAGTAACATAATAATCCCATTAAAATGTTTACATACACAATACCCTACAATTTAGATATTGTTGTACTTTTATTGTCCATGAACTATTATTAAACTTACTTTATCCTTATTAAGCTCTTTTATATGACCCTTTCTTTATCATGTTGAGTGCCTTCCAATTCTGTTTCTAACTTCTTTCATTCTGCTGCTGAATCCTGCTATGGTATTTTTTAGCTTGTTCAATTCTATTTGGAATAAATCTATTGTTTTCATCAATTAAAACTATTTTTGTCTCCAAAGATGATTTAGGGATCTCAGGGACCCTACTGGTAATTCTTGGAGGGTTAGTGCAAGTGCCTGAGGGTGTGATGCTGCTTAGGCCCTTCAGTGATGGGGATTCCTAGACCATTAAAGTAATGCTGGATCTTTTAGGACTCCACTTGGCAGTACTGCCTAACCCTGTTGTACTGGAAGTTTAACCTGGGTCCTAAACATACCAGACCTGTACTCTAACTGCTCTACTTTCTGCTGATCCTTTTCTTTGGAGTTTTTAATCTCTCTTCCAGTGATCTTCTTATTGCAGTAACTATTGAGAGTATTGTTGCTTTCTCTTCAGCCTGGGACAATGTGGACAATTCTGCTGTTCTTCAGGACTTTGGTTTTTGGCCTCATCTGAATATTTTCTTTTTTGTTTGCTTGTTTTTAATTATTTCTGGAACTTTGTGGGAATGAAGGGTGGTACTCAGAATTCCAGTCGTGTTAAACAGCTATCTTGCTTCTCCGTTTGAAATATTAGTCCAGTGTCTATGATTTGACTAATTTCTGGCAGCCTTGACTGCCTTGTGAAGTTTTCTTAAGTGCTTACTAGATAATTCTGAGGCCTGTTACTCTGATTTATGTGTTGGCAGATGATGACAGGGGATATGTGGCACCGGAGCCCTGTAGCTGCTATAGCACTAAGGTCTAACTGGATCTGACTCAGGAGTCACAGCTGTTACTGTCTGGCAGTCACAGTCTAACTGATTTGGGCAGTGACTTGGAATTCTGTCACATGTGCCCACTAATGGCTAATCTTTGCTCTTATGTGGGAGTTTTACATTTGACAGTACCAGTTTCAGGATGACTGCCAAACCACTGCTGATGGGTGGGGCTCACTTTTGGGGTGTCTATTGCTGTGTAGCCAAAAAATGGCAGCTCCCAGCTGCTTTCCCAGGAATGGCTCTTCACAGCTGTGGCCTAGAGACTAATGTAGTTTGTGTTTGTTTTATAATGCTAGCTTTTGGACTCTGAATGACTCAATGGATTGGATTCAGGCACATGACTTTACGTTTCTGATTCTTTGCACTAGATGTTTTCTGAGTTGTATTGGAGATTGTTTGGTGTGCACATTTTGGGGAGTGGATTGGGATTGATTTCTTTATTACTTCATTATTAGCTTTGTGGATTACCTGATGGCTGGGAGCTAAAGGTTGGGATCTGTTACGAAAGAGCTATAATTGTGACACCCTGCTTAGTGGAGTTTTCCTCGAAAATGGCAGTCCAATCCCAGACCAGGTGTGATTGGATCACTCTTTGTTGGGCTTAAAAGACTTAAGACTGAAGCATATGAAATCTAATATAGAAGTGATTTATGTGAAGAACTTAATGTTTAGCAGGGATCTGTCTGATGACAGGATGATGGTGGTGGAGGGTTGACAGACCCAGACTGTTCAGACTGCAAGCCTTTTTTGTGGGGAAATGAAACTACTCTTGCTGGGTGTGACTTACGTCAATATTGGTTGTTTCCTCATATCTGGAGCAGAATATAGTGTTATATTCAGTATGTTTTAAACTTAGCTAGTGTAGTATGTAAGGCCTCTACGGTCATTGTGCTCAGATTGTCTCTCCCTTTTTTTTTTATTTTGGGCCACACCCAGTGATGGTCAGGGATTACTTCTGATTATGTGCTCAGAAATCACTTCTGGATTGGGGGACCATATGGGACACTGGGGGATTGAACCTTGGTTTGTCCTGGGTAGCATGGTAACCTATATATCTGAAACAAAATTGAACCCAGATACCAATCCTTTCAAGCTTATTATTTTATAGTAGAGAGAACTAAGAGTCAGAGAAGACTGCAGTTTTGTGTATCAGCATTTTCATGGTCCATACAATTGAACATTGCTAAGTTTCACTGGTTTATCCTTTTAACAATTTAGAATCTAAGCTTTATGGTATAGGCATTCAGAACAGAAAATTGGCCAAAATTTAGAAAAATATGTTTCTAAAATGGAAGTCCTCTTACCTGAATTTTATAAGTATTCATAGTAGCTTTTAGAAATTATTTTAAAATGTATTATATAAGTCAGGACAACTTCACATTTTCTAGAATTGAGTTTTGTTTACTATCAAAAATATTCATTAACTTATCTAATAAAATAATAAATACTTTTAGTACAAAAAGCTTGTATTCTCTGAAAATGAAAGACACCACCCTCTGAATGGAAGAAACTATTCAACAAATAGGGGCTAATATCCAAAATATACAAGGCACTGATAAAACTTTATAAGGTAAAAAGACATCTAATCCCATCAAAAATGGGAAGAAGAAATGAACAGATACTTTGACAAAGAAGAAATACAAATGGACAAAAGGCATATGAAAAAATGCTCCACATCACTAATCATCAGGGAAAGTCAAATAGAAACAACTATGAGGTACCACCTCACACCACAGAGAATGGCACATCTTACAAAGAATGAGAACAAGGAGTGCTGGTGGGGATGTGGAGAGAAAGAAACTCTTATTCACTGGTAGTGAAAATGGTGTCTAGTCCAACCTTTATGAGAAGCTATATGGAGATCCCTCCAAAAACTGGAAATTGAACTCCCATAAGATCCAGCAATACCACTCCTAGGGATATACCATAGGAACAGAAAAATACAAAAAAAAATACAAAAATTCCTTCCTTACACCTATTCATTGCAGCACTATTTACAATAGCTAGACTCTGGAAACAACCAAAATGCCCTTCAACAGATAAATAGCTGAAGAAACTGTGGTACATATACACAATGGAATATTATGCAGCTATCAGGAGAGATGAAATCATAAAGTTTTCCTATACATGAAATCTATTATGCTGAGTAAAATAAGTCAGAGTGAGAGAGATAGACGCAGAATAGTCTCACTCATCTATGGGTTTTAAAAAATAAAATATATTTTTGCAAGAATTCTCAGAGACATAGAGAGGAGGGCTGGAAGGTCCAGCTCACTACATGAAGCTCACCACAAAGAGTGGTGAATGAAGCTAGAGAAATAACTACACTGAGAACTATCATAACAATGTGAATGAATGAGGGAAGTAGAAAGCCTGTCTAGAATACAGGGGGGGGGGTGGAGTGGGGAGGAGAGAGATTTGGGACATTGGTGATGGGAATGTTGCACTGGTGAAGGGGGTGTTCTTTACATGTCTTTACATGACACCCAACTACAATCATATTTGTGGTTTTTTTTTTTTTTTGGTTTTTGGGTCACACCCGGCAGTGCTCAGGGGTTACTCCTGGCTTTCTGCTCAGAAATAGCTCCTGGCAGGCACGGGGACCATATGGGACACCGGGATTTGAACCAATCATCTTTGGTCCTGGATCAGCTGCTTGCAAGGCAAACACTGCTGTGCTATCTCTCCTGGCCCTACAATCATATTTGTAATCAAGGTGTTTAAATAAATATTTTTAAAATGATCGACTAAAATAAATTAATTTGAATTAAAAAAAAGAAAATGAAATACAGTTGCCACCTTACAGTTCTATCTGAAACAGATAAATGAGTAGCAAATAAGAGCTAATAAAATATTTTAATAGCACATATATTATCTAATTTAGATGTACACATATTGTATATTTTATATTGTATATTTATTATATAACATACAAATACATTATGAATATAATCATATATTTACAATACATAGAATCCAACAACTACTTATTGATAGTTCTGACAAATAGCAACCTAAACAAGCAGCTTATAGTTAGCAATCACCCAGAAAAGAAATGGGAGTGTTTCTTTTTTCCTTTATTTCTTTTCTTCCTTCTATTTGGAGAAGCCAGGAATAGCAGGAACTAGGCAGGAAAGACAAAAACACTGAGGCAGACCAGAGGAGGAAGTGGTAGTGATTGGAGCAGGAGGATGTGAATTTAGTCTCTAAGAAAAACACAAGAAACACACACTGGCCTGTGTGCTGGTATCTCCATTAACAAGAACTTCTATATTTAGTATTTTATAATGCCCTTAACTCTATCATTGTGTAAATTTGCAGATTGGGATCGACAAAGTTCATTGCTAGTCTAAAACAAAAGTTAGTTAATTTACAATTTTTATTTGTTCATTCAAGTTATAGGCATTTAAACCTCCTTGTAAATGAAACAAGGGACTAAACTGGGACTAAAATGGAAGGTAAGGCAACATGTTTCTGCCTCATGCATCATTTTCAGACTACAGGAAGTATGTAACTAAAATAACCTATTTATAAATCATGTTGAATGTTAGAAAGAGAAAAGTAAACTGTTATGACAGAGAGGGCAACTCTGTGGAGAGTGAGAGGAAATAGAAAATAGAAAGCACCTGTGTCGGCAGTTTGGTTAGATACAGAATTGTAATCACTGTGTGCAGCTAAGGCAAAGGCTCTACTATGGGTGTGTGAGGAGTCTACTGCTATAGTCAGAAAATAGATTATCCAGACCTTATTAAGGACAGCAAGCACGACTTTTCTTTCCTGTATGCACTGAAATTGGTATTGAACAGTTTTAAAAAGAAGAGTGACATATCTGATTTATGTTAGCTAATGTACTGTGACTGCTATGTAGAGAATGAATTTCAGATGAACTAGAAAGGTGCAGGGATAATAGGCAGGCCATTGTGTTCTTCAGGTGAGGTGAGAGTCCACGGGGCCATTCTCTATCCAAAAAAAAAAAAGTTCTAAATGCACAGTACATTCACATTTCGCTATAGAATAATCTTTGCACTGAATTGCCGTAGAGAAATCACTGACTTTCCATTCAGAGGCTCAAACCCTGCATGAGATGTTAGATGACATGTTGGCATTTCAGTGCCAAGTTACTCTCTTGAAGACTTCATGTGGTCTCCCGCAATATGCATCTCATGCAAGGCATATGTAATATGCTACATTTTCTCATTTCTGTTGCCATCTCCTACAAAAGCTCTTCATTTAAACATTCCCAGGGCAATGTATTCAAATTGATGCATGCCTTGAAAAGTCTTTTTACTTTTTGAATTTTGAATGTCTTTTATAAAAGAATATAGGAAATAGCTGCTTAAACTAGACTTTCTTCCAAAGCAAGAAGATTGGTAAGTAATAGATACAATTTTAATATACTCTTAGGATACATTTTTAGCACAAAAGAATATATTCATTTTGTCCAAATCCTATGGTAATACTATGGCATGTTGAAATTTTATTCACTTTTGATAAATTCTTCTCAACAGTCCCAAATAACACTTTATATTTATGTCCTTTGTGACATATGGCACTATCATTTTTTAAATCTCTTCTTTTTTCATACCTGAAATGTAACTTATGTGGAAGTAAACTTATTTTATACATATAAAATAATAAGTTGAAAAAAAATAATAAGTTGAATTCCACATAAGTTTAATTTTATTTTATTCTTTCCAATAAAGTCAAGTTCCCTTTTCAGTATGATAGGCTTTGGATAAATGCTTATTAGATAAGTGAATGATGGAGGGAATACTTACTATATATTGTGGTATTTCTAAAGAATCAAACCAAAACAAAACAAAACAAAACAAAACAAACTACTTACTCAGTGTTACTGCAACTACTTCTTTGAGTCACATTTTTTCTTTACCTTATTTTATATTTAGTGGTATATTTTCGGCATCATCACTGTAGAGATTTGACAAATGTTTGGTACATATGTATTGCATGCTAAAGGTAAAAAGGTATCACCTTTCACTTCTTTATATTATAAGATTTTGGCAATATCCTGAAATTTACTCACCAGATGCCAGTAACAACTTTTTTTTCAAGTAACATTTTAACATAAGTTGTTATGCTATATTTATCACAGATTATGTCAAATGCTCCAGTTGAGAACCATGGAAGAATTATTTTCATGGATTTATTAAAAAGTGTTACCCATCAGATAAGGGGCTAATCTCCAAATATACAAGGCACTGACAGAACTTTACAAGAAAAAAATCATCTAACCCATCAAAAATAGGGAGAAGAAATAAACAGACACTTTGAGAAAGAAGAAATACAAATGGCCAAAAGGCACATGAAAAAATGCTCCACATCACTAATCATCAGGGAGATGCAAATCAAAATAACTATGAGATACCATCTCACACCACAAAGAATGAGTATAAGCAGTGCTGGTGGGGATATGGAAAGAAAGAAACTCTTATCCTCTGCTGGTGGGAATACCGTCTAGTTCAACCTTTCTGGAGAGCAATATGGAGATTCCTCCAAAAACTGAAAATTGAGCTCCCATATAATCCAGCTATACCATTCCTAAGGATATACCCTAGGAACACAAAAATACAATACAAAAATCTCTTCCTCACACCTACATTCATTGATGTGCTATTCACAATAGCCAGGCTCTGGAAACAGCCAAGATGCCCTTCAACAGATGAATGGCTAAAGAAACTGTGGTACATATACACAATAGAATATTATGCAGCCATCAGGAAAGATGAAGTCATGAAATTTTCCTATACATGAATGTATATGGAATCTATTATGCTGAGTGAAATAAGTCAGAGGGAAAGATATAGATGCAGAATAGTCTCACTCATTTATGGGTTTTAAGAAAAATAAAGATGTTTTTGCAATAATATTCAGAGACAAATAGAAGAGGGCTGGAAGGTCCAGCTCACAGCATGAAGCTCACCACAAGGAGTAGTGAATGCAGTTAGAGAAATAACTACACTGAGAACTATCATAACAATATGAATGAATGAGGGAAGCGGAAAGCCTGTCCAGAGTACAGGTAGTGGTGGAGTGGGGAGGAGGGAGATATGGGACATTGGTGATGGGAATGTTGCACCTGTGAAGGGGGGTGTTCTTTACATGACTGAAACCCAACTACAATCATATCTGTAATCAAGGTGTTTAAAATAATATATTAATAATAAAGTGTTAAAAACCCCTAGGATCTTAGACATTGGATATTGAATTTTGACATTTCTATATTGAATATTTTATTTTATTTTTATATTTTTATTTAAACACCTTGATTAAAAATATGATTGTAGTTGGGTTTCAGTCATGTAAAGAACAACCCCTTCACCAGTGCAACATTCCCACCACCATACAAAGAAAACTATAAAACACTGCTTCAAGAAATAAGAGAGGACACTAGGAAATGGAACCACATATCCTGCTCATGGATTGGCAGGATTAACATTATTAAAACAGCAATACTTTTTAAAGCATTGTACAGATTTAATGTGATCCCTGTAAAGATACCCATGACATTCTTCAAAGAAGTGTATCAAACACTTCTAAAATTCACCTGGAAAACTAAATACCCTCGAATATCTAAAGTATTCATTGAAAAAAGAAATATGAGAGGCATAACTTTCCCCAACTTTAAAATGTATTACAAAGCAATAGTTATCAAAACAGCATGGTATTGGATTAAAGACAGACCCTCAGATCAGTGGAATGGGCTTGAGTATTCAGAGAATGTTCCTCATACATACAATCACCTAAGTTTTGATAAAGGAGCAAGAAATTCTAAATGGAACAGGGAAAGTCTCTTCAACAAGTGGTGTTGGCACAACTGGTTAGCCACTTGCAAACAAGCAAATTTAGATCCCCCAGCTAACATCATGTATGAAGGTAAAATCCAAATGGATTAAAGACTTTGATATCAGACCTAAATTCATAAGGTATATAGAACAACATGTAGGTAAAACACTCTATGACATTGAGACTAAAGGCATCTTCAAGGAGGAAACTGTACTCCAAACAAGTGGAAGCAGAGATAAACAGATGGGAATATATTAAGCTGAGAAGCTTCTGCACCTCAAAGGAAACAGTGCCCAGGATACAAGAGCCAACCATTGAGTGGGAGAAACTATTCACCCAATACCCATCAGATAAGGGGCTAATATCCAAAATATAGAAAGCACTGACAGAACTTTACAAGAAAAAACATCTAATTCCATCAAAAATAAATATTTTATTTTAAATGACAGAATATTTTATTATAAGGTAAAAATAAATTAAAATAATCATTTTCTTGTGCCTGAAACAGCTATTTCAATTTTACACTATTTTTTAAATATTATTCAATTTATATTTAGTTTTTTTTTAATTTTTACATTCTTTAAAGTTATTAATTTATAGAAATAAACCAAGGATACTTACTCAGTAAGATTCTCCTTTATGACAATAAAATATTATTACTTGAATCAAGCTACCCTAAATCAGAATATATGAAGTCCATATAAAGTAAAATTTGTCCAAATTCATTGATTAGATTTAACTTATTTATATATGAAGTAGAGTTCTTTTAGTAATCCATAAAGGACCAAGACATTCCTTCCTTACTGTATGAGGTTACTTTTTGGATAAGTTTTAGATTCACAACCAAATTAAGAAGTTGGAGAGGCTGGAGCAGTGGTGCAAGCGGTAAGGTATCTGCCTTGCATGGGCTACCCTAGGATGAACTGCAGTTCGATCCCCAGGTATCCGATATGGTCCCCAAGTCAGGAGTGATTTCTGAGACAATATTCTGGAAAAACCCTTGAGTTGCACCAGGTGTGGCCCAAAACAACAATAAAAAAAAGTTGGAGAAATTATCTTTTACTTTTATGGGTTTTAATAATGTATTATAGTATGCTATAAAATAAAATATAAAATATTCAAATTCCATAAAATATAAATAAATAATTATTATGCTGGGCTTCAATAAAATAAAAAAAA
Source organism: Suncus etruscus (assembly GCF_024139225.1). NCBI lineage: Eukaryota > Metazoa > Chordata > Mammalia > Eulipotyphla > Soricidae > Suncus > Suncus etruscus. The sequence goes on from NC_064863.1 coordinate 74,986,706, forward strand.
GCTACATCTGTAAAAGACAATGTCTAGTAGATGTGAAGATAAATTGAAGTCTGAAAAGATACTATCTATGGAGGACATATCTGAAAAAGAGACATTTCTTGCCAGAGCAACAGTACCTTTGGTAAGGTTATGGTGTGTGCCTTTCTAATGGCTGACCAAACTTTGATCCCTGGCACTTGAAATGGTCCCCAAACATACCAGGAGTAATCTGGCATTACTAACCCTGAGCAACAACAGCAACAACAACAACAACAAAAAAGAGAGTCATTTCAGAGACTGAAAAGATACTCAGGTATAAGTGTAATATCAGAAAAAACTGTTTTCACTACCCTGAAAATTTAACCATACCATAACCTCTCACTCCTTAAAATCAGTGATTTCTTTTTCAATGTCTATAGTTCATTTTCCAAGATGCTCTATAATTAGGATCATATCATATGTAATTTTTTATATGGTGACTGTCACTTAAACTTATACATTTATTTTAATCTATGTCTTTTCATGACCTTAATGTGGCTGGGTTGGATTCTTTATCCCTGCAGATGGACGTTGTGGTTGCTTCTAAGTTTTGGCAGTTATGCACAAAATTGACAGAAATATCGATGTAAAAGAGATTTTTGTGGTCATAATTTCAAGTTATTTTAATAAATCTCAAGGAACATTGTTATGGTATTCTATGGTTAGAATATATTTTGTTGGTACTTGAGTGATGGCACAGCAGTAGGGCATTTGCCTTGTATGCCGCTAACCTATAACCTAGGTTTGATCCCCCAGCGTCCCATATGGTCCTCAAGCCAGGAGTGGTTTCTGAGCGCATAGCCAGGAATGACCCCTGAGCGTTACCAGGTGTGACCCAAAAACCAAAAAGAAAAAATATATTTTGTTTTGCAAGAAATTGCAAAAACTATCTTCCAATTATTTCATACTGCTTTACATTCCATCATCAATGAATGAATTCGATTGCTACATATATTCAGAGCATTTGGTGTTGTTATGTTCCAGCCATTAACCATTCTTAGTATCTTGTTCTTGTTTGATATCTAATGTTTATCAGTGATATATACCATGGAACATATTTCATATATTTATTTAACATGTTTATATCTTTTTTTTTTTTTGGTTTTTGGGTCACACCTGGCAACGCTCAGGGGTTACACCTGGCTCTATGCTCAGAAATCACCCCTGGCAGGCTCAGGGAACTATATGGGATGCTGGAATTTGAACCACTGTCTTTCTGCATGAAAGGCAAACGCCTTACCTCCATGCTTCTCTGGCCTCCACGTTTATATCATTTTGTTGAAATGTTTACCGAGATTTGCCTATTTAAAAAATTGGGTTGTTTACTATTTTTGAATTTTATAAGTAGTATATTTAAGGTAATGGCTATATGGAGTAGGGAGCTGGGACTTGCGTGGTTGAGTTTAAACATATGTGGTTGAGTTTCAGGCTTATTCTTGGTTCTGTACTTGGAATCACTCCTGGTACTTTTTTGGGGATAATATGCAGCATCAGGGATTGAACTGGGATGGCTGAGTAAAGAGTAATTGCCTTAATTCATCCATCTTTCCAGCCTCTGAAATGGCTCTTGAATTTTTCTTTTGTTCAGGGCTTATTTCCAATCACTTCTGGTGGTCTTGGGACTATATGAGGTACTGGGGATCAAAGCTGGGTCAGAAAGGCAGGCACTATACCCTGCCCCAATGTACTGTTGCTCTGGCCAGAAATGGCTCTTTTTTCAGATATGTCTTTTATAGATAGTTTCTTTTCAATCTGTAGTTTATCTTCACATCTGTTAGGCATTGTCTTTTACATAGGTGATTTTTTTATTTTAGTGAAGTCTAGCATGTAAATTATTTATTTTAATTTATTGCATTTGAATATTTTTGATATGCTCAAAGATAACTGCATACTCAAAATTATCTCTTCTGTTTTTTTTTTAAAGACTTTTTTTTGGTTTATTTGGGCCACAGCTGGCAGCACTCAGGGGTTACTCCTGGCTCTGTGCTCAAAAATTGCTCCTGGCAGGCTCGTGGGACCATATGGGATGCTGGGGGTTGAATCTGAGTTCTTCCTGGGTCAGTGGTATGCAAGAAAAATGTGCTGCCGTTGTACTATTGTTCTGGCCTCTCTTTTTTTTTAAGAGTTTTATATATTTTTATTTTTCATTTAGTCTATAATTTATTTTCAGTTAATATTTTTGAAAATAGAAGATCCATGAGTATATTCATTCCATGCATTTGTTCAACATCATGTATGAAGTACCTTTGCTTTGTTTTCTTGTCCTTAATCCTTTCTCAAAGGTCCATTCAATATATAAATATGAATCTATTTCTAGATGGTCTATGATATTCAATTGATTTCTTTGTATAATGTCCAAACTAATAATATATTTACTTGGCAGTTATTATAGCCTTAAAGTAAATTTGAAGATAGAATAAGCTCTCAAGTTTTGTTCTCCTTCAATATAGTGTTGACTACTACTTTATAGAAACATTATAGTAAGTTGTAGATGTACATAAAACAACTTACTGTTTATTGGCATTTCTTATAATTTATAAATTAAATTGGGATGCAGGATACTTATAAAAGTGTAGGAAAATAGTGATTTATTATAGAATTTTAAGTGAAATATTTTATTACTATTTCCATTATAGTTTTCTTTTTATTGATTAGAGCACACAGATAAAACTCTACTGAAAGACCAGAGAGATTATTAAATGGTATGGTATTTGATTTATATATAACTGACCAGGGTTTAATCCCATATGGTCCCCAGGGCATGTCAGATGTGATTCTGAGTACAGAGCCAGGAGTAAGTCCTACACACTGCCAGGTGTAACCTAAATGCCAGAGCCATACAAAATGAAACATTTTTTAGTTTTGTTTTTATATTTTGGGAGGGGCACACCAAATGATGCTCAGGGGTTACTCCTGGCTATGTGCTCAGAAATTGTTCTGCTTGGGGGTCCATATGGGACACCAGGAAATCCAACCATGGTCCATCCTAGGTCCGCGGTGTGTAAGGCAAACACCCTACCACTGAGCTGCCGTTCTGGCCCCTAAAACAAAACTTTGTAATGAGTACAAAAATATGGAAATAATGAGTACAAAAAAAGATAAAATCTACCATATATCACTTAATGTGCAATGCCAGATATGATACTCAAATGACCATGTAGTTAAATTATAAGATGAAATTACAAGTGAAAACTATGTGATTTTTGTTTGATACTAAATTCTTAGTGGAATGTTTAATTCAACTGGTTTGAAGAGGCAAACACTGGCTATATCTTCCTGACATAACAAGTTCTGAGTGCTTTCATCTTGGTATCCAATTCTAAATCCCTCAGTTTTAAGAGGATGAAAGGCACTTTCATCTTGAGTCCCACACTATTAGATTATAGAGAGAAGAAAAATCTTACAAGTCTATTTTGTGATGACACTGAGCAAATTACCTTTGATTAATTATCATATCACTACACTAGGTTCTCCTATCTTAATGTCTAAAATATTAGGGCTTATTTTTTATTCAAACTTAGAAAAAACAGCTCTTAGTGACATTTATTATAAGCAAATGTGTTGCTGTCTTTAATATACCAGTCCATTTATTTTGTGAAATTTCATAGCACTGATGGAAATAAGCAGCTTAATTATAGTAAGCCAACTATTTAATTTCACTTTTAAGAAAAAGCTGGATTTCCATTTTCCTTACTTAAACATAACCTTTGTCCTCTACTAACTCTGTTGATTGACAGATGCACCCAAGGACACTGGACAAATCCTAGGGATTATGGACATTCAACTTCTGTATAAGCCTGAAATAGTTTAGACCTCTAACACTGACTGGTTTCCAAACAATATGGGGAATAGTATAACATAAGAAGCATTGAATGTGACCCTGGTGGATCCTGGCACCACAGTTCAAAGCATCACCACATCTTCAGCAAAATTACCATCATCATTTGTCTTTGTTAAAGGGTTTTAAAAATGATGGATTGAAGACAACAGGCTGGGAAGGTGACAGGGATATATATCTGCATGGTGATTTTTCCTCTGGTATTTGCTGTCCACTGCAGCTTAATACTAGACATCTTTCAATAGTTTTCTCAGTTGAGAGCTAATGGAACATTGAAATTTAAACCAGTGTTTTTTCTAAGTAAAAAGACATGTCTTTATTCATTCTTTTTTTTTTTTTTTACTAGGATGCTCTCCAGGTGATGCTCAGGAAATTTTACCCCTCCTAGTGATTCTCTGCTGGCTAATCAGGCCTACAGTTTAGTACAAAGGCCTCTAGATGTGGTGGTGCTCTGGTGTTAGGGGATAACTTGGGCCACTCTGGAGGTGTTTGGGAGGCAATATGACAAGAGAAATCGAACCAGTATCTGCTACATGCAAGATATGTGTCTTAATCCTTGTACTATCTCTTAATTTCAATTTGAACTGTACTAGGTCCTAGTCATATATTTATGACATTACACCCAGTGGTCCACTATTTTCTGTGCTGTGATGCTTAGAACACTTGTTGTTGTTCTATGAAATTTGGGGGCTAATTTAAAAGAAAATTTGGTCCAACTTGGAAAATCAAGGGCTTGTTCCTTGAGGAGATGATGTATAAATTCTCTTTCTATTGAATAGGATAGACCATGTGTAGGAAGGGTGGAAGCAGGATGGTCTTGATGAACAATTATCTAGTAGAAGTAATAATATGGGAGATACTCCTTTGCTGTAGGTGGTAGCAGGCCCATTTATATGGATAAGATAATGTGATATGAGCTGGAGAATACAGTGACATCTTTATGATAAAGCATAAAGTTCCTGGATTTGAAAATTTACACTGTGAGTGGAGATGGGCCTCCTATGGGAGAGGCGATTCAGGAAAATTTGGGGGGGGGCTATATTAAAAATGGCTTGTATTAAACAGGTGATAGTTGAGATAAAAGAAGTGAGTTGATTCCAGTGAGTCTCATGTAAAGCATATTGAGCAGTCTTGAAGATAGGTTAGGTCCTGGGATTAAGGGAGTAGTGATCGTAATTTGTGTGGCCAGGTGCACTCTAAGAAACAAAGCATTGTGGGAGAACCAGGTTTGTTTGTTTGCTTGCTTTATTAAGTACAGTATTCGATAGGTCATACAGGATAACAGATTAGGCTTTCTAAATCTAATAGTTATCTATTTTCATCTCCAAAGACTAAGATTACATTAGGAAAGGAACATCCTGTATTATTGTTTGAATTGCTTATTGAAAATCCCCTGAGATAAATGAGACATATTTACATTTCCAAGAATTTTAAATGCTAAAATAAAGGTGGTGCACATGTAAATACTGGGAAGGTAACCTCAATAACTATCGCATCTATTGGGCAGAATAAAGAAGAACATCATGCTGCCTTAGACCACAAAAGTAGATGATATCAAGCTGAACTGGAACTTACGATTTCCTGAAACACGGGTAGATGGCTCATTAAACTTTAATAAGACACTTTGAAATGAACAAAGTATGATGATTTTTTTCCTGCATATCTAAGTAAGAAATGCCTTCTTGGCCAGTTGCTCACCCTGTTTACATAGGGCAGTCTAATCAACTAGTACTATAAGAAAATCATGTCTTTTTTTTTTTTTGTCACACCCAGTATTGCTCAGGGATTACTCCTGGTTATGTGCTCAGAAATCTCTCCTGGCTTGAGGGACTATATGGGATGCCAGGGGATCGAACCACGGTCCATCCTAGGCTAGTGTGGGCAAAGCAGACGCCTTACTGCTTTCACCACTGCTCCAGCCCCATGTCTCTATATGTTGAAACTAAAATTTGGATCTGATAAGTCATGAAAAAATTGTTTTTTTTTGTCAAAAAACATGAAAAATACCTTCACCAATATTAATATCGAAATGATTTGATTGGAATTAAATCTGCAGAATCAGCAACAGGATTCTTGTTGAGATTAATTATATATCTATGTTGGAACATGAACAAGCTATTAAATATTCCACTTCGTAGCTTCACTATATGAGCAAGTCATTCCTCTGAGCCCTTGTATTCTTTTATTTACTCATTATTCATTTATTCAACAAATATTGACTAAATCATTCCATCCCTATTACAAGTCTTAAGGGTAGTCCAATGAACAAAACAAGGTCAGTCCTCATCTGAGTGAGATATAAAATAGAATAAAACATAAATATGACATATAAATTAAATACTCTGGTGAAAACTGCATAAGGATAAGGAGGATCTGGAGAGCAGGGAAGAAGGTTGTCACTCTTTTATAAATAATCACCAGACTAAAACCTAGAAAATGACATTTGAGAAAATCTTGAAAAACATTAGAAATGATTAGGTTAATGTTATACTCTCCTCACTGGGTCCTTAGGAAGTGGTGTTTTATTTGCCTTTGGAAAGGTAAATGCCTAAATACATGTCCCTCTATCTCAGGACATTCTTCTTTTGGAGATGGATTAGATATTACAAGTAGATGAAAAAAGAACAACAGAATCTCTCCCAGGCTCAAAATGGTCAGACAACTTCAGTTCTACCTTTGGTTCTAACTACTGATATATAGATAACACCATTTAGTCTAAAGAGCTCTGTACTCTGCAGCAAAGTCTTTTTTTATTGTTTTCTTTTGGGAATTTGGGGTCATCCATTTGAAAATGCTCAGGGGTTATTCTTTACTTCACACTCAAAAATTACTCCTGTCAGGACTTGGGACCATATGGGATGACAGAAATTGAACCTTGGTCATCCATATGCTCTACCTGCTGTACTATCTCTCCAGCCCTGCCTTTGACACTAATAAAGTTTTTCAGTCATAATGATTGTCAAAAATAGTAATATTATTATGACTTCAGCCCAATTCTTTTGCTTCAAATCCACCTTTGCTATACCTCAAGGTAAATCTCATAAAGATGGTAGAGTAGAAACACGCAACTTGGAAGCGGTAAGCAGTCAATTGGAAGAAATGCAAGGAGTTTCAAGGCACCTGCTTTGTAAACTATATGTGCTAGCATCACATTTAGAGGTCAGAGACCCTGAGAAAGGTCTGTCCCACATAATGTATTCAAATAACCTGACCCAAGAGTAGAAAGCTATAGTATATTGTTGTGTGGGAAGGGATGAAAGTAAAAAGATGAAGGCAGAATACTATGTGCTACAAAAAGAAAAGCAAGTAGAACACATAAAATAGTAAAAACTCACAAAAAAGAAAGAAGAATAGAAAATAAAAATGGAAATGAAAGGAAACCTTCATAATCTAGCAGTTCACTAGGTCCCCAGATATCACTAAATATGTCATACATCAGTGGTTCCTATTACCATTTCCTAATATCTTTAATAAATTAATATAAATTAACTCTTCTAGATAATTTTCTATGGATTTATCTTTATTCACATATAATTCTGTGATGAAATTGAAGTCAAATAAAGGAAAAATAAAATTGCTATCAACAGTCAAACATACATTTTGAAATTTTCTCATTCTGCCCAGGTGTTGGGAACTTGACCACACAGAGCTTAGTTCTTGGGTTCTGTGCTTTAACTCAGGTTGGAGCTCCAGTGAGGCGAAATATAAAAATTCAAGATGGTTGATACTGGCTGCAGACCAACCCAAAGCTCTGGGACTTAGTGTTTAAACAGGTGTACCTCTCACAGTCTGAAAGTCTCCATGTATAAAAACACATGAAAAATAAAATGAAAGATTTTAACTTTGTACTTAAATATTTATGATTATATATAACATGTATAATATAATATATGATTATAATTAATTTGTAATTATGTTTGTGCTTTTAATACTTCTTGATTTATAATAGTTTATGATAAATTACCTCGTTCTTATGGAGACCTTAATTGCTGCTGATCTGGGCTTGAACCACTGCACCACATATAGTCATCTGAGAATAGCTAGGAATGACCTCTGAGCACAGACAGAAGTAAGTCCTGAGCACTGCTGGGTGGAATGCCCAAACAAAACAAACTAACAAACAAAATTTAAATTAGGAAGAAAGAGAAAAAGGCGCACCATGAGAACAAAAGAGAAAAGGGAAAGGATGTATTTAATATGTAACCTTTTATAAATGAAATAGGATATATTCAGTACTTATTGCTTTTTTTATTTTAAGCAGTAGATACAACAAAGTTGAGTATTATAGCTATCATAAAAAACCAAACTGGGATGGGAGAAATAGTACATGCACATGAAAGGCACTGACATTGCATGACGCAGACCCAAGTTTCCTGCCAGGATTGGTTTCAACAACAGGAGTGACACCAATGAAAATGTATTTGTACATCAGATTGCCATAAAGAAGAATAACCCCAGGAAGTACCTTCGCAGTGTAGGAGATGGAGAGACTGAGGAGTGTGGTGTTGAAGGAGGAAAGGGTGCTGAGGCAGCAAATGTTACAGGCCCTGGTGTAGTTTCAGTGCAAGGCAGTAAACAGGTAGGAGAAGGTAACCAATAGAGATGGGTTCCTCCACCCAATTACCAGCAGAATTACCAGAATAGAGAGAGTGGGGAAAGATTGAGATGTCGGAGGGTGCGCTGGAAGGCCAGGCCCAACAATGTTGGCCCTACTGCAGGCGACAGTTTCCACCTTACTACATACAGAGATCCTATGGGTGTGGACCACAGAATTCCAACCTTCCTGTACAGGGAGAAGTGATAGAGGGTGCTGACAACCAGGGTGCGGGCGAACAAGGTAGACCAGTGAGGCAGAATTTGTATCGAGTCTATAGACCACGATTCCGCAGGGGCCCTTCTCGCCAAAGACAACCTAGAGAGGACGCGATGAAGAAGACAAGGAAAAATCAAGGTGAGACCCAAGGTCAGCAGCCACCTCAACGTTGGTATGTCATGACTTCAATTACCCTCTCAGACGCCCAGAAAACCCCAAACTACAAAATGGCAAAGAGACAAAAGCAGTTGATTCATCAGCTGAGAATTCGTCCACTTTGGGTGAGCAGGGCAGGGCTGAGTAAATGCCGGTTTACCATCTTTACCATCATCCGGTTTAGTCATCCAACAAGAAAAAATGAATATAAAATTCGAGCAATAAGGAATGAACAAAAGATTGGAGCTGAAGACCAAGGTGCTTGCTATTTGCTCACTGACCAAATAACTAGAACTATCTGCATTATCTATGCTGCATGGGGTTTTTATTAATTTTTACCCAAAGAAGTCACTTTTTAGTAAGGACAAACGTGTTTTTAGAGGAAAAAAAGAAGCTTGGTTTTTCTCAATACACCTTTAAAGGTTTTTAAATTGTTTCATATCTGATCAAGTTGAGATTTTTTAAGAACCTCATTTTTTAATTTGTAATTAAAAAGTTTACAACTTGATTTTTTTCTAAAATTAAAGTCAACAAACTGTAAGCACCTGTTAATAAAGGTCTTAAATAATAATAAAAAAATGTGATGTGTTCATACACATCCCCTTGTCTTGGATTTTCTATGTTATTAGTGGCTCTGTTTGTTCCTATAGCACAGTGGTGTTTCAATGGTGAACATGTGCCTTTTCATGTCCTTTCCTATACTGTGAAAAACAGCTTCTCTTTACGTATAAGACTTCTAATATAAGGCATATTTCTTCCTGTTAAAAAAAAAGAGAATTCTGCAGCCATTCTGTGTAGTTCTAGTTCTGATCCACTATTTGTATAACCTTCAATTTGTTCCATAAACTGTCTGTGGCAAACATTTTCCATTTGTAAACAATATCATCCACAGCAGAAAATTATCACGATAGTTGAATAAATATGTTTATGAAATGTTTCGAATGTATGTAGCAGATAATAGATGCTTAGAATAATGTTGATTTTACTTAGAATTAGGTTGAGATTAAGGAAAACATCTATATAATTATTTGTTTTGTTAAGTATAAAAGAAATAATAACAATAATCTATATGAGTTGCAACTCTCAATGAATGAGAAATTGGTGAGTATAATTGAGAGTGATAAATTTGAGAAAGACTAGAGTATAAACAGTAGGTGGGAACAATGGAGTTATTTCTTATCAACTCAAGAAATATTTACTCGTCTTAATCTACTTCATCCTCTGGTAAATGGCTTGCTCACTCTTCTTGAATAGGATGCCTATTTTATTTAAAAACTGAGTTTTTTCATTGCTTTTGCCAAAGTTTCAAGTTCACCAGAAGCTCAACGTTTATGCATTCCTAAGGCAACCTTATTTTTCTTTGACATATACTGGGCATGCTTTCTCTTCTTTTCTAAGGAAAGTCCTTTGTGTCTTTGTTCTCTCTCTGTTGTTCCTATGACAACAGTGCACAAGGTGACCCAGTGTATTCACTTCCTAAAAGATTGCAAAGGTGTTTTTTTATTGGATTATAAACTGAAAAAAAAACTTCCTTAATTGTTGGCGCTGTCTCTATCTGTGTAAATGTCATACAAGTAAGTTATATGCAGCAGCTGACATTTGACACATTTGAATGTCTAGATTGCAGTGATTAAAACTTTAATGAGCATTGTTTATTTGTGTCTCTGAGCACAGAGACTAACCTGAAACAATTTATGTGCTTACATATGCATGTTTGCATTAGTGTGTTGAGCTAAAGAGGTAGCAATGCTTTGCTTTAGGAGATGTAATTCTTTAGTTAATTTGCCCAGAGCATTTCCTTAGAAACAAATCCATTCCGTTTAGTACATTTGGCACATACTATCAGCAGAAATTGATCAGATGCAAAAAAAAAAAACCTCTGAGAAAGATGAAATTGAGCTAAATCACTCTTAGTTATCAATCTTTCAACAGGTTTCCATTTTGGGGAAGGAAACGTGGCACTGTTTTGTTCTCCCAGTATATGAGATTTCCTGGTTTGGTTAAAGGTATCCCCAAGTTCAAAAGACTGATGTATGTTAGTCACTACATATATGACAATAATTTTCACTAAGATTTTTAGCTTATAGGCTTTTTTTAATGGCTCTCTAAGACACCCTAATGTGTTTTGAAAATTATGTCTGCATTTGTTTAAACTCTTGGTTTAGTGTTTTATTAATATGGGAGAAACCAAGAAAGACTGCTTTTGTTTTGTTTTGTTCTGTTTGATCACACCCTGCTGTGTTCAGGGATTAGTCCTGGCTTTGCACTCAGAAGTCACTTCTGATAGGCTCCAGAGACCATATATGATGCCAGGATTTGAACCAGGTATGTCCTGTGTTGGCCAAGTGCAAACCAAACGCCTTACCACTGTACTATTGCTCCGGTCCTTGAAGACTGCTTTATTTGACAGCAAATTATTTAGCTAATAAGTTTACTAAATCAGATTGACTAAATTAGAGATAAATAAAAATTTTGTTTGTTTGTTTTGGGGCCACAACTAGTGACACTCAGAGGTTATTCTAGGCTATGCACTCAGAAATTGCCCCTGGCTTAGGGACGATATGGGAAGCCAGGGATGGAACCGAGGTTCATCCTGGGTCAGCTGCATGCAAAGCTAATGCCCCACCGCTGTGCCCCAGAATTAAGAATTGTTTTAAGTAACTGTTAAAAACAATAGAAGCCATTTGTATATCTTATAGAAGAGCAACTGATAAAACTTTAATTCCAAGGTAAAGTCACTTGAAATATTTCAACAAGATTACGTGGAAGGGAGGTGGTAGAATTTTGTGAATAAAGGAAGTGATTAGTCATTGAAGAGGAAAGATACCTATCAAAAACAATAAAGCACAAAGCATACTAAGGTCCTAGAAAACTTAATATTTATAGTAAACTAATTGTAGATATATGATTAAATTAAGTTCGGTCAACCATATTGTTCGCTGATTTGTTTCACTTCTGATGAAAAGAGTCATTTACAAACAGTGATGAGTACAGTTAGAGAAATAACTACATTGAGAACTCTCATAACAATGTGAATGAATGAGGTAATTAAAAAGCCTGTCTAGAACACAGGCGGAGGTGGGGTGGGGAGGAGGGAGATTTGGGACATTGATGATGGGAATGTTGCACTGGTGAAGGGGGTGTTATTTACATGACAGAAACCCAACTACAAACATATTTGTAATCAAGGTGTTTAAATAACGGTGTTAATTAAAAATCATAAAGCAAACTGAAAATGTAGGACAGCATTAGAAGACTTGCAGAATCATTGGATGTGTAAAGTCTTAGGATGGATATTTGGCTCTTTAAAATAAAATTAAAAAAATAATGATACGAAGAGGTTTCTGTGATTGATTTCATGTTCAATCGAACTCTGGAACACAATGAATCTTGAATCATTAAACTACCAGATCCATATTTTGTTGTTCATTTGTTTTGGGTCCACACCTGAGGTGATCAGGGGTTAAACCTGGCTTTGTGCTCAGAAATTACTAATGGTAGACTAATGGGACCATATGGAATGCTAGGCATTGAATCTTACTCACTATATACCCCACTATACTATAATTCTGGCCCTCAAAATAGATTCTTAAATGCTTACTGTGTCATTAAGAAAAGAAAAATATTAAAATGTTGGTGGGATGAACTCTATACAATTTTATGATTAGCTCTTGATAATAATTGAATGTAAAAGTTTCACAGTAAATATTAACAGTTTTATTAATTTTGAAAACTGCAAACATTATTGGGAGTACGAATACCTGGAAATGAAAAGAATTATAGTTTGTTTTGGAAACAATAAGCATACCATAAATTAAAGTGTACATTTATGTATATATATTTCCACAATGAAATATTTTATTTGATATGGAGGCACAAAGTGGACAGAATAAAACATAGAAATAACACAAAATCTAGAAACATATTTTCTTTATAAAATTTATGTTAAAAAAGTTAATTTAATTCAAGATTTTCCTATCTGTGATATATTAAAGTAGAGATCAAGAAACTAGATAGAAGATTAATATATATTTGGGGAGACCAGAAAAGAAGTATGATAAAAAAGGAAGAGTTAAAATGTAGGGTTTTCCACAACAAATAATATTTCTGGGTTCTAAACTATCTATCTAAACTCCCTAAACCATAGCTCTGTGCTTTTTTGTTTGTTTTTCAGAATGGCCCTAATTTTTCTCTGAACCATTCTTTCATGGCTAGCTAGGAACGAGAGTGCACATACTTTTTCTGGACTGTAGGCACTGGACATAGAAAAAGTTGTGTATATTTTATTCGTTGAGAGCCAGTGTGAATTTTTGACACATTTCAAGTGCTTAAATGATATATTGAATCCATATTATAACATGATTTATGAGGAGATTGATCATCTTATACAATCCTGTCATCATTAAAAAATTGCTCGCAGATCCAGTGATTAAAGTAAGCCATCAAAATCACATAGGTGATCGTGAATAGATGGATTCCTCAAGCATCTTGGCATCATTTTTTTGAAATAAAATTTGGTGTGATCCCATGTTCTGTATCTAGAAATATAAGGAAAAGACTTGTGAAAACTGACATTATTATTTATTGTAAGGCTTTACCATATAATAATTTTATTCCCAAAATAAGCAGAAGATATTTTTCTGCAGTTTCATTGAAGGAAAGGGTATGCATTTCTTTTATATACCACACGTGTATTTTCTTTATAAACACTACCAGATTCCTAATTTTTTTCAGGATTCAGGGAAGTTAGAGCCTACAGGTTTTACCATGACTAAATTCATAACATATTTTTACTCTTCTCCTTCCCTGTTTTCCTTTTATCTCAGTTTTATTGTTATTGTGTGTTTAGTTTGATATTTTTTATTTAAAATACAATTAAAATCTTAACTAACAACTTAATTTAAACTAAAAACTTGAAATGCAGTCAAATTCCTCTTTAATCAAAGAAATTTTATTGTATGGCTGAATATTAGTATGTTAGAGAAATCTCTGATATGTTTCAATGGCTAATGTAATCTAATATGCAGCTTGGTTGAGCGTATCTTGCATAAGCACTTATTTACCAGATCTGCACATTTTAGTAATCAAAACATATACCCTAAATTCTATGTCCTTGTCTCATGCATCATAGTTCATATAAATATAAAAATGAATATCTTTTATTGTTAGTAAAAATGTTAATGAAAAATATTTAGGTCCATGGTGTAGAACTGACTACTATAGTTATAAAATTTTCGAGCAAAATTTGAATGATGAAGAATAGAGAAATAATTACAATTTCTAATACCATTTACTAATTAATAATTACATGGGTCAGAGCATTTGCCTTGCCCATGGCTGACCTGGGTTTGATCCCTGCTATCCCATATGGTTGCCCAAAGGACCTGGATTGATTCTTTATATAGAGGCAGGAGTTAGCCCTGAGCACCACTGGTTATGGCCTACCAACAACAACAACAACAACAACAAAACACCACATAAGAGAAAAACCTGATTATGTGAAATTTTAATAAAATTAGTGAAAGTCTTGATAAAAGTAAACTATTTACTTTAATATATCTTTTCAATTCACATTAACATGGAAAGTATGTGTTCAAAGAATCTTGAGAAATAATTGGTTGTTTACTTTAAGAAAAAGTCTTTGGATATTTGGACATTTGTCTAATGTCAGAAGAATGCACATTTTAAATATGTGTCTCAAAGTAGATTAGATTCATGGATAACTCAAGTTTTAATAATCACAGACTGTTACTTTTAAGGGAAAAAAACTTTTACGCCCTTTATACATCATTGAGTTTTTTCTTATTTTTTAGCCTGGAAACTAAAATCATGTATTATAACAATGACTGAGAGGCATATTTAAAATACAATATTGAAGTTTTCTTAGTAGATGTTTTCCTGAAATTTTTATTGTTAATATTGTGATAAAAATGCAAAACCTATTCCTCATGTCAAAAAAAGTCTGTGAATTGTAGCTTTAGAGATTTTTGTTTGTTTAAAAAATGTCTTACCTTTAATAGACAGCATTAGAGGAAATGATGCTGAAAGGTGGTAAAGTGATATGAATGATGCTCTGTCAGTAATAGTATTGTAAATACAGTGTCTAGAGAGGGAAGAAAGCACCTGCTACAGAAGTAGGAAGAAGGTAGATTGAGAAAGAGAGTACATTACTGGAAGGAAGCAGAGACTGGGAAAGGGATTGTTATCTTGTATGCCTAGAGTATAATGATAGCTGTGTTGTTAATACAAGGTGACTCAATACAAATTAAAAAATAAAGGAAATTTTAGTTTACAGTGACATTAATCTGATTATTTTATTATGTTAGCTATTTCTAATGTTTGAAGTATCAAAGTAGCATTGAATTTAATTCTCATGCTGATAACAATTTAGAGTAAAATTTTGAAATTTCAAAAGCATTTGGTTTACTTTGTATATGGGATTAAAAGTCCAGAATCATGCTTTTTCACTAATATTTCAGTTTTTCCAATAAAAAGTGTTATTTGTGTCTCAGACCCTTTGTGAATAAAAAAATCAGTAATTGTGTGAAGTTCCATCTGAGCTTTTATTTCCATTTCATTGATCTCTGTCTTAATTTTATTCTAATACTGCACAGTATTGTCCTTAATTGTCTTTGCTTTATGGCTTGAAATAAACTAAGATTATTTGGCTTTCGTTTTTTTCTTCCTCAGATGCTCATATCTATTAGAGGTCTTTTGTGAATTTATATGAAATCATTATATTTTTCTATTTTCTTTTAAAAATTTCTTTAAAAACACTATCAGAATTTGAAATTATTTTGGTAGAATGGACACTGATTCTATTTAAACATGGAATGTTTTCCTAATTTTGATCTTGTTCTGTGGCTTGAACAGAAACCATCGATTTTTATTATAAGGCTTTTCACTGAATTTGTACATTTTATTTCCTTATGCAACTCTTCTGGATACAGTAAAATATGGGATTACTTTTATAAAACTGAATTCTTTTTATTTAATATTTGCATATAGGAATGGAGTAGATTTGGGGGTATTGATTTTTTTTTACTTTTTTTCTTCTTTATTTGAACATCTTGATTACATAAATAATTGTGATTAAGTTTCAGTCATGTAAAGAACACCCCCTTCACCAGTGCAACATTCCCACCACCAATGTCCCAAATCTTCCTCCATCCCACCTCACCCCCACCTGTACTCCAGACAGAGTTCCCTCATTCATTCACTTGATTATGGAGTTCTCTGTGTAGTTATTTCTATAGCTGTACTCACTACTCTTTGTGGCGAGATTCATGAAGTGAGCTGGTGTTCCAGCCCTCCTCTCATTGTCTCTGAGGATTGTTACAAAAATGACTTTTATTTTTCTTAAAACCCATAGATGAGTGAGACTATTTTGCGTCTCTCTCTCCCTCTCTCCCTCTGATTTATTTCACTCAGCATGATAGATTCCATGTACATCCATGTATAGGAAAATTTCATGACTTCATCTCTCCTGACGGCTGCATAATATTCCATTATGTATATTTACCACAGTTTTTTAGCCATTCGTCTGTGGAAGGGCATCTTGGTTGTTTCCAGAGCCTGGCTATTGTGACCCCAAAACTTTGTTGTTTTCAATATTTCTAATGTAACATATAATATTATAATATATAATAATTAATATGATGTATATTATATAATAATATATAAAATATATGGCACTTATACTAACTATACTTGTACTAATATATAATATACTTGTACTAATATATATATATATTTATATATCCTATAGGATTTTTAATGCTGAATTAAATATAGTGGTAGTGAGTGAAAAGTCATGTCTTGTCCCTGATTTAAAAGAAAGATCTCTTAGTTTTCAGCATTGACTATGATTTTGTGCTCATCTATTAATTTTGAGATGTTCATTTTATTTCACAACATTGACCATTGAAATAATAAGTGGTGCTGGATCATTTCAGATGATTTCAAAGTATCTTTTAGGTATTATCATGAAAGTTTTATCTTTCCATTATGTTACAGTATATGACATTGATTTATCTATATTTTTGAAAGCTTTCTTTCTTCTTTATTGAGTGATAAAGCTCTCCAAAAATTAGGTGTGTGCACCAGTTTGTACTAGTCTTGCAGCTTTAAATAAACTACATTCAACATGATGTATGACTTTTTTTTAAAAAAGAATCACACAAAAAAACAAACTTTGTTGATTATAATCACTCAAAAGACTGAAATGATAATAAATAATCCTTTTGTTTTCCACAATTTGGATTAGCATTTTTGTCTGTTCTTCCTTCCCTGTGTAATTTATTAATCAAACCTATGTGTTATTTTGTAAATTGAAATATTTGCAAACTCATATGTATTAAGTGATCAAGTATTTCACTTAGCAGTAAAAGTAAAAGTATTTACACTAATATTTTCCAACTTTTTCTCTTGTCAGTTTTATTAGATGCTTACTTGAAGGTTGGTTACTGTATATGGAAATTTCTACAAGGTTAGGACACTGACCTTGCATGTGGCCAAGACAGGTCTGATAACCAGTAAAACATGTAGCTCCCTGAGCCCTCTTGGGAATTATCCCTGAACATAGAGCCAAGAGTAAACCTGAGCTCTGCTGGGGTGGCTCCAAAACAAAATTTCCATACATTTGCATCTTAATTATAATTTAATTATATTTCAGTGTTACTTTTAATAATAAAAATTAGGAGCTGGAGCGGTGGCACACCAGTAGGCCATTTGTCTTGCATGTGGCTTACCTAGGACAGATTGTGGTTCAATCCCCCAGTGTCCCATCTCGTCGCCCAAGCCAGGAGCAATTTCAGAGCACATAACCAGGAGTACCAGAGCATCAATGGGTGTGGCCCAAAAATATATTTTCTTTATTTTTTCTTATTTGACAAAAGTATTATGAACTATTTTCTTAACATGAACTCATAAAATGAGCTTTAAGTCCATTTCTTTGTTGTTCTTGCCCAAAAACATGATGGAAAATAATTGGATAATATCTTATGCCCTCGAGTTCTTACCATTTTGTTTCAATCTATCCTGTTTGTATTGGGGAGGGGGGGTTGATATTTGGGCCACACCTGGTGGTGCTCAGGTGTCAAGGGCTACTCCTTATTATGTGCTCAGGTCTCACTTCCAACAGTATCCTGGAGATTATATGCAGTGCTAGGTCAGTAGCATGGAAATTAGGTCAGTAGCATGGAAAGCAGGGGCCTTAATCTGAAAGAACACTTTGGCTCAGCAGTAGATGAGGGGCCCTGGTAGCAGTAGTTTTGAAACCCTTGATCTGAGACATGAGTAGACATCAGATAAACCCACAAAGTTTATAATAATGAAAATTCCCTAGGTTTCCTCTAAAAATACAAAAATATACTGTAAAATGATCTTGATAGGTGTGAGCAGTGTATGTGTGTATTTTTATATATGAGTCCATGTCTTTCTTTTATCTTGATAATTATAATTTATTTTATAATTTGTGGGGTTTTATCTGTTATTTTAACCTATTATTTTGTGGGTTTTTTTTAATTTTTGTTTTTTGTTTTTTTTGGGGGGTCACACAGTGATGCTCAGGGATTATTCCTGGCTCTATGCTCAGAAATCACTCCTGGCAGGCTCAGAGGACCATATGGGATGCTGGGATTTGGACCACTGTCCTTCTGCATGCAAGGCAAACGCACTACCTCCATGCTGTCACTTCAGCCCCTTATTTTGTGTTTTTATTAACTACTATTTTCTAGAGGTCACTTAATTCTTACTCTGTATATTTTTATCTTGTCCTTTGCAGTCCATTTAGGTCTTATAATTTACTGTGCTCGCTTTCTATGCTCTAATTTTGTCTCTAGACCTTTCATGTTTTTATTCTACTCTTTTTGTGAACTTTATTAGGTCATGATGCATTCATCTTCACATATGACTTTATACCTGACTTCTGTTTATTAAAATTTACATCTTTTTTGCTGCCTTATAGAGTCTGTGTGACTGCATAAAATTCTGGCTTACTTTTGATGCAAAAAGAATAAAGTTACAGTAGTGTGAGACAGTGAGTGGTTTTTAACAACAGGTAAAGATTGATCTACAGTAAAGAATGTCTCTTGTAAACAATGTGTCACTAACTAGGTTAATGTGCCATATGCTGCCTGAAGACCTCTCAGTCTTTCATAGTAAAAAGTAATGTGAGATGCCTTGGAGGGAAGAAGTTGAGGTGGGGATTGAAATGGAGTCAGACCCAAAAGTGCTCCAGGCTCAATACCAATTTTGTGCTCAGAGCTCACTCCTAACAGTTTTGGAGAACCATATAAGATGCTGGCATAAAGCTGAAGTTGCCTGCATGTAAGACATGTACCTTAAACTTTTTACTCTCTTACTTCTATTACTTTCAGTAAATGTATAACTACGTTTACTCCTATTATCCTTGGAGACTAATTCTGTAGTCTCCTACTACAATGCCTTTGAACTTCCTTTTATTGATTTTGCAGCATAACAGAAGCCAAGGTAGCTTACAGGTAAAAGGAAATACAGAATGTAATCATTTCTATGGTCCAAGTGTATTATTAAGTAGTAGAAATTTAGGACTGATTTTTATATTAACAGGTATACATCCCAGATGCCAAGTCTGAATTAACTAATAGCAAATTAATATTTAATGGCAATGTCTGATAAAATGCCTCTCTAAGCTCCATTTAGCTATGCAATTACAATTACTCGTGCTGTATTACATCACAGCATGAGGGTGTCATTTGTATGTTAATAAACGTTTTATAATACTAGGAGTTAAAATTAGATTTTGTTATCCATGGTGAGATAACAGATGTTCTAGGATGTTAATAGTCCTAGGAACAGTATCGTTTACTTAGAAAATATTCTATTCTTTAAAAATTTTTCCTTTTCATTTTGTTCAAGTGAACAGCATTTATCTTTTACATATATACCTATACATATATACATCTAAATATATATGTATATGTACATATACATACATACACACATATGTATATACATACATATATATGCAAAATAAAATATGTATATTAATGAACAGATTAAGAAATATACATATCAAGGGCTCGGAGAGATAGCACAGCGGTGTTTGCCTTGCAAGCAGCCGATCCAGAACCAAAGGTGGTTAGTTCAAATCCTGGTGTCCCATATGGCCCCCCCATGCCTGCCAGGAGCTATTTCTGAGCAGACAGCCAGGAGTAACCCCAGAGCACTGCCGGGTGTGGCCCCAAAAAAACAAAAACAAAAACAAAAAAAAAGAAATATACATATTAAGAAATAAATGTTAATATATATTAAATATACATATTAAATATATAAAATATACACATCAAGAAATTATATATTAATATATATTATTTATAATATTAATATATGATATATATTTATTAGAAATTTACCTAATGGCTGTCTATTTTACTTAGCCTTTCTCACTGTCATTTCTTTTCCTGACTCTCAAAATGTTTCTTTTTATTGAGTCTTTTTAATTTTTTTAATCTCTCATTTATATAGGGAAGGCATATGCCTCAGAATATATTTTACTCTTAATTAAATTGGAATATTTATGAAGTTACCAATTATGTTGCTTTTGAAAAATTAGCATATGTTTTAGTAATTCTTTAACAGGTAATTATTTAAAATCTTTTTTTTTGTTTTTTTTTTGGTTTTCTGGGCCACATCCATTTGATGTTCAGGGGTTACTCCTGGCTAAGCACTCAGAAATTGCCCCTGGTTTGGGGGGACCATATGGGATGCTGGGGGATCGAACCACAGTCCTTCCTTGGCTAGCACTTGCAAGGCAGACACCTTCCATCTAGCGCCGCCTCGCCGACCCCTAAAATCTTATGTTACTACAGTTTCTATATATTGGAAAATTTCTTATAACTAAATTGCAATAATCTGCACAGCACTTTGGTGATTATTGCCATTTTAATTATTTTAATTCTCCAAATTCAAGAGCAGGGATTGTGTCTCTTTTCCTTGTGTCCTCTTTCTTGAAGCTGTGTGCTTTAGTTTTCTTTGTATAGGTCCTTCACCTCTTCAGTTAAGTTGACTCCAAGGTATTTGAGGTTGTGTATCACTAAAGAGAATTGGATTTTTTAATATTCATTTCTTCTCTATCATCATTTGTATATAAGACAGCCATTGATTTTTGCATGTAAATTTTGTAGCTTGCCACGTTGCTATACAAATCTATTGTTTCTAGAAGCTTTTTGATAGTCTTTAAGGCTTTCCTAAGATAGTAAGTAGTTTTCCTAATATAGTAAGATATCATCCTCAAACAGCGAGAGCTTGAGTTTTTCTTTCTTTCTTTCTTTCTTTCTTTCTTTCTTTCTTTCTTTCTTTCTTTCTTTCTTTCTTTCTTTCTTTCTTTCTTTCTTTCTTTCTTTCTTTCTTTCTTTCTTTCTTTCTTTCTTTCTTTCTTTCTTTCTTTCTTTCTTTCTTTCTTTCTTTCTTTCTTTCTTTCTTTCTTTTTTTCTTCCTTCCTTCCTTCCTTCCTTCCTTCCTTCCTTCCTTCCTTCCTTCCTTCCTGCCTGCCTGCCTTCCTTCCTTCCTTCCTTCCTTTCTTCCTTCCTTCCTTCCTTCCTTCCTTCCTTCCTTCCTTCCTTCCTTCCTTCCTTCCTTCCTTCCTTCCTTCCTTCCTTCCTTCCTTCCTTCCATCTGGAATCCCTTGATATCTTTTACTTGACTAATTGCTATGGCAAGTAGTTCCAGATACGGGTAGTGAGAGGATAGAGCTGCCTTGTCTTGTGCCAGATTTAAGAGAAAAGACTTTTATTTTATCTCTATTGGGAATAATATTTACCATTGACTTGTGGTAAATGACAATGACTGTATTGAAAAAATTTCCTTCCATTCTCATATTGTTGAAAGTTTTTTTTTATCATGAATGGGTGTTGAACTTTCAAATGCTTTCTCTGCTAATCTACTAATGTGATCATATGGTTTTTATGTTTTTTGTTGTTGATATGGTGTATTATGTTGATTGATTTACATATGTCATACCGTACTTGCTTTCTGGAATGAAACCTACTTGGTCATGGTGTATGATGTTCTTGATGAGATATTGGACCCCATTTGCTAGGATTTTGTTGAGGATCTTTGCATCTGTGTTCATCAGGGTTATTGGTCTGTAATTTTCTTTCTCTGCAGCATCTCTGTCAGATTTTGGTATCAGGATGATGTTTGCTTCATAAAAAACTAGTTGAGGGTGTTTCTGTTTCTTCAATTTCCTGAAAGCCTGGAGAAAGTTCATAGTAGTTCTTGAAAGGTTCGAAAGAATTCATTATTGAGTCCATCTGGCCTGGGCTTTTGTTTTGGGGAAGATTTTTGACTACCATTTTAATTTTCTCAATTGTTGTCTGTCTGTTTAGATAGACTAGATCAATCTGATTTAACATTAGAAGATTCTAAGAGGTCAAGAAATTATCCATGTCTTTGAGGTTCTCTTGTTTTGTGGTATAGAGTTTCTCAAAGTTGTCTCTGATTGTCCTTTGTATTCTGCAGTGTCTAGTGATCTCCTCCATTTAATTTCTAATCCAGTTTATTAAGTTTCTCTGTCTCCCATTCATGTGAGTTTCTAGCAGTTTGACAATCTTCTTTATTTTTTCAAAGAACCAACTTTTGCTTTTGTTAACCTTTTGAATTTCTGTTTCATTGATTTCTGTTCTAATCTTTATTTCTTTCTGCTTACCTATTTGTTGTTTATTTCTGGATTCTTTTCTATTTTTATAAGTTGTGTCATTAAGGTAGCTTTGTAGGTCCCTTCTTCCTTCCTTACATGTGTGTAAAGCTATAAATTTTCCTCTTAGTACCACTTTTGCTGTATCTCACAAATTCTGATAATGTGTGTCTTCATTCATGTTCGTTTACAGGAGACTTTTTGTTTTGTTTTGTTTTTTTTGTTTTGTTTTTGGGTACACCCGGCAGCGTTCAGGGGTTACTCCTGACTCTACATTCAGAAATAGCTTTTGGTGGGCTCGGAGGATCATATGGGATACCGGGACATGAACCATCATCCTTCCGCATGCAATGTAAACCCCCTACCTTCATGCTATCTCTCCGGCCCCTCCAGGAGTCTTTTGATTTCCTTTTTGATTTCTTACCTGATCCACTGGTTGGTCAGCAGTTAGCTATTTAATTTCCATGTGTTAAAGGTTTTTTTCCTATGTTCCTTTGTAATTGACTTTTAATTTCAATACAGTGTGGTCTGATAATGTAGACAGTATATTTTTATCCTCTTGATTTTATGGAGGTATGTTTCATGGACTAACATATTGTCTATTCTACAGTCTGACCCATGTGCATTTGGGAAGACTGTGTATCCAATTTTCTGGATGTGTGTGTGTGTGTGTATATATATATATATATATATATATATATATATATATATATATATATACTAGGCTGCTTTATTTTATTTATCCTTTCAAAGATAGTGTAATCTTGTTGGGTTTCAGCCTGGCTGATCTATCAAGTGTTGGCAGGGCAGTGTTGAAATCTACCATTATTATTTAGTTGCTATTGATGTCTTCTTTTTGATTTGTCAACAATCGTATTAAATATTTGGGTGGTCTCTCATTGAGTGTGTATTGGTTTAGGAGTGGTATTTCTTCCTCTTGTATATATCATTGATTATTACAAAATGTTCATCTTTGTCCCTTACACACTTTCTGAATCTAAAAATTGTGTCATTAAATATTAATATGGCTACTCCAACTTTTTAAAGGGAATGTTTTCTTGGTTGATTGTCCTCCAACCTTTGATTCTGAGTCTATGTTATCTCTGACTATTCAGGTTTCTTGTAAGCAGCAGAATGTTGTATTCAGCTTTTTGATCCATTTTGTGTCTCTTTTTTTAAAATTTTTTTTAGTGTTTGTTTTTTGGGTCACACCCAGCAGCGCTCAGGGGTTACTCCTGGCTCTATGCTAGGAAATCGCTCCTGGCAGCCTCAGGGGACCATATGGGATACTGGGATTTGAACCATCAATCTTATGCATGCAAGGCAAGTGCCTTATCTTCATGCTATCTCTCTGGCCCCAACTCTGTGTCTCTTAAGTTTTGCAGTTACTCCATTAATGTTGGAAGACATGATTACCATGGGATTTACTTTTTTTTTTTTTTTTTTGGTTTTTGGGCCACACCCGGCATTGCTCAGGGGTTACTCCTGGCTGTCTGCTCAGAAATAGCTCCTGGCAGGCACAGGGGACCATATGGGACACCGGGATTCGAACCAACCACCTTTGGTCCTGGACCAGCTGCTTGCAAGGCAAACACTGCTGTGCTATCTCTCCGGGCCCAGGATTTACTTTTTTTAAAGATTTATTTATTTAAATAACCCATTCTTTTTATTAATATCTTTATTTAAACACCTTGAATACAAATGATTGTAGTTGGGTTTCGATCATGTAAAGAACACTCTCCACTTCACCAGTGCAACATTCCCATCAGCAATGTCCCAGATCTCCCTTCTCCCCACCCCACCACTGCCTGTACTCTAGACAGGCTTTCTACTTCCCTCATTTATTCACATTGTTATGAGAGTGCTCAATGTAGTTATTTCTCTAATTGCACTGCACTCATCACTCTTTGTGGTGAACTTCATGTTGTGAGCTGGATGTTCCAACCCTCCTCTCTTTTGTCTTTGAGTATTATTGCAAAAATGGCTTTTATTTTTCTTAAAATCCATAGATGAGTGAAAATAATCTGTGTCTATCTCTCTCCCTCTGGCTGTTATAGGTTTTATTGTCATGTTTATGTAGGACTTTGATGTGTCACTCGGCCTATCTTGTCTTAAAGTAGACATTTTAGATTTTTTTAAGGCTGGTTTTGAGTCTGTAAAATTTTTGAGCTGTTGTTTATCCATAAAGCTATGAATACTTCCTTCAAACCTGAAAGTGAGTCTGGCTGGCGCAGATTCACTGGTGCAGACAAAGCATTCATTTCATTGAATTTTGTCACTCTACCCCAGCTATGCCTTCTTTCTGGTCTTGAGAGTTTCTTCTGAGAGATCTGATGTTAATCTTAAGGATGCTCCTTTGATTATCATCTCTATTTTACATCTTGCTGCTTTCAGTATCCTATTTATATCTGTGGTATTAATCATTGTGACTAGGATGTGTCTTGGTGTGCTTTTCTCCAGGTCTCTTTAGCTGGTACTCTTTGACCATAAAGAATTTGGTTGCATGCAGTCTTTAGTTCTTGAGAGTTTCTATGCAATGATGTTTGAGGTTGATTTTTCCTGGGGATTTCTTCCTCAGACTCTCTGATTCTTAATTTGTTTCTGTTTAGTTTATCAAAAACTTCTATTTTTGTCTGTTCACAATCTTTGAGGATTTTTTACACTGTCTCAACATTTGTGTTAAAGGCTCTTTTCCAATCTCTTCTATTATATGGAGTTGTAAGCGTCACATCTTCCAGTTCACTAATTCTGTCCTCAGCTGCGGTTACTCTGTTGGAGAGGCTTTCCATTGAAGTTTTCATTTTGTGTACCTCGTTTTTCAGACCTGTTATTTTAGTTTTAAGTTCTGATTTCTATTTTTATATAATTTTGATTCTTACTATTGGTTTTGTTCAGTTTGATTCATGCTTTCTTTGAGTTCTATGAACATCTTCCATATTTCTTTTCTAAACTCTTATCTGAGACGCTAAATAAGTGGTTGGAACTTTTCAGGTCATCAAGCTGCCATTTTCATTCTTCATGCATGGTGTTGGCCTGTGGTGTTTCCTCATTGTTATGCTTCTAGTGTAGTGTATTCTTCATTTGTGCAAGGTTCATTGGTAGGAGATGTGCAGGGCAGGGCTTCTCATCTTTGAAGAGATGCTCTCAGGAAACTTCTGGGCAGAATGATTTTAGGTCCATCACATAGCAGATCAGTGGAGAGACATTCATAATGTCTGTTTTTGCTAAAGCACAGAGCAAGAATTGGGCTATACCCTTCATGAAGGGGGACAGCTCAACTCTTAAGAAATGCCCTCAGTGAACTTCTGAACTAGATGGTTCAAGGTCCAGCACACAGCAGAGCAGAGATAGTCACAATGTCTGAAGCACACAGCAAGAATCCATTATCAGTAATTGGCATAACCTTTTAATTAGATTAGTATATTCTTACCAATTACTAAAATTGGATCACTATTCATAGTAGCCAAAATTTGGAAATAGCTCAGAATCCAAGAATAGATGACTGGATAAAGAAATTATGGATGCAGGCCCGGAGAGATAGCACAGCAGCTTTTGCCTTGCAAGCAGCCGATCAGGACCAAAGGTGGTTGGTTCGAATCCCGGTGTCCCATATGGTCCCCCGTGCCTGCCAGGAGCTATTTCTGAGCAGACAGCCAGGAGTAACCCCTGAGCAATGCCGGGTGTGGCCCAAAAACTAAAAAAAAAAAATCACGGTATGTGTGTGCAATGGAATATTAGTCATAAAACAGATGAAGTCATGAAATCTGGTACCTCATGAAGAGGTCTAGAGAGTATCATGTACAGTAAAGTTAGACACAGGGAGAAAGTACGTTCAAATGGTCTTTCTCATATGGTTGAATAAAATATAATCATTAAAAACCTAAGACAATAAAAACAAACTAGTTATAGACTATGATTATCATGATTGTATAAAAGGAAAGGCAAATAATTAAAAAGTTTATTGAATAATTTAAATGTCATAGGTGAATTGATTAAAATATATAGTCCATCTTTTCAGTCTATACTGTAAAAATTATTTTAGTATCAAAATGATTTGTTAAATTGAAAATTCTGACTTTCTTATAATTTAGAGATCATAATTCTTTATCATTTAAATCACAATTTCAAGTTCAATGGCTGTTTTTAATTTGTATTTATTTTAAAACAAACAACATTTTCTAAATTATTTCAGAAATGCCTATAAAGAATTTTAAGTAGTATTTTAAATAGCACCATGTTTCACTAAAAAATAATTTTCGTATGTTTAACCCTAAAACATATAATTATAAGCATTTAGAAAGATTACCAAAGGTATGATCAATTCTACAACTAAAAGCTGTAATTTAATTTATCTAGTCATTAAATAAATATTATAACTATTCTCTTAAAACAACCCAATAAAGGGAACTTTATTTTTTGTATTTTTTCTTTTAATTTGAGAAGTATAAATATTCAATTCAATATTACAGGACAGATTCTTTGTTTTTAAATAATTTTATTGTGATCACTGTGAATTACAAATCTTTCAGACTTATATGTAAGGTACAGAGTGACAGTGACTTAGCGCCATTCCCAGAAAACTGCTTTGCTTCATTTTAGTACAAATTTCAAATATTTTCAAATAATAATATATATATGTATCTATATTCCTCAAGGTATATAACATAACCAAACATAGCCAAACTTTTATGTAAAGGTTTGGTGTGAATGACAAGGATTTATGCATAATAATTCCCTCTGGCAGTTATTAATCTAAGTTATTAAAATGAATATAAATTTAAATCTCTTGATATCATTTTAGATGAGTTATTTTTAGTAGCAAGTCCCTAAAGGAGATTACTCAACATTATACTAAAATTATAGAACTGTATAATAAAGCTCATAAAATGTTCATTAACTAAAGAATATTCATGAAAAACACCTTATTTATTACTTTACGTTTATTACACTACACTATGCATTTATTACTTCATATCCTGAATAGTTATTTTTGCAATGGAACTGTAAGTAAGATTATTTAAATACTATTACAGTAAAGTATATTCTTATGCTCACATAGGCTAAGATAGTTGACCAGGTCGAGAGTGATAGTACAGTCAGTAGAGTGCTTGCCTTGGCTGTGGCAAACCAGGGCTTTATTCCCAGAATTTCTTATGATCTTTTGTGCAATTTTAGAATTTCTAAGTGGAGAACCAGGAATAACCACATAGCATTAACAGATGTGGTCCAAATATAAAAAAATGTTGACAAAAATCTATAGCATTGATTTTAAAATGTATAAAGTGCATGTTATATGTTAAAAGAAACATATCAATTGCGACGTGTTTGGATCAATAAGTAAATAAAAAATAAGTGTATTATAAACTGTAGGTAATTTTCTCTATATTTATTACCTATTCTATATGAATTATTAATTCTAAGTAATAACAAAGAACAGATGTATTTATACATATTATATCATTTTTATTTCTGATGTCATAAATCTAAAAATATACAAGGTATATTTTCATAAACCTGAAAATATACAAGGTACTTTTAAGAGTCAGCTACTACAAAATTTAGAGATGGGCATATAACAAAAAGAATATAAAGCCAGTGATGGTGTAGATGTAGAGAAAGGGGAAACTTATTCACTATTGTTAGGGCTGTCAGAACTCGAGCTTTTTCTTCCTGTTTTGGTTGGTTTTTCCTAATCCTTTGTTTTTAGACTTGAAATTTGTAATCAGACTTGTAATTTTGTCTGTTATTGAAAAAATTTGTTAGATCAAATAGAAATCAGTCTACTGCTTTACTTCATTCAATCATCTATTCCACACCAATAAAAAGAATTTGGGGGTGATACTGAGTTAGCGTCAAGGCCAATTTGGAAGAGAACAGACTGTCACAAAGAGTAGGTAAAGAAAATGATAGATAACTCAGAAGTTGTCAATTGTAGTACATCTATAACATGCCATATAAATATGGACACGCAGAATTTACTTTAATAGTACAAGAAAAGAGACATTTTACTAATGATACTTAGCAAAAGATGAGTAGAGTGAGCTAGAGAAAAGAAGTAACTATCTTTACCAGAGGATTTTGAATATCTTTTGTTTTACTGAGTTTAAAAGAAGATATCTCAGGAAATAGTTATGGTATATGGAAGTAGTCCTTCTCAATGCAATCCTGTCTTATTTTAAAAAATAGAACTGGATTCAGAAAAGTATTGGGAAACGAGTTGGAGAGAGATAAACTCTAAATCAGCAATCTTTAACCTTTTTAAATCTATAGACTAGTGCCTGTCCTGTATCCCATTCCATGAACCAGCAGTTACAGAAAAGTGGTAGACAGGTTGTTTTCATATTTTTTACATCTGCAGACAAGAACAAGTCCATGGACCAGTGGTTAAAGAACACTACTCTAAGATGAAATGTTGGATATACACATCAGATGAATTATTCTGGCTTTAGTTTTGGAGAAAATAAAGATTGGGCAAATAAATGACTACAGATTTGGATTTCAGACATAGGAAAAATAACCAAAGAGTAGATGTTAGTGCTTTAGACAAGATAAATGCTAAAATTATACATAATTAGATTCTACTTTGAATGGTAGAATTTTAAGTGTTTTTTATAATAATTTTTATTTTGACCAAAGTGGATTACAAATCATTCACAGTAGTATTTCAGGTATATAGTATCATTGAATCAGGGGCATTTCCACCACCAATGTTGTCCTCCCTCCAACCCTGTTCCCAGCATGCATCCCATATCGCCCCTCCTTTGCCCCCCAGGGTGCTAGTATAACTGATCCCTTCTGTGTCTAGCCTGTTGTAGATTGGGTATCGTTTCTGTTGTAGTTGGCTTTGGATTTGGTGTTCAAGTCTGATCATTTTTTTATTTCTACTCAATGTTCATACGCCTGTTTGGTCTTGGTGCCCTCCATTATTTCCCCCTCAATTTGTGAGGCAGAACAAGATGGTTCAATTTATGTGTTTCTGTTTGAAGGTAAGAGAAAAGAAAAAAAAGAAAAGAGAAAAGGGGGGTGGCAAAAATTCAAACAAACAAAAACTATATATCTCAGTTTAAAAAAGAAATGGAAAAAGGAAAGAAAACATAAAAATAATACAAGAGGGCCCGGAGAGATAGCACAGCGGCGTTTGCCTTGCAAGCAGCCGATCCAGGACCAAAGATGGTTGGTTCGAATCCCGGTGTCCCATATGGTCCCCCGTGCCTGCCAGGAGCTATTTCTGAGCAGACAGCCAGGAGTAACCCCTGAGCACCGCCGGGTGTGGCCCAAAAACCAAATAATAATAATAATAATAATAATAATAATAATAATAATAATAATAATACAAGAAAAATCAAACCCAAAATGAAAACAAAAACAAACATAAAACTGAAAAAGCAACACAGCAATACTGTCAACAACTGAACACTAACCATGATTCTGAAATAAAGACTAATCAAAGCACAGGTAATAAAAGGAAAAAAGGGCAAAGAAAAGAAAATGAGAAAACAAAAACAAAAACAAAACTAACAAAAAACCAAAACACAAGCAACATTTACAAATAATTTAAAAAAATTAATTTGTGCAATTTTTTTTTGCATAGGCACAGTAAAAATTGGGGAGATTAGAAGGGAATTCCCCTGGCCTAAGAGAAACAGGGTTCTTCTGCCCTTGAAGTATACTGTTTATGGGTATAACTACAGGCTCCGTACATGCTCTTTTACTCTCCCCTAGATCCTTTTGTGATGTCTGAATGTTTTCCGCTCCATCATGAATGATAAAAAGAGGCCTCTGTAGCTAGTGATCTTTGTATTTGCACATATCATAAGATGGAGTCTTTCTTTACAGTTCCAGAAGTTCTGTTTCATCACTGTTGTTTTAATCGGTCTTCTGTAGTTGGTGGTCTTGGTTTTTGCACCTATTCTAGGACGAAACCTAGGATAGTCATTATATTTCTAGAAGTTCTGTTCAGTTGCAGTTGTCTCAGTCATACCTCTGGAATTAGAGATCTTGGTGGTTGTACAAGTCGTAGGCCAAAGTTTGGACTAGGGTCTTTCTTATTGGTCCAAATAGGCTTGGACTACATTTGCACTTCAAAGGAAACAGCTAGGATAAAATATACCCATGGAATGGGAAAACACCCAACATCCATAAGATACTAGTGTGATTAATATCTAATATTATATAGATATAGATATAGATATAGATATAGATATAGATATAAGGCACTGATAGAACTTAACCTCATCCAAAAATGGGAGAAGAGATGAGCAGACATTTACTCAAAGAAGAATACAGGTGGCCGAAAAGTACATGAGAAAATGCTCCAGGGCACTAATTTTAAGGGAAATGCAAATCAAAACAATAATGAGGTATACCTCACACCACAAAGGCTGGCACACTAAGGACAACAACAACAACAACAACCAGTGCTGGAGCAGATGTGGAGAGAAAGGTACTCATTCACTGCTGGTAGGAATATAGACTTCTCTCTCTATTTTTTTTAACAAAGAGGGGGTGGGTAGGCAAGCATTAGTTAAAGCAGGGGTTAGTATTTTTTTTGTTTGTTTTTTTGGGCCACGCCCCGTTTGAAGCTCAGGGGTTACTCCTGGCTAAGCACTCAGTAATTGCCCCTGGCTTGGGGGGACCATATGGGACGCTGGGGGATCAAACCATGGTCCTTCCTTGGCTAGCACTTGCAAGGCAGGCACCTTACCTCTAGCACCACCTCTCTGGCCCCAGGGGTTAGTCTATTGAAATAATTGTTTTCTGATGGCTGTTGTCTAGGTAATCTAACTTAAACAAGTTATTTGTGCTCTGGGCCATCTCTTGGGACATTGTACCAGTAATCTATTGCATAGTGTCATGTACCTTATCTTGTCCTGCTATTTTCCTTTGTACTTACCACAACTATGCCACCTTACCTACTGGGACAATTTAGCACTTAAATTTTGAAATTCTTTGAGTTACTCAGTTATGTGGAAACTAGTGCATTTGGTAACTTAATGTCAGAGACTTTCCTTTGCAACTCTAGAAGCCGTACTTTAAGAACCCACAAATCTGGGTCGCTCTGGCTATGTGATTTTTCAGAACTGTGAATTTATTTACAAGAAACAAAGCATGTAAAGATCTACAAATCACAATTTTATTGCTTAGCTCATGTTTGGTGGTAATAAAAACATCACAATAAATCTGTACTGTTTGAAAGTCAGTAATACAATATGTATCCTGGCTAGCTTCTAATGAAACGATGTTATTAAAGAACCTGATTCATTTGACGTTATTTCCTTAAAAGTTGTTACTTCCAGAAACCATTTGAGGAGTTAAGTGATATTTTATTAATCATTTGTTGTTCCTATGCAGAATCTCATATGCTGGCCTGGGCTTTAAGTTTTCCTAAAAGAGATTAGGGCATATTCACAAAATCTCTATCTATAGATAAAGATCATGATTCCTCAGCTTTTATCAGAATTCCATGCAAACCTGATTTATTAATTGTAGAGAGGCCCGGTAATTTGTATTTATATCATGGCCACTCCTAGGTCAGTAGGTAGTTTACTACTCTGTGCAAACTTGGTTGGGTGGAGGGTTTGTTTTCTGGTACTGGTTGGTCCCAAGAGCACCTGGGGTGATCCCCAAGAATTACTGGATGTGGCTCAGAAACAAAATAAAACAAAACACAACGAAGCAATAGCAGTAATACTACAACCAGGAAACAGAACTAAAATACAAAAATTCAAATAGTTGTGTCAAAGAGTTCCACTTAATATTAAACTCAGAATATACTGTGTCCTCCTACCCACACTTTTCTCTGTTTTTGTTGTTGTTGTTATTGTTGTTGTTTTTCGGTCATGTCTGGTAGTGTTCCATGATTATTTCTGGCACTCCTAGTGTGGTGTTCTGGAAACAAGTAGTGGTGGCAGTGGGGATCAAACCTAGGTCAATAATTTTTGAGAACCTTTGTGGTCTTGGAACAACGTTTTGAAGATATGCAATGTGCTATAGGTTACTGGAGGATAGGGACCAATTTTGGTGAAAAAGAAATTAAATAAAGGTTTGTAAATCTTCACAGAAATGTGGGGGGTACATTTCTGGGTATGGTTCTGGCAGAAATTTTTTGTCATAATTCAAATTGAGACCAACCTTCTTTATATAGAAGACTGAAATTGGTACCGGGGCAAAAGTACACACAGTTGTAGGGCATTTGCCTTGCACACTGCTGACCCTGAACTAATCCAGGTTCAATTTCTGACATTTCATATGGTCCCCTGAGCCTGCTAGGAATGATTTCTAAGCTCAGAGCAGGAGTAAACCTTGAGCACTGCTCAAGTATGGCTCAAAAACCAAAACCAAACAAACAAACAAAAAAAAACCCAAATCCCTAAAATCATGTAATAGAAAGATGTGGGGAATTAGTACAAGTGAGAATCTCATTGAAAAAAACACAGTACTCCAAGCCCTAAGATATTAAGCTCATGCAGTTGTGAATAAAATCACAATTTCTTTAGTAGAAGTAAGATAATAGTTCAAACAATAATGCAAGATAAATGCACAATGTTATTATGTCTTCCTTTAATTCTCTCTAAATATTTTCTTTATGAAAATGTCCTTATAGAAAAACTTGACCTGTACCTATAGTTGTGAGAAGTAACACAAATAGATCAGAAATTCTAGAAAATCACTGTCAAATTGTTGATATTGGGTAATGTGTGAAAATCCAGTTCTTGCACTGAACAA
Source organism: Suncus etruscus (assembly GCF_024139225.1). Classification (NCBI taxonomy): domain Eukaryota; kingdom Metazoa; phylum Chordata; class Mammalia; order Eulipotyphla; family Soricidae; genus Suncus; species Suncus etruscus. The sequence continues at coordinate 75,019,934 of NC_064863.1, forward strand.
AATAATAGAGAACTTCAGTGAGTCTATGAGAGGTCCATTTCTGGCCATAGTTCTGCCTGAAAATTTTCCATAATAGTTCAAGTTGAGACCAACCTTTTTCATTAAAAGATGCTCCTAGGGGCCAGAGAGATAGCCTGGAGGTAAGGTGTTTGCCTTTCATGCAGAAGGTCATTGGTTCAAATATCGGCATCCTATATGGTCCCCTGAGCTTGCCAGGAGCGATTTCTGAGCATAGAGCCAGGAGTAACTCCTGAGCACTGTTGGGTGTGAACCAAAAACGAAAAGCAAAAAAAAAAAAAAAAAAAAAAGATGCTCCTAGATTCCAGCTCTTGGAAAAGAGCTGATATCTGTATCCATGCAGTCGATGCACTTATTCAAAGACTGAAAATATCTTCAAAGTGTGCTTCACATCACCTGACATTTTATTGAGTGTGAGTTCAATTGTGACTCTCTTCATTGATGAAGCAATTCCTTTTAATATTCAACAAGCCTGCAAAATTTGCATGTTCCTCTACTTACAATCCTTTTGCAGATGGTGATCCAATACAATTCACACATCATTATTTTTGACTTAAAAAGCATCTTTGGATCCCACTCTAAACCTCAGCAATTGGGGTGAATTTCTATAATCAGTTTTCATTTTTCCAGGTTGATGCCACCTGGAAGACTCCACCATTAGAACAGAAAAATAATGAAAAGAGTTTCCAAATTTGAAAGTTATTGATGAGATGCAGTGATTATAAAATTGATGACATATTTTAATTGCATAATTTGATTGATATGGCAGTTATAGCAACCTTGAACAGGATACTCTTGAGAACAAGTTTATTCATCTTACTGAGTCTGTTTCTGTACTAATATTTAAAAATGAAAATTATATCACATGCAGAATAAGATAACTGCCACATGTTTAAATTTTAATGAACTGTTCTGCATTTAACAACAACAAAAGTATCAAATAATGTTGAAATTTCACTTTGCTGCTGCCTTTTATAATAAAAACGTCCAAGAGATAACTTTTCAAAAATCTTCTAAATTGGGGCAACTCTAAAATTGATCTGTTTCTGAAATTTAACAACTGTTAGTCAAGCTCCCCCAGAATTCTTTCTCTTCAGATGGGTTGGATTCAAACAATATGTTGAATGAATGGAGAATCCAAAATCACATGAAGTGGGGGTAAAAAAAAATGCTTTAGCAAGAAGGCAAGAAAGCAATGCTTGTCTATGTTCTTCTACTATTATCATTTGCCCTTTTGGCTACTATGGGTCTGTTGTGTATGTTCTATGTCTGGAGTTTGGGTTAGAGAGAAGGTTATAAGTACTAACAGATAGGGTAGTGAAAAAAAGGGACAAGCAGTGCATCTTTATCCTATAAAAGTCTTGCTGAGACAATGTTGTTTCCTTGCCTAAATACACAGAACTTAGATCTGTGAGCAAGTAAAGCAGCAAGTGCATTGGGAGGAGGTCCTTATTTTTCCTATTCCAGCATCATTAAAAGGCACAGGGTCCAACTTGACTTGCTCCTGGTGGCTCATGAAAGAAGCAATGAGATGCTTTCTCCTTGAGGTTAGAAAAAGGGAAATTTTAATGGCAAGAGGGGGGAAACTTACTTAAAGCAGAGCATTCACTGTGGGAAGAAAGGAGTGGCTTTTTGCAAGCTTTTCACAAAGGCAGCTTTACTCCTGAGCAGAAAGGTTATCTTATGAGTCAAGAAGCTTTGGTTTAACCTGGATTGTTATGCATGTAAAGTTTTCCTACTGCTCTAGCCTTCTCTCATCATCCTTCCCAAAACATCTTAATCGGCTTTTATCCTACAATTTTGTGATAGAATGTTATATACTAAAATTTCTCTTGAGCCTCTCTCCTTGGCAAATAATCCACATTTTTTAAGGCACATTTCAGCGATGGAAGGGATTCAACTTTTTCCACCCAACCTAGTTAGGCACATAGCCTGGACCTCTATGTGTTCTTAGGGTGACGGCCAAAGAAATAGACTTAATTAGATTATTTCTCATTAAAATAAATTATCTAGTGAACATTTGGATATGATAGACCATTAATAATATGTTCATTCCTGCTACTGCTGCTGTTGATGATAAAGTGATATTTTAACCATGAACCATTTTGAATCTTCTAATTCATTTTAATAGTAAAATCCCTTTGATATTTTGATTTTATATAACAGTAATACCTCAAAAGAAATAAGGTCCAGAATTACTAGTCAATAAGTGGTTTCTTGTATGATCTTAATAATCAAGGATAGGAGCTTTGCTTTGTCTAATGTCAGGAAAACAAAGTCATCTATGCATTGAAACTATGTATTATTTTAAAATCCTATAGGCTGTTTCAACCAATTCTTTTATGCTATTTTGGAGGGATACAGCCAGTGATGCTCAGGGGTTATTTCTTGTTCTGCTTAGGCGTGACCACTAACAGTGCTCAGGAAACAACTTGCAATGCGGGGGATTTGAAATTGGTTGGCAGAATGCAGTGGGAATCTGTCCCTTAACACTTGTTGTATCTCTCCTACTCACCAAATTATTTTATAAAGGTGATTTTCATATTAAAACATCAACAATTACTATAATTAGAAAATATAAGGGGCCGGAGCAGTGACGTGGAGCGGTAAGGCTCTCTGCCTTGCGGGCACTAATGACCGAGGTTCTATCCCTCCGCGTCCCATATGGTCCACAAGCCAGGAGCGATTTCTGAGCGCATAGCCAGAAATAACTCCTGAGCTTCACCGGGTGTGGCCCAAAACCAACCCCTCCCCCCCAAAAAGAAAGAAAATATAGGGCCAGAGTGATAGTACAGCAGATATTTCATGTTTAATCTCGATTTAATACCCTGCCACCCACATGATTTCTGAGACTTTCAAGAATAATCCCTAAGCATAGATCCAGACATCAACTCTTGAGCACAACTTGTTGTGTTCCCAAACCAACCAAACAGATAGATTATACATATATGTATACATATACACATATATTTATAGGTGTGTTTATGTGTGTGCATGTATAGCTGTTTAATATATATACATGTATATCTATATCTGTATAACCCATATTGGAAATAATAAGAAATTTAGGTCTAATGCCCACATTTTATTATGCTTTTAATAATTTTTAAAATAATATAAGGAGCATATACTAAAAAAACAGACTTAACAAAATATTAAAATAGGAGTCAAATAATATAAGCAGTTGGAGAAAATATAATATTGAAAAGCTTAAACTTATTTCAAATGTAATTCTGGATGTTCAGGGTTGAAAAGAAATAGGCAGGATTGATTTTTTAAATTGTAAATTTATGAAAAATAAAAATGCATTCTAATTTTTAATAATTAACAATATGGAGTCCAGATATATTCTAACAATTAGAATATTATTCACCCAATTTTTAGGGTTTTTTTTTATATTATTTCTGTTGAGAAAGATTTGCTCTTGTATCCAGTATGAACATTGTGTTCTTGGAATACATATAACTATATCACCCTCTGTAGATTGTTTTAAAATATTTTCATTGGAGGCCCTATTTCAGCCAAGAAATATTCACAGTAATATTTCTGTCAATTTCTGTACTGTTTTACAAGAACACATTTTGTTATTTAATTGACAGTAGATAGAAATAAAAGTCATGAATAATAGATACATATCCACATGGATCATCTATAACTTCTCAACTTGGCAGTAAAATTTCCTCTATGAAGATCATCTAAGGATTCTTATCTGTTTTATTTTGTATATGAGGCTTGGACACACAAACATTTTGAATCTTTATATTTAAGCTTCATAGATAAAAATTATTTTTGCTTTTTCCAAGAAAAATGAACTCCTTTGGAGATGAGAGTATGATTTCCTAATGCATTCAGAGAGCTCAGTACAGCTTTATCTCTTACAACTGGCTTCAATTTTGCAAATAGGATGGAGCTTTGGTCAGAAAATGGAAAGCTGAATGTCATATGTGCTAGCAAAGTCTTCTTGAGCTTACATCATGTTTAATTGTGTTAAACAGTGTTCATTATGTGGTTAGGCTTGTGGTGGTTCTTGGAGGAAGGAAAAAAGAGGGAAAATTCCTGGCATCCAAAACAAAACCAAAAGTATCTGTTCACCGGGGAAATCAAATTAGACTTGAGTCATAAGATTGTTAAGTTGCTCATACTGGAACATTTGGGTTACTTGATTTATTTTAGCACACTGTACATATTCTTAGTTAATCTCATTGTTTGAGAAATTAATTAGGAAAAATACATTCTCAAATAAAATATTTGGATGAATTAAGACAGCAATATGGTTTCAAATCATAAATTTTACTAGGTTTTCTCCCTTGCACATTTAAAGTCTCTTTGCTGAATTTAGTAAAAAAAAATCACAGATTTATTGTGTACGTTTTACTATTTAATGCAGTTCAGTGTTACTTATATGGAATATATATTACACTCCTTAAAATATTCCTAGAATATGGATACTACTTTTATCCCAATTTTAAGAGAAAACTGAGGCAAGTTAGAAGAGTTGTCCAAAGTCAGGAATTAATGTCGAGCCTAATTAAAGTAAGTTAGTTTGGTTGAAGTTTGGAATCATTAATATTTTTTTTGTCTTGAGCCAAAGCCAGAGGGGCTTAGGGCTTACTTCTCACTTAGGGAGATAAGGGTTAACTTCTGAGGAGCACAGTGTCACTGTGGATCAATCCCAGGTCTGCTACATCCAAGACAAGGGCCTTACCAACTGTATTCTCTCCCCAACTCAAGTTTGGACTCAATCACCATCTTACACTGTTCCTTAAAATACTCAAATACTCTTTGAGGATAGAAAGAGAGAGAGGGGGGGGGAGGAAGAGAGAGAGGGGAAGGGAGAGAGAGAAGAGAAGCAAATCGCCTACCTTTGAAACAGGTGAACAGGTGGATGTGGGAAGGAAACTGGAGATATCAGTGACAGGAGGAGTACACTGGTGAAGGATCGTGTACATTCTATGAATGAAACCCAACAATAAACAATTTTGTAATCATTGTGCTTAAATTTAAAAAAATAAAATAATATAAAAATAATAAAAGACAGTAATCATTGAACAACCTGAGCTGAATAACTATCAAAGTTCCTGTCACAGTGTTACATTGCCACTAAATTAAATGCAAAATTGTCTAGAAAAACAAATTAGCATTAGATAGACAAATATTTCTAAGGTACTGGAGTGATAGCACAGCGGTAGGGCATTTATCTTTCATGCAGCTGGCCTAGTATGGACCTCAGTTTGATCCCCAGGCATCCCATATGGTCCCCCAAGCCAGGAGCGATTTCTGAGTGCATAGCCAGGAGTAATACCTAAGCATCACCGAGTCTGGCCCCAAAATAAAAAAAAGAATTCTAATAATTATGCTGTGAGACCTTACATTTTCCCCAACAGTGTGCTCCTATTTCAAAATATTTTGCTAATTTTGTGTATGAGCTGAAAGTCATAAAGTATCTTACTTCAATAAGACTAGCCATTAATTTGGGTTGTTTGAGATGGAAGCTTTTTTGAATAGAAATTAATATGGTGCTTTTTCTTGCAAACTGATGGGAGAAAGACAACAATCCCGAATCCTGTCTATCCAAGCAACAAGGTGTCTTTCTGTCTTGTTGACATGGTCAAAAAGCAACTCCTGAATAAGAATTGCTCCTACATAGAAATAAGACCAAGGATAACATCCCAATACCCCATTAAATGCTGAAGTTTCAGTAACCTTAGAGGCACACTTCTGAGATGTTTGCTATTTGACTGGTGGTAACCTGGATATGCTAATCACCAGACTCAATCATATGGAAGATCAACTATTTGGGAGGTGGGAGGATTTTCAAAATTTTTTCCAAAAGAGCAAAACAATTAACATTCCCTATCATTTATTCACAACACCCATACACACTAATCCTTGTTTTCTTTCTTTGTGATGTGTGTAAGTCTCACTGATGTGATGCAATATTTCACTGTTGCTTTGATTTGCATTTCTGGTAAGTAATGCAGAGTATTTTCCCACATGTATTTGGCCAAGTGTATGTCTTCTTTGAGGATTTTCTATCAATTTTTTTCTTTTATTGATTTTCTATCAATTTCATCCTCTATATTTTGATGGGGTCAGCTGCCTATTTTTCTTGCATTAACTCTTTAATCAGATAGGTGGTGGATAAATATTTTCTCTCATAAAAATATAGGAATAAATATGAGTGATGGATAGAAATGTGTCATTTTTATTCGTCACTGATTATTTATGGTACAGAAGCTTCTTAGATTTATGTATTTTCATTGAGTTGTCTTGCTTTTATTTGCATGTCAGTGGCCGTGAGTCATTGAAGATGCCTCTAGACTCAACATCATGGATTGTTCCATGTTTTGTTTTTGTTTTTTGGGTTTTTTCTTTTTTTAATTTTTGGGTCACACCCAGCAGCACTCAGGGGTTACTCCTTGCTCTATGCTCAGATATTGCTCCTGGCAGGCTCAGGGGACCATATGGGATGCTGGGATTTGAACCACTATCCTTCTGTGTCTAAGGCAAACACCTTACCACTGTGGTATCTCTCCGGCCCCTTGTTCCATGTTTTTATTGCTCACTATTATTTATAAGTTCAAGTATTATCTTATAATTTTCTTGAAATCTAACCCCAAATAGTACTTTTGATGTAAGTTCTTACTACTTACACATATTTTAAAACTTCTATAATTATTATTTTCCTTTTGTTGCCTCTGTTCTGTTTTTGTTTGGGGCCATACCTTCCTATGCTCAAGAATTACTTCTGACAGGCTCAGGGGACTCTATAGGGTACAGGGATCAAATCCTGCTTGTCTACATGCAAGGCAAGTGCCTTATCTGCCTTACTACCTCTCTGGCTCTGCTTCTGTTAAACTCATTGCGAAATGTGGATTAAAATTATACTTTGGTTTTGCATCAATACATAAACATATATTGATGTGAGACTGTTCTGTCTGTTTCACCTTTGAAGGATTATATATGGATCAGTCTCTGAAATTATATGCCTGAGGCATACACAATAATGACTGGTCTTGTTTCAACAAAAATGTTTTTCCCTAGTGTGATTATGTGGATGGCTTAGCTAATTTCTTGTTTATTTATCCATTAAAGTCAAAATTGAAAAATTGAAATTCACTTTAGCATAATCAGAGTACTCAATAACATCAAGATGGAAAAATAAATCAAGTGTTTGTCTGAAGAATTTCTGGTGATCGTCTACTTTAGGACCAAACTCCATTGTCATAGCAAGCATAATAATTTGTAAAATATTTGTGCTCTATTTGATTATCACTGACCTTGAAATATTGCGATGAATATGTTAAAGACTTACAGGTAAGTAAATCATGCTTAAGTCATTTAATGGGCTATAACAGCAGGGAGTCAAATAAATTGGAGATAAATGGTTTTGAATGAAGAATTACTAGTTAATATTCATTAAAGTAAATCTATTTGATTTTTTCTTAGTTTTATTTGAAAGGTAGAAAATTAATTGATACATTATATCTAGTTTGTTAGAGTCTAACTATGACATATTGCACACAAATGCAAATATAGATAGAAGACTTGTACTAATGAAGTATAACTTCAATATTTTTTCCTGAATTTAGATAAAAGCAGTTTAAATTACCAAATGATGGGCTATTTTCTTTTCATTAATATTTCTTTTTATGCAAGTAAAAGATTATTAGGGGCTAGATGAAAAATTTTAAGACATAGGAAGGCTTCAACTTTTCAGAACTTATTAACTAAATTGGGAGGTTTATTTAAGTATCTTAGTGTATTGGCATTTTTAATTTTTCTTAAAAATGAGTGTTAAGAGCCCTTATTATTTAAACTTCTAAAAGAGAATATATTGAGTTCAATTATTTATTTTTGCTTAATAATAAACTTTACTGGAGTCTAGTATTCAGATTTGCAAATTAAAATAATATTAAGGAAATATACCATAAGTGCAAGGAAAATGTAAATGTGTATTCAATAAAGACTAAACTCACGCAAAACCCAGTGATTGAAATGTCATAAAATTCAGTTTGAATTCATAGGCTGTTTCCGTGCCTTTCCTAACATATTCTACTTTCATATTTAATGGTTTTTGTGTCATTGTGCTTCTTTAAGTTGCCTTTTTACATTTTACATTTTTCAATAAATAGTAAGTTATGGGATGGAGAAATAGTAAACCTGATAGGACATTTGCTTAGCATAAGCCAGACTTGGGTTTCATCTCTGTCACCCCATATTTGTCCCAGAGACCCTCCAGGATGGATCCCTGAATCCAGTTCCAGAACACCAAATGATGTGACCTCAAAATAAAACCAAAACATGACAAGTTAGTTTGCTAAAAGAAATAAGCCAGAAAGAGAGAGAAAGACAGAATAGTCTCAGTCATCTATGGGTTTTAAGAAAAATAAAGGACATTTTTGCAATAATTCCTAGAGACAAAAGAGAGGAGGGCTGGAAGGTCCAGCTCATGACATGAAGCTCACCACAGAGTGATGAGTGCAGTTAGAGAAATAACTATGCTGAGAACTATCATAATAATCTGAATGAATGAGGGAAGTAGAAAGCCTGTCTAGAGTACAGGTGGGGGTGGCGTGGGGAGGAGGGAGATTTGGGACATTGGTGATGGGAATGTTGCACTGGTGAAGGCGGGTGTTCTTAACATAAGTGAAATCAACTACAATCATATTTGTAATCATAGTGTTTAAATAAAGATATTAAAAAAAGAAAAGTTTTGCTTATATCACTTGTGCAAAGGTTTTCTTTCCGAACATCTTTCCAATTTTACAGCTGACTTGTGCATTGTCAATGAAACCATTTAAAATATTTTCTCCATGACTCAGATGAAGGTTGTTCTCTCAGCTGAACATACAAAGTTGTCAGAAACCCTTTTGACATATATGGAAGGACCACTATGCAAATATCGCAAGATAAAAGAACATTTATCAAATTTTTGAGGAGCCTTCTGCCTGTTAAAGTCATCAGTAAAAAAGAGTTATAAAAAGCCTTCTTAGAAGGATATTTTGGAGTTTAAGTGAGTATAGCAGAGAATGTTAATATCAATAATAATGAATAGGATACAGTTGAAAACTTAAAAATTTCTTGACAGTGAGTTAGAGTACATGCTTTGCATGCAGGAAATCCAGATTCAGATCCTAACACCATATGTCACCAGAATACTGCCAGGAGATATTCCTAAGCATCAAACACTTGAGCAACAGCATGTGTAGCTAAAACAAAGGGAGACAGTGAGGCCCAGAAAAATATTGCATAGATTACTACATCTTTCTTGCATACAGCTGACTCTGGTTCAATCTGGCACCATATATGATCTGCTGAGCACTAATGAATGTGATCTCTGAGCACATAGTTAACAGTAAGCCCTTTGTGCTCTTTCTATATTCAAGGAGCTCAAATATTACTGGTGTCAGAAGAAAAATAATCTATGCATTTAGCTAGCAAAAGTTACTTAGAATAACATAACACTGGTACAGGAATAATCCTATTTGTAGGTCTAGAGTGATAGCACAGTGGGTAGGGCACTTGCCTTGTATGTGGCCAACCCGGATTCAATCCCTGGCATACTATATGGTTTCCTGAGCCTGCCAGGAGTAATTTCTGTGTGAAGAGCCATGAGTAACACTTAGAGCCATTGGGTGTGGCTCAAAAAACAGAAAATAAAAAGAAAACTTAGTTGTATAATAGATAATTCAAAAATGCAAACACAGTTATATGTTCTAACAAGAGAGTGTACAATTTTGATTAAATGTTAATAAAATAGACAGGTTATAAGGAAAGGGAAAATGAAGACGGTAAAGCTTGTGTTCAAAATCAGGCCACATGATAGAAGGACAAAGTGGCATGAAGGAAATTCAGAATTTAGGGAAAAGTATGAATAAGACACAGAAGGTGAAAAATGAAGTGGAAAGGTTTAGACTACAGAAAAAATGATATATATGACAAAAAGCCAGTAAATGCTGGAGAAAAATTACAGCTAGAAAAGCCCAGTTTAATAAAAATACCAAAATTAATATTCAGGGGTCATTCCCTGAATATCTCAGTTTGAAAATGTCACTCTCCTCCGTTCCTTTGGTGCACGATCCTGGAAGTACTTAGAAGTTTTTAGGGCTTTACTGTCATATCCTAAAGTACATGGGAGGGGTCTCCTGCCAATTCTCAAAAGGCTATGATGATGCTAGGGTCAATGTGTGTTTGACTTAATTTATACAGGTACTCTAACTACTCTCTTCTGGTGTCTAGGTTCCAAAATTATTTGAAGGACAATTAACAAGATACTTGGGGGGTTAAATGAATGTTAAATGTCTCAGTATTTATGAAGTGCTATAAACTATGCTTTACTATGAAGCCTTTCTGAATTTACATTTTCAGTGTTGAGACTTTACATGTCTGAATGACTGTCATAACAATGTTGTAGACCAGGTGGCAAAAACAGCAACACATCAGTTTTCTTAATTTTGGAGGCTGCAAGTTGGCAGTCAGAATGCTGTTCTGGCTGGTTTCTAGTGAGATCTTATTGCTTCACTTGTAGTGTCACCTTTTTGTTGCAAATTTCTTATAATCTATTATTTATCATAGCAGTATGTGTGTACATGGGGGAGAGTGAAGAAGGAGGGCAAGAGAAAGGGAGAGGAGAGAAAGAATATAATTTTTGAATAAACAAAAATATCTCTTGTAATAACAAATGGATATTTGAGGGCAATTTCCCAGATCCACCTTCTATGCTATCCTTGCTTCTTTTATTGCTTATCCTTGGTTGTATAGAGAAAGACTTGAATCAAAGGCAATTTCATTTATCATTTCATTGCCAGCATTTCATGTTTATTCTCTTGGATATTTAGAATCACATTTACAATCTTTTTTGTTTGTTTGTTTGTTTGTTTGAGGACCACACTTCGTGATTCTTAGGAGTTACTCATTGCTCTCTGCTCAGAAACCTGGTGGGCTGGGGGGAAACAAATGGATGCCAGGGATCAAACCCCATCAGCCACATGCAAGGCAAATGTCTTGCCTGCTGTATCATACCAACCAATTTTATCCAAAATCTTTACTTACCCAAGAAAAATATCCAATTACTCTTTGAACCCATACTCTACAACCTCCCATATCTCAGTAACTTCTGGTGTCACTCATTCTAACTTGATTTTTCTTTTTTGCATAATCATCTTGGGACATGATCTTTCCCTTCAAATTAATATATTCAAGAGATATAAAATGATATCTTTTGCATCAAACTTAAGAGCTATACATTGACTCTTCAATAATTATGAAATTACTTTTATAGGTTTAGGAACCACTCCAGAAACTTCAGATATATTAGTGAATAAAATAAAGATTCTTGTCTTTAATAAATATTAAATCATAAAGATTTACTAAAGGGAGGAAGTAAACAATATGTAAAATAAGTAAATTATCATCTCCTAAGAAGTGCTCTAGAGAGCTAAAGGTCTCACTGGTGAATCTAGGCCAGCCAGCCAGCCAGTGGCACAATGCAAGGTGCCAGGTTTGATGATATGATGTTACCCAGTCCCTACAATGCTGATATTTACCCTACCAACCCAGGCCATAATCGTGGGGTTTGTGGACTACTCCCAGAACTGCTAAGTTGAGTTCCAGGGTTGTGCTTAAGATGCCTGGGGTACCATATGTGCCCTAATTGAACCCAAGTCAGGCACATGTCCAATTGTACTGGCCCCAATGTACTAACTCCTGATCTCTGCTGTTGCAACACCCTGCCATTTTTAATTTTAAGAAAACATGCTATATAAATAAGAAAATTTCAAACTGTAATTGTAGTAATGTTTTTACTTGTCTATAGATACACTACAGCAAATGTGAGAAGTAGACCAGTTATGTACATGTTTTTTTTTCCTTATTTGGGGCCAAACCCAGTGACACTCAGTGGTTAATCCTGGCTACGCACTCAGAAATTGCTCCTGGCTTGGGGACCATATGGGACATCTAGGGATCAAACTACTTCCTTCTAGGTCAGATGTATGCAAGGCAAATGCCTTACCACCGTGCCACCACTCTGGCCCCATATGTATATATTTTTTGAAGATAGAGCCAGCAAAAATTGCTCATATACTGGATATTAGTCTAAAGAGGAAAACCAATGGTAATCTCTAGATATTTGGTTAAGCAAAATGTTCATGTACTGAAACAGGAAAGATTGAGGAGAAAGGTTTTGAGGTGGTTGAGGTGGGTGGAGAAATGTGGAGTTCAGTTCTGGTCATGTTCAGTTTACAATATTTGTTAGACATCTAGGTAGAAATAGGCTAAGAAATGGGTGAGTATGAGTAACAAATTAAGTTGGAACTGACATATTCAATTTTTACATAGTAAATTGAATTAACAAAAAATACTTTGTAGGGCCGAAGAGATTGCATGGAGGTAGAGCATTTGCCTTGAATGCAGAAGGACGGTGATTTGAATCCTGGCATCCCATATGGTCCCCCGAGCCTGCCAGGAGCGATTTCTGAGTGTAGATCCAGGAGTAACCCCTGAGCACTGCCGGGTGTGACCCCTCCCTCCAAAAATAAACAAACAAAAAACCTTTGTATTATTGTGAATTTGATATGAAGTAGATATACTATATGCAAAGGTAAAAGCCCTACCGCTGTGTTATTGCTCTGGCCCGGACTATTTGCTAATTTTTAATTACTGTTGATGAAAGAAAGAAAAACTCTTACAAAAGAGAGGAGGGCTGGAAGGTCCAGCTCATGACATGAAGCTCACCACAAAGAGTGATGAGTGCAGTTAGAGAAATAATTGCTTTGAGAACTATCATAACAATGTGAATGAATGAGGGAAGTAGAAAGCCTGTCTTGAGTACTGGCGAGGATGGGGTGGGTAGGAGGGAGAGGTGGGATATTGCTGATGGGAATGTTCTTTACATGATTGAAACCCAACTACAATCATATTTGTAATCAAGGTATTTAAATAAAGATATTAAAAAATAAAAACTATTTTTCTTTACCATGGGTATTTATCATTAGAGTGCAGGCAAAAGAAAAATGAAGCAAATTTTTTGTGATCACTTTTTTGTTTTGTTTTGTTTTTTTGTTTTTTGGGTCATACCTGGCAATGCTCAGGGATTACTCTTGGCTCTACACTCAGAAATAGCCTTCAGCAGGCTAGGGGGACCATATGGGATGCTGGCATTCAAATCATTGTCTTTCTGCATGTAAGGCAAATGCCTTACCGCTGTGCTACCTCTCCGACCATGATCACTCTAAATAATTGTATATGTTGATGCTGATGTAATTTGCAACATTTTTCCTTTTCTACATATTTTATTGAAACCATTGTGACTTACATAGTTCATCATAATTGGCTTTCAAAACATACCATGTATGAGAGCCAATCCTGCCATCAATGTTTATATACCATCACTAATGTTGCTAAAGTGCATCTCATGCCACCACACTTGTCTCAGCCTGTTGGCATAACAGGTTTTCAGTTTTGATTGTTAAAGGTTGGGTCTCTTGATTCCATTGTTTTTGACTTGGGCTTGAATATTTAGTTCTGTCCTTTTTTTTTTTTTAACATCACTAATGCTTCTTGAGACCACTTGGCCCCTGGCCCTTTGCTATTTATCCTTTAATATTTGTGTTTCTCCTCTTCTGCTCAATTTACTTTCTTCTTTCTATATACTGGGGCCAAGGGTTTTCAAGACAACTTCCACTTAAAGCATTATATATCTTAATGCAGTTATTCTAAATACCAAACACAAGATATCACTCTGTATTTATCCTTTTTCTGGCTTACTTCATTTAACATAATATCTTCCAGTTCCATCCATTTTACAACAAATTGCATTGTAGCATCATTACTTACAGCTAGGAAGTTTTCCATTGTATATATGTACCACATTTTCATGATCCACTCATCTGTTGTTGGACATCTAGGTTAATTCGAACTCATAGCTATTGTATTGAGTGCTGCAATGAATAGTGGTGTATATACATACTTTTGGGTCAGTGTTTTTCTGTTCTGGGTGCCAAAGGCCATCACCTGCCAGAGGCCAAGCAAGCATGACTCAGATAAGAAAGGGTTTTTTTGGAAACAGGGTTTTATAGAGAAATAGGAGTGTTAGGCAAACTAGGCATCTTATAGTCAACCCCTGGGAAGAGAGAGGGTGAGATAGATAGATAGATAGATAGATAGATAGATAGATAGAGAGAGAGAGATGGAATTAGGACCAAGAAGAGGTCAATCAAAGAGAGGACTAGAGGAGAGAAAAATGAAAGAGGGCAGCAGAAGGAGCTACAGAGTGCCAGAAACAGCTAGTCCAGCGTATTGTGTTTCCAGCAATACTGTTGGGGAAACTCAGCTGGCATCCAGGAGAAACAGCAGCCAGCACCACCAATTCCCACCACCACCACCATCCACCCACCCACATTCAAGGAAGGGATGTTATATGCCTCTGGGCTACTATCTCCCTCTAAATGACAATTACCAAGGGGTTGTTTTTCCTGACAGCTCTGCCCTTCAAGGAACAGACCTCTTTTATGGCAGTGTAACCCAAGACCTGGAGATAAATACTGAATTGTAGAATTTCTGGGTCATATGGCAGTTCGATTCTTAGTTTACTGAGAACTGTCCACACTGTTTTCCTTAGGGAATAGCCGAGACAGCATTCCCATCAGCACTGGATGAGACTTACTTTAGCACCACATTCCCATCAAAAAAATTGTTCCTGGCATTTAGATATGTGCCATCTTCACTGTTATTAAAAATGATATTACATTGTTATTTCTATTTGGATTTTCTCAATAAGTAAACATTTTTTCATGTTGGTCATCTGTTGGTCTTCCTTAAGAGATTCTTTGTTTGTTTGGGGGCCACAGTTGCAATGCTCAGGAATTAGTCCTGATTCTGATCACTCCTGTTGGGCTTGTGGACCATTTGGGATGTCAGGGATCCAACCTAGGTTAGTCATGTGCAAGGTGATTGTCCAACCCACTATATTACTACTTTGCTCACCAAGTTGATGTTGAAGAGAAGCTGACATTTCTTTGTGAGAAATTGAATGAATGAATAAATGATGGTTATTTTATTAGGTGTCACTATAATTGAAGAGTTATGAAGAAAAGTTTTCTAGAAAGAGGAGTAAATGATAACTGTGATGTCTCTACCTCTGTCAGCTATTAATATTCCTTCTTGAATATGGCCACACTAGACACTGAACTTCCTTAATATTTGTGACCATGTTACATTTTTATTATGCATATTTGCAAATAGCCAATGGTGTTGCTTTTGTTATTCGCATCTTTGGAAATATTTCATCATATACATCTCTGTATTCTATTGTAATATCCATTTAGAATTGATTTATAAATAGACAGTGCACTTTTAATTTTATATCTTATCAAATTTGGATGATTTGAATGTTCTCCTTTTAAGATATACTATTTTCTGGGTGATTCTGTCAGTTGTTAAGGAACTTAGTGTACTCTTATGTTAGCATAAAACAGAGTTAGAGATAGAGTCATATGTAGACATGTATGCATGTGTTTGTACTGTATGTATTTGAATACAAAATTGAGGACTTAGCTTGCCAAAAACATGTGGTAAGTAGATTTCATAAAATTCTTTTTTTAAAACACTGATCACACAAACCATCTGCAGTGTGGTCAGATCAGACTTCCTTTGTGTCTCATCTGAGAATCAAAATAGCCAGAGATTTGGAACCTGTTCCTCAGTTCAGAGAAGGGGTTCAAAGGTCTACCATTCATGACACATTTTTCTCTTAGAATATTATTTCATCTCTACTCCACATGTCAGCTATAACCATATGTCAACTCTTTTTCTCTTTCAAAATACAAAGTATATATAAAACTTCTCTTTATATTTGCCTTTTAAATGGCATAAAGTCAAAGGAGGAACTTAAAAGGGGAAATATAGACTCATAATTTGGTGAAAAGGAAAAACAAAAAGAGAAGTGAAACAAGTTGCTCATATCTAGTATTTTTTGACTAATAGAAACAGATGTACATTGTAATTTCTGAAAATGTTCAAAATTTAGAGTACACTCATTATAAATTACTTGTTACATAGTAATGAAAAGCAATATCAAAAGTAAATGATAATATTTGTTTATATGGATTCTATATTTATATATATGAATTAGCAGACTAATCATTTTCACTGATTTTTTATCATGCATTGTCAAATCATGTTTTATATATCTAAAAGAATTTCAGAAAAATATTTTATATATTTTTTTATTTTAAGATAGCACCAACATAGTTGTTTTTTTTTTTAAATAAAAATAATTGTTATTGTGACCAAAGTGGATTACAAATCTTTCACAGTAACATTTTAGTTGTATAGAGGTTTTGAATCCAGGGCATTTCCACCACCAGTGTTGTCCTCCCTCCAACCCTGGTCCCAGCATGCATCCCCTACCCCCCCTTCCTTTACCCTCAGGCTGCTAGTGGAAGTGGTTCCCTCTGTTTTTGTTATAGACTAGGTACTGTTGACATTGGCTTTGGATTTGGTGTTTAAGATTGATCTTTTTTTTTCTACTCAATATTCATAAAACTGTTTGGTCTTGGTACCATCCATTTGTCCCCTCAATTTATGAAGCAGAACAAGATGATTTAAGTTATGTGGTTCTGTTTGAAGAAAAAAAAAAAAAACAAGAAAATAACCCCAAAAAGCAAAACCAAAGAAAAAAATCCAAGAGGGGTCCATAGAGGGTTATAAATATCAATTTAAGAGAAGAGTGGGTATAAGGAAGAAAAACGTCACAAAAAGACAAAAAAATAAGGAAAAAATAAAAGAACAAACAAGAAAACAAAACAAAACAAAAACTACAATGGCAAAAATATCCAAAAAAACACCACCACAACATAGACAAAAACCAAGCAATAATCACGAGCCTGAAATAAAAAAAAAAAATTGTGCTTCCTTCCCCCCACCTCTTTTCCAAAAGCACAGTAAATATTAGAGAGATTATAAAGGGAATTCTCTTGCCTAAGAGATAAAGGGTTTCTCCGCCCTTGAAGCACACTGTCATGGAAATAACTATAGGCTCTGTAGTTGCTCTTTTACTCTTCCCTAGGTCTTTTTAGCACCAACATAACTGTTTTATAATTATCCAACCACAGAGCACCAAGATCCCCCAGTTATTGCAATTTCCCTTCCTTGCCATGAGTGTTCACATTCACAATTCTATTTTTGGGACATCTCAGGGTTTTATCCACTGAGGATTGTCAATCCTTGTTTTGTTTTTTCATAATCCACATATGAACAAGATTGTCTGGTGTTTATTCTTTTCTTTTTGATACCTCCCTAGCATCGCTTCCTCAATTCCATCCAACTTTGAGCAAACCTTGTGATTTCATCTAACCTTATGGACAAATAGCATGCCTATATAAAAACACACACACTAAAGTTTCTTTATTCAATTAGCTGTTTCTAGGCATTTAGATTATTTCTGCATCTTGGCTATTGTAAAGGATGATGTGATGAACATAGGTATAAATATAATATTTCTTTTGTAGAATCTTTCTATATGTTGGTGATAAATGCCAAAGAATAGGATTTTAGAATCCTATGGAAGATTTATTCTTAATTTTTAGAAGTCTCCAAACCATTTTCCAAAGTAACTGAATCATGCAGTGCTCTTTCTCATCACATCCCAACTAGCACTTCTGTTTCAAGACATTTTTAATATAGTTCATTTTCACTGGCCGGAAGTCATTCTCATTGTCATTTTGATTTTCATTTTTCTTCTAATCAGTGATGATGATTCAACTACTTTGGAAAATGATCCTAGTATCTGAAAACCAGGTTTATAAGCTTTGAAGTGAATTATATCAAAAAACACTTCACATATTTTCTCACACAACTGAAGCTTCCTAAGCTCTGAACATATGTCATCTTATAATCAAGTGCTGTTTAACACAAATAAATACAGAAGGACAATAATTCTCAAACAATAGACTTGTATTTTAATAGTAATATGAGACATTTGTATAGAAATTTATTTACTCTATCATTATGTATTAGACTCACGTAATTATGTTTGTTATTGTTAATTATTGACTCATATGCTACTTATTTTTTGCTTTGTATTAACTGAAAAAAGAATTGAAATATATTCTAGGACATTTACTGACTTTAATTATTAAGATATTTTCTCCATAAAGTAAATTATAACAACAAGGTCGGTGGGGTATTCTTAACTACTTTATGTAAATACTATGGTTTACAAAGTTATTCATAATATAGTTGTTATCTTTTTCTTTTTTTTTTTTTTTGGTTTTTGGGCCACACCCAGCGGTGCTCAGGGGTTACTCCTGGCTGTCTGCTCAGAAGTAGCTCCTGGCAGGCATGGGGGACCATATGGGACACCGGGATTCGAACCAACCACCTTTGGTCCTGGATTGGCTGCTTGCAAGACAAACGCCGCTGTGCTATCTCTCCGGGCCCAGTTGTTATCTTTTTCACAGGCACCATGTAGTTCATGATTGTGTTTCAGTTACATAGTGTACAACAACCTTCACAAGTGCACATTTCCTACCACCAATGTCCTGTTTCCCTGTTACCTTCTTCCTCCTCCCTCATCTCTGCCTACTTCTGTAGCAATGTTCACCAGACTACAAGAAACTAATCTTTGATAAAGTGGCAAGAAATCCAAACTGGAGCAAGGAAAGCCTCTTCAACAAGTGGTGTTGGCACAACTGATTAGCCATTTGAAAAAAAAAAAACTCAGACCCCCATTAAACACATGCACAAAGATCAAATCCAAATGGATGAAAGACCTTGATATCAGGCCTGAAGCCATAAGGTATATAGAACACATAGGTAAAACACTCCATGACATTGTGACTAAAGGCATCTTTCAGTTTGAAACAGCACTCTCCAAACAAGTGGAAGCAGAGATAAATAGATGGGAATATATTAAGCTGAGAAGCTTTTGCACCTCAAAGGAAATAGTGCCTAAGATACAAAGCCACCCACAGAATGGGGGAAACTATTTACCCAATCCCCATCAGACAAGGGGCTATTATTGAAAATATAACAGGTTATGACAGAACTTAATAAGAAAAAATGATATAGCCCCATCAAAAAATGGGAGAAGAAATGAACAGATACTTCCCCAAAGAAGAAATACAAATGACCAAAAGACACATCAAAAAATGGTCCACATCACTATCAGGGAGATGCAAATCAAAACAACAATGAGATACCATCTCACACTACAGAGACTAGCACACATCACAAAGAATAAGAACAATTAGTGCTGTCGGACATGTGGAGAGAAAAGAACTCTTATTCACTGCTAGTGGGAATGCCATCTAGTCCAAACTTTATGGAAAACAATATGGAGATTCCTAACTAACTGAAAGTTGAGCTTCCATACGATCCAGCTATACCACTCCTAAGGATGTACCCTAGGAACACAAAAATACAATTCAAAAATCCCTTCCTCACACCTATGTTCATTGCAGCACTATTTACAATAGCCAGACTCTGAAAACAACCAAGGTGCCCTTCAACAGATGAATGGCTAAAGAAACTGTGGTATGGGGTCGGAGAGATAGTAGGGAGATAGGGCATTTGCCTTGCATGCAGAAGGACGGTGGTTCAAATCCAGGCATCCCATATGTTCCCCCGAGCCTGCCAGGAGCGATTTCTGAGCATAGAGCCAGGAGTAACCCCTGAGCACTGCCGGGTGTGACCCAAAAACAAAAAACAAAAAAAAAGTAAAAGAAAAGGAAAAAAAAAACTGTGGTACATATATACAATGGAATATTATGCAGCTATCAGGAGAGATAAAGCCATGAAATTTTCCTATATGTGAATGTACATGGAATCTATTATGCTGAGTGAAATAAGTCAGAGGGAGAGAGATAGACACAGAATAGTCTCACTCATTTATGAGTTTTAAGAAAAATAAAAGACATATTTGTAATAATTATCAGATACAATGGAAATGAGGGCTGAAAGGTTCAGTTCATGACATGAAGCTCACCACAAAGAGTGGTACTGAAGTTAGATAAATAACTACATAGACAACTATTATACAATGTGAATGAATGAGGGAAATAGAAAGCCTGTCTCAAATACAAGCAACTTCTTGTTGTGTGGAGAAGAGGCAGATTTGAGGCATTGGTGATGTGAATGTTGCACTGGTGAATGTGGCTGTTCTTGATATTACTGAAACCAAACTACAATCATGTTTGTAATTAAGGTGTTTAAATAAAGATATAAAAACTTACTCTGTAGTTAAACTCTCTTTACTCTTAGGTCTACTGGAACCTGGGAAGCTTAGGAGATGTAACCTAGGAATTTTATGAGATTCAAACTAATGTAGTAAAAGCAATGAGGTCCAGATTGCTACTGACCATGGAGAGAATTTACATTAAAAATATCTAAAGTAGGGGTTGCAAAGATATTACAGCAGATAAGGTACTTGCCTTGCTTATAATTCACCTGAATTTTCTGCCTGGTACTACCTATGTTTCCTTGAATTCCACCAGAGTATGATACTTAAGCATAGATCCAAGAGTTAACACTAAGAACAGCTACATGTGTGGCACAAAAAAAAATTCCTAAAATAAACACAAAAGAGTAATAAATAACTGACCTATCAATTTCTCTCCTACATCTTCTGACTTCCTGCTGTATAGACTCTCAAACTCAACCTCAATTAAACTCAAGAGAGTCTGGTTTCTGTATTCAGAGGTTTTATAATAAAGAATGTAGTGCTGGTATAGAGAAAATCACAGGTGAAAATGGAGAGTATTCAGTACAACTACCAGGAGAAAATAAAAGGAGATTCTGTCATTTGTTCCAAGTGCATGGATTTGGAATTTTCCTATTTTCCCATTTCTAACAAGAGTATTTACCTTTCTTTATGAATATGCAGGAGAAAAAAATGATAACAATTTTTATTTATCCCCTTTACTGTATTTAAGCAGTGACTTGTTTATATAGCTTTTATATGTATGTCTATTAATCTACTACTTACATGAACTCATGGAATTTCTACTGCTAATAAGTTTGTGTAGGCCTTACCTTGCCAGATGATGTTAATAATTGAATGGTAATAAGCTTAAGAGGTTGTTTTCTTAAATCTCTTGCATAGCTCAAACACCTACTCTGGTTCTCAGTTGTTATGGTTACCAAGGGCAGTGATGTCTAGTGTTAGAATTCTACAATCCTACAACTGCAGATAATCTTTCGTTTTAATCATTTCCACACACACACCTTCTACTAGTTCTAATGTGCTCTGTATGCTGATGTGTCTAATTGTCTCTGGATTACCAATGCTATTTCCTTAGCTTTGTAGAAGACCCTTAAGTCATGGAATCTTATATTCAATATCTTTTTAAAAAGTGTCGTATTTCAATTAGTGTGGCAGCTACTCAAACCAGCTCTTCCTATACTGATATTGTCTGTTTTTTTTTTTCAGCATAAATTGGTACCTATTTGTTTATGTTATATGTAGCGCCATTTTTTCCTCTGGAAACTAAAATATTTATCTCACATACATCAGATCACCTAAATTAGGGGTCTCAAATTCGCAACCCGCAGGCCGCAAATGGCACTCAGTAAAACATTTTGTGGCCCTGCCCTAGAGGAATCATTTTGTTTTGTTTTGTTTTAGTTGTTTGGGTCACACACACACCCCCCAGTGTTCAAGGCTTACTACTGACTTTGCACTCAAGGATCACCCTGACTTTGCCTCCTGCAGCCCCCAGGTAAATGGAGTTTGAGACCCCTGAAATCATTCTTAAAATGACATGGTAGTGTGTAATGCATTTTCTGTGAGTAAGGAAGGTTTGGCACTTAAGTGTAGTTTTAATGGATCTGGTAGCTAATTTACAGCAATTTTAAAATAATCAAGTCCACACAAACAATTACTGATTATTGATGTTTTTCATAGGTATTTATCCTAAAAAGATAACAATAATTTAACTTTATGGATTTTCATTAAATGTTCATAACACAAAATTATCAATCATTTGTAAAATTATATACATTTAAGGAAACTTTAAAATGATGTATTACTTTGAAAACAGTATGTGACTAAAATTTTGAAGGTAATAATTTTTACTTTTTAAATGATAGAATTAGTTATTTTCTTTAAAGAACTATTTGAATTCCTGAGTTGATCAGAAGAAGCACAATCTTTATCACTCACAGTATTTATGCCTCTCTACAGTGTCTACTTGTATTTATACATTTAATGTAACAGGTAATTTTTACATAAATACAACCTGCATGATGTAAATAGTGAATTTTGATAGTGAATATCAAAATTATGTACAATGGTATTTAATTAACAGTTTAGGCCCAGTCCTAAAGAATATTGAAACCAGTATTACTTCTCATTTTAGCTTTAACTCAGACAAAAATTATGCTTATAAAATATAGAGCAAAAATTCTTATTCTTGTGGCTGGAGTTATGGTGCAGTCTTAGGGCATTTGCCTTGCACACAGCTGACCCAGTGGACCACAGTTAGATCCCCCAGAGTCCCATATGGCCCCCCAAGGCAGGAACGATTTCTGAGTGCATATCCAGGAGTAACCCTGAGCGTCACTGGGTGTGGCCCAAATTTAAAAAAAAATATATCTGGGCCGGAGCAGTGATGCAAGAAGTAAGGCATCTGCCTTGCTAGTGCTAGCCTAGGATGGACCACAGTTCCATACCCCGGCGTCCCATATGATCCCCAAGCCAGGAGCGATTTCTGAGCACATAGCCAGGAGTAACCCTGAGCATCACCGGGTATGGTCTCTTCCATTTTGACTATGGAGATATATAAGAATCAATTTTTTAAAATAAATTGCCAGGAATCACTCCTGACAGTTCTCAGAGTGACCATATCTAGGGCTAGTGATTGAACGTTGGTCAGCTGCATGCCTTCTGTATTATCTCCTGGTCCCCAAATAATCTCATAAATAACTGGCTATATAAGTATAAATTAGCCAGGATCTAGAGACAGGAATTATTTCTAGGCAGGAACATGATGCTATTTATTGTAGGTCAGTTGACAGGATCACAAGAATATATATAAGTGGAGAAGTTAATTAAAGCTGTACTTGGAGCCAGAGCATCTAGAATTTTGTCTAGTATGCACGGTTTGAAGGTTTTTAAATAGGGGAGTTGCAAAATTAAATGTCTATTTCTAGGAATCACTATGACTATTAATAAAATATGGGGACTGGAGCATTAGTATATCTGTTAGGACACTTTTCTTGCAGTAACTAATCTAGTTTTAATTCCCTGTTGCCCCATATGATTCCCCAAGCAAGCCAAGATTGATCCTTGAGCACAGATGCAGTACCTCTGCGTGTGGCCCAGTGACAAAAGAAAAAGAAGGAAGGAAGAAGGGAAGGAAAGAAGGAAGGAAGGAGGGAAGGAAGGAAGGAAGGAAGGAAGGAAGGAAGGATGGAAGGAAGGAAGGAAGGAAGGAAGGAAGGAAGGAAGGAAGGAAGGAAGGAGGGAAGGAGGGAAGGAGGGAAGGAGGGAAGGAGGGAGGGAGGGAAGAAGGGAAAGGGGGGGAAGGAAGGAAAGAAGGAGGGAGGGGGGAGGGAAGAAGGAGGGAAGGAAGGAAAGAAAGAGGGAGGGAGGGGGAGGGAGGGAGGAAGGAAGGAGGGTGGGAGGAAGGGAAGGAGGAAGGGAGGGAAGAGGAAAAGAATTAAATGTTAGAATATCTTAGATCATTTAATAGGTAAATATTTAATGCTTTCCTGGCAAAATACAATATTTGCTTCTTGAACTAGGATTGATAGTAAAAGTGCTACAGTATAGTACAGTAATGACTCCTTCATTTTTGTCTTTTGCAACTGATTAGAAAATGAATCTATATATTGAATTAAAGAGTACATAAATAGAACCAGGATTAATTTACTTTAATTTGAATAACTACAGTTCAATATGTTTTGGACATATCCAAATGGAAATGCCAAATGAGCTCTGAATATATAAAGGTCTGAAACTCAAAAAGTACTTTTAGTGTGGTTTAGTGTAGTTTATTAATACTTTACACATGAATGAGACATCTTGAGGAGAGTATCGATAGTCTTAAGAAAAATTATTTTAAAAAACTAGAGGCAGCAAAGCACACTAAACTCAGACTAACAAAACTAAGATAATATGCAGAAAATCAAGAAATCTAGGAAAAAATTAAGATGATTGTTTAAAAAAAGCTGAAGTCAAATTAATTCTTAACATGATATATTTTACAATATTCCTCAGCATGAATCTGCTAAGGAGATAGAAATGTGATAAAAAATAGAAGTACTAGGGCTGAAATGGTGGCGCAAGCAATAAGGCATTTGCTAATCAGGCAACTGATCCACAATGGACCTGGGTTTGATCCCCAGTTTCCCATATAGTCCCCAAGCCAGGAGAGATTTCTGAATACATAGACAGGAGTAATCCCTGAGCATCACCGGGTATGTATATTTATATGTATATATATATATATTTGTATATACATACCTATATATACTTTTTATGACTGAAACCCAACTATGAACATGTTTGTAACCATAGTGCTAAATAAAGATATTAATAAAAAATAAAATAAAATAAAAAACAGAAAAATATTAAAATAGGGGCCAGAGAGATAGCATGGAGGTAGGGCATTTGCCTTGCATGCAGAAGGATGGTGGTTTGAATCCCGGCATCCAATATGGTCCCCCCCCTTCAAGCCAGGAGCGATTTCTGAGCGCATAGCCAGGAGTAATCCCTTAGCATCAATGGTTATGGCCCCCAAACAAACAAACAAACAAACAAAAAAGAGATATTGTGGGCCCGGAGAGATAGCACAGTGGTGTTTGCCTTGCAAGCAGCCGATCCAGGACCAAAGGTGGTTTGGTTTGAATCCCGGTGTCCCATATGGTCCCCCGTGCCTGCCAGGAGCTATTTCTGAGCAGACAGCCAGGAGTAACCCTGAGCACCGCCGGGTGTGACCCAAAAACCAAAAAAAAAAAAAAGAGAGAGAGAGATATTATAATGGCAATACTAAGTGCATATCTCTGTCTGGGTTCTCCGTTACAAAATAGGGAAAAGAATAACACTCATGAAGTTACTCTGACAATTAAACAATAAAATGTTTAAATTGTCACTGGCAATGAATTTTAATATGTACCACCTGGTAATTTTGATGCTTTGTATATTTGTTTTCTCAGGGTACAATTGTTCTGCCTGGAAATAAAGTCGTTGAACATCCTTGCAATGAAGAAAGTCCAGGGAAATTCCTTTTTGAAGTAGTTCCAGGTAAGATACTTTTCTTGTTTGATTAAATTATTGCCATTCCTTGTTGGTCAAAGTGAAGATAGGCCAGGCAGCCTTGATCATGGCTAAGAGCAATAATTGAAGTGACACTTGTCAAATTATATTAGTATTTACTGTGGTAATGATGACGGATTTGTGCATAGATACAAATGAATGTATGCATATGTATATCCATAAGCACATAATGATTGCTGTCCATTTATTTGTGAGACTTAAAACTTGACCAGAATTTATGATATAATTTTATAAATATCCACTGGAGATAGCATTGATTTTCCAATGCTCTTGTCATATAAAATTCAATCAGTTGGCAGATAGCATGCTTGTCTTATTCACGCTACTATTTCCTCACTAAACTGCATCTAGTAAGATCACAAAAGAATAAAGTGAAATCAGAGCCATGCTATAATGACTGACCAGGTATTGGAGTTTTGTGCCTCACCCAACCACTTCCACATGTTTGGTTTGAAGTCTTGAGGACATGTCTAAGTGATCAGCTCCTATAATTAAATTTCTTCAACATCTGCTTATTGTTCCTAGTCATCTATATCCTTCTCTCAGAGAGGACTTCATCACCACTTAAATATTAGACTTATCCCCACATTTCTTCAAGCCTATTTTCAAGTCAAATTTGTTCAAGCTCTACTTTGATCAGTTTCTTGGCCCTTTCTTAAATCTTGATTCGAAAAGGAGAATTAGGAATGTATTTCTATCACACGGCCTCTAGTTGATGCAGATTTTATGGAATATTGACAATATTATAATCAGAATCTAGACTACGTGTGAATGTATTTTTGTGTAAACAATAAGCAATGTGTATCTATAATGCTGTGACAAAGGCACTCAAAAAAACTTCCTCAGAGTTATAAATGCTGGGCGTCTATAATGTGAAAGCATATTTTCCTCAATGAAAACAGCTGTAGCACTGAGTTCATCTGGTTAACGAAGGAATCCATGACTAAATGTTAATTAATGCAGCTGAAGTGCAGAAAGGTTAGTCAGATGCATTGTGTTATTTGTTTCCCCCTGGGGAGAACATATTGTAAGAAACCTGAATCTTGTTTGCCCTATTAAACTCTTTTATTCTTCCTGCTTAGTGAAATACCCTGAACGGAACCAAATTCCAGATGTTTCAAAGTCTTTGAAGTATCAGTAGAGGTCATTTCTTTCCCCAGTTATTCTCAAACATCAATGCTTATTTGTGTTTTAAATGGACTTGGTAACATTCTGATGCATTTCACTATTCTCCGTGTTACTAAGGTTACTTTCTCATTTAGTTTTCTGAGCACAGAGATTTTTATCTCTTGGTAAATATTATTTAACATAAAGTAGATGTATATTGTCTAGATTATTCTAGAGAAAGATATGTCTTTCAACCCAGAAAGTTACAAACTTCTCTTCTAGTCAGCCATTCCTAGTTAGCATATTTGACATATACTTTAGATAAGCAAAGCTTAAGACACTTAATATTCTGTGATAGACTTTTCCAAAAATTCTAAAGGAGCAAGGTACAAAAAGAGTGTAGGGCACTTGCCTTGCATACAGCCAACCTAGGTTTGATCATTGGTACCTCATCAGTTTCCCCAAGCCCACTAAGATTGATCCCTGAGCACAGAGCCAGAAGTATGCCCTGAACACCAAAAAAATCAAATAAAAATTGGTGCTGGTATTAATAGTAACGGAGGTATATGCACTTCGTAGTGATTCAGAGTCAAATAGCAAAGCCTATTTACATAAGAAAAGGCATTAAGTAAAGCTTCCAAATTAGGCTTTATAACTTTGAACTGTTACATGGAATGATAAGATAATTTTTCCAAAACTTCTTAAAAGAGGGAGCTGGAAAATCAATAGCAACAGTGAGAATCCAGTGTCTGTGCCATTGATCTAGGTAATAGAGACTCGTGTGAATTTCTGGACATCTCAGAGATGAAATTTCTAGGCATTCTTTATGTGCACTTGTTTTATATAATAATATGCAAAAATCTATATAACACTATTTTCATCATTTTTTCAAAATTAGCATAATTTCAAGATAAAGCTAGAGTTGACTTAATTTTGCAAATGGGATTCACAAGATAATATTTTCTAGTTATCTCAATAGTGAGATAGTTTGGCATGTGGAATCTGGAATATTGCAAGAGTGTTTCCATTTATCATGAGTGTGAGTGACAGGAAGCTTTGCACAAAGTGCTTAGTCTTTGTACAGGTCTTTGGAAATTCCTCTCTAGGTCTTACAGATAGCAGAATCTCACAGCACTCTACATTATTTTCCCTATAGAACCCTCTTGATGCTCACATTTGAAAACTCATCTTACAAATAATGTTTATAGATTAAAGACTGCTCTGTCTTTATGAACATACCTCAAGCACAATTGCTCAAATTAATTTATGATACACCATTTAATTCTACCTTCCAAAATTTTCAGTACAAGTAATGAAGGAATTTTGTAAAGTATTCTAGAATTATATACATAAAACACAATGGTGTATATACATATAGATTATCAATATATGTCTTTTTAGTTGTAATAATATATGGTCTATAGCAGATTTTTTTACTTTATTTAAATTTTAGTTTTGCTTTAGCCTAGAATGTTTATGCAGATCATGTTCAAATAACAAGAAAATATTTCAATAGGATAGAGCTCTTGTTCCTTATATATTGTTTAGATTTATTTTAAAATTATATTCCTATGCAACATTTAGGTGTTTGAAAAGCTCATCTGAAAAAAATTGATTATGATTAAAGGTAAATTTTTATCATTTACTGTCCTGAAAATGGATTTTTGCCTTGATAATGCCATGATTTATAGAAATTCTTGCCTCAAAAATGCCATGATTTATGGAAATTCAGTCCAATTTTTCCCAGTTTCTCTACTTGTTATTCAAAAATGAAATGTTGGCCAAATTGGCAGATGTTAACATTTAGCTGTCAAACACACCAAATTTTATATTTTAGTAGCCAATGTTAACCTTTTGGGAAATGTGGCTTGGATAGGAATGTTGGCAGACCTTTAGTGTATATTATGTGGAGAAATAAAATGTATTTGGTACCTTAGCTTCTCAAAATGTATTTAGGAAAAATATTTTTGTGTTATTTAAAAAATAAAAAGTAATTATGGAATAATAACACATTAAATGTCTTAAGAGAGTAGTATCTCAGAGAGAAAAAAGAAATAATGATTCAGAGTCATGTAGCAAAATGCAAAAAGAGAGAACAAATACGTACTCTATAAAGAAAAGTACCATATATTTCTTCCCCATTGCTATGTTTCTCATATCTAGTACAGTATAAGGTGCTTAATGCATATTTATTAAAGTGCATATTCACCAGGTTTATAGAGAAAACTCAATCTTATGATTGAATTTTATTGTTGGCAATAGGTACTCTCAATAAGATTATGTCAAAATTTTATTGTTTTATTTTGTAGGGTCTTTTTTTCATTCCTTGCTTGATAAAATACTTTTAAATGGCACAAAAGTTGAATGAAATATGGGGGTAATCCTAACATTCTATTACCTGCTTTATTCCTTTGGCTCTAATAAAAGAAAAAAGAGGAAAAAAGGAGGCAAAGGTCTTCCTAATTAAAAACATTAGAGAGTTGTTCCTCTCCAAATACTAACTGCCAGGGTGCATTTGTAGATTCTTTGACACCTATAGAATTAGAACTGTAATTCTCCTTGTAGAATTCTCTATCTGGATCGTAATTCTTCTAGGTAAGAAATAGACAAGAGGCTCAAAGGCAAGCTGCTTTCTGGGTGTTTATGCATTTACTGGAGAGACATGTATGCTGCCTGTCAGATAAGGGTGGCATCAGACTCTTTTCCAGCTGTTGCCTCCCTCAGCCCTGAATTTTGGCCTATTCCTTATGGAAAATGAGCTTCTAACTCAGTTGATTTGGTGGTTCACCAAACTTTACATAAGTCTTTATCTCAGACAGTTCTAGCCCACCTTAAGAGTTACAAGAAACTTTTATAACTTTCTGATTTGTTTTGGTGGTTAGGAGAAATCCATGTCTTTATTCTCAGTTAATAATGTTGATCTTAAATTTTTTTCCCCTCCAACGGAGCTGGAGCAGTGGCAGAAGTGGTAGGGCATTTGCCTTTGCACATGTCTAATCTAGGACAGACCATGGTTCGATCCCCTGGTGTACCATGTGGTTCCCCAAGCCAGGAGTGATTTGTGAGTGCATAGCCAGGAGTAACTCCTGAGCGTCAGTCACTAAGTGTGGCCCAAAATAAAAAAAAACAATTCCCCCAACTGCTACTTTCTTATTCCTAATCTTCCTGGCATAATATTGAAGAACAAGGGCTGAACATTTGGTATCCTTCTCTGGAATAAGTTCTTTGGCCAAGTGGCAAAGCACAAGTTCCTGTTTGGGAAATTTCAAACATGACTATTTAACACTTGATTCTTCTTATTTGGATCTTAAAAGCAATTCAGGGATGGGGCTGGAGAGATAGCACAGTAGTAGGGCGTTTGCCTTGCATGCAGCCGATTTAGGACGGGTGGTGGTTAAAATCCTGGCATCTCATATGGTCCCCCAAGCCTGTCAGGAGCGATATCTGAACACAGAAGCAGGAGTAACCCCTGAGCATGACCGGGCGTGACCCATACAAACAAAAAAGAAGAAGAAGAAGAAGAAGAAGAAGAAGAAGAAGAAGAAGAAGAAGAAGAAGAAGAAGAAGAAGAAGAAGAAGAAGGAGGAGGAGGAGGAGGAGGAGGAGGAGGAGGAGGAGGAGGAGGAGGAGGGAGGAGGAGGAGGAGGAGGAGGAGGAAGAAGAAGAAGAAGAAGAAGAAGAAGAAGAAGTAGAAGAAGAAGAAGAAGAAAAGGAGAAGAAGAGGAGGAGGAGGGAGAAGAAGGAAGAAGAAGAAAGAAAGAAAAAGAAGAGGAGGAAGAGGAGGAGAGGAAGTGGAGGAGGAAGAGGAACTACGCAGGGATAATGTGGAGACCATTTTATCTTTATTACTTACATCAAATTGAATTTCTAAGATGCACACTCTGATGGAACATTGTATTAGATTAGGCATGCTTGCTTGCAAGGAGACAGGAAGAGCTGGGTAGGAAGAAAAGAAAGAGCTGACCTATTCCATCTAATTGTAGAGCTCACATGACCCTACAGGAACCCAGAGGCAGGGATGGTCCTCAGGGATGTTCTAAACTGAGGAAAAAGAATTTTGTCTCTCACAGTCTAAACGTGGATTGCAAGGGCAGGATACAAACTTGATGTGAAGAGCTAGCTTTCTTATTCCATGGATGAATGAAACAATTTTAATAACATATAGTTTGTATTTACAATAGTTTTTAGTAACTGTTTATTGACAGGGAAGACTTGGTTAATCCTTTCAATATAAAAGGCAGCTTAAGTGATAGTACAGCAGGTGTGGTGCTTAAATTGCACACGTGGCTGATCATGATTTTTGACCCTCGAAACCACAAATGGTCCTCTGAGCACCACCAGGAGTAATCCTTGAATGCAAAGCCAGGATTAATTCCTATGCACAGCCAGGTGTGCTGCACCCCCCAAAAATAAAGGATATACTTTAAAAATTTTTGTGTATGGGTAGTTCTTTGAATATGATAATCTGATCATTTCTATGCAATAAATAAGGATTCTTCGACTCCTACTTACTTAAGAAGAAAATTTAAAAATAATTTTCAAAGTTGTGTCTGAGCTATCAGAAGCTAAAACACTAGCTTGTAAAATTTAAATAAAGCATTACAGAATCTATTATATTAACAATAGTCCTTTGTAGGCCTCATCAATTTTTTTTTACCTATGTAAAATAACTCTCACTAGAAATCTATATATGGATCTCTTATGATCTCCATTTTCATCACGGGCACATTCCCACATTTCCAAACAGGTACAGCAAAAAATTTGGCCAAAGTCAATTCGCTCATGAAAATGAATGTATGTGCCTATGAATATAATTAAATGCCATTAAATTGCTTTTACAAAGGTAAAGTTTCAGGAAATAAGAATTAAGCTAGATATATTATGTCTTCAAATAAGCGTTATCAGAGTTTATGAAGCATGGTTTTAAAATAATTATGGAAACGATTTTTATCTATAGTTAATATGGAGGAGTTGATGGTGCTCACGGGTTTCTCTTGACTTTGAGCTCAGGGATCATTCCTAGCAGTATTCTGGGCATTATATGGGATGCCAGGATCAAACCTTGGCTGACCATGTGCAAGGCAGACACCCTACCCACTATGTTGTAGTTCTGGTCCCTAGTTAATTATATTTAATGAGACTGATATTCTTGTATATTTTGTCTGTCCATGTATTTAATAATGAGGATCTGGTATTTGAAGTGAGTGCAGGCATTTATGTATTTAACACATTGACAACCAGCACTGCAATTTTTGTTATTAAGACATATCCAATGGTATGTACAATAATTCATTAAAATCTGCTGTAGAAATAAATGGATACTTGAAAACAATGTTTTCTTGTAGTTCTTTTGAATGTTTATTCTAAGACCATGAGTAGTAGTCTGCTGAAGTATTGGGGAGAAAACTTTGATTTGTAGTAGCCTTACAGCCTCATAAATTAAGGGGGGAGGGAAGGATGATACCAGAACCAGTCATATGAATATGTAGTGGAAATAAAAAATGATCAGACTTGAACACCAAACCCAAAGTCAATGACAACAGAATAGATATCCAATCTACAACAAGCTGTAAAGTGGAGACCAGTTACACTAGTATTCTGGGGGGTAAAGGAGGGAGATATGGGATACATGCTAGGAACAGGGGTGGAGGGAGGACAACACTGGTGGTGGGAATGCCCCTCATTCATTATCCCTATGTACGATAAATAATTCTGTGGAAGATTTGTAATGCACTTTGGACACAATAAAATCATTTTAAAAAAGAAGAATATGTAAAAGGAGAATTGGTTTTTCCATCCATATACTTTTCCTCGATAAAATGAGTTACTATGATTAAGGCCTTTTCATTATACAACTCATTCTGCTGAAATTGCTCTCAACTACAATACAAACTTCCTCCAACAACTAACCAAATTATTACTCATTATCTAGCAACTCCCCCAAATGCAGCAAATTTTACTCAGATTCTGGCAGTCAGTTCACTCACCTACATTGTTTTGATCTAAATAGAGACCCATTACTGAATTAGAGAGCACTTAGCAATATTTCAGTCTCTTCAAACCATCGCTGCCCTGTGCCTCAGATCAATAATATCAAGAAATGGAAAATTATCTTACCTCCTAAGAAAGAAAAGAATTGAACTTTTATGAAGAAAATGATAAAGACCTGGAGACATTTAATTCTTGTAAATAGAGAAAAATATAGTGGTTTTCATCTGCCTTTAAATAAAATTAAATGTTTTAGAAAGGAAAAAGATATCATTTATCTTACTTTAAGTCATGGCTGGTCTAATTATTTGCAAAACCCTGCAACATTTTCATGTCGTTCCCATACATTTTAATAACCCACTTAAGTCCACTTATGTTATCATTATTTTCCAGGAGAATATTTAGGTAGTAAGCAAAAAAATAAAATAAAATGGGTAACTTGTTTGGAAATATAATATAGGAGTTAGGATGCTTCTTTTAAATGCAGCTTGGTATTTTTTTAATCACACCAGTAACACTCAGGGGTTACTCCTGGCTATGCGCTCACAAATCGCTACTGGTTTGGAGTACCATATGGAACACGGGAATTGAACCACAGTCTGTCCTAGGCTAGTGCCTTACTGCTGTGCCACCACTCTGACCCTGCCTATTCTTTTTTGATCCTGCATAGTACATGGCTCCCTGAACATTGCTAGGAATAACCACTGACCATTAGCTCTGAGCACAGTCATGTATGGCCCCAAAATACAAAAAAACAAACAAATAAACAAACATACAAAAAAACCATCACCAATAAAAACAAAAATAAAAAGCAAAGAAAAAAAGGAAATTGATAACTTGAAAAATACTGCATATAACTGCCTAAATTGTAAAATCGTTTGGAGTTTCAAAGGTTTCCCTAAAGCTTATATACTCCAGACTTAAAACTGTGGCTCTTATGGGAAACCAATGGAAATAACAAAAACACTGATTTTTATTTAGCTATGAGAAACTGAAATGTGTCCCCTTATTCATTAAGATACATGTACAAGTTCTTATCTAATAGAGATAGGAACACATAAATTTTATATTGCAGTTGGGCCTTACATCCTGATCACTTATAGTGACTTGGCTTAGGCTTCAGAAGATCGAACATTGACCATTCACCCCTGAATCTTGGATACCATCTACAGAAACAGCTACAGTTTTCTACACAATCACCAAGAATCGGATTTCTACCAGGGAAGACCCTACTATTGCTCTGGCATGGACTTACTCCAAGGAGGGCTCTTATGACACCTTGACAACTTAGTAACAGCAACAACTTGCTTTCAGGACACAGTTCTCTGCATTGCCACATAATGGTGAGCTAAAACCAGAAGACACTCCATGTCACCCTGACTTTGACATAGGTTCTGTACTGAAACTGAAACCATGATCTCTAACTACAGAAGCCTGACAACAACAATCGTGACTGTGACAAGCTTTTACTGGGACCATAGAGAATGACTTTGGGGTTGGACAACCTAGTATGTCTGGAGCCTAAAGTTGGTCTTATGCCAGAATACTTCATGGGTAAGGTCTCCCTGTTTCTAGGCCAATGATTTTTCCTTTCTATTTCTTCTATATTTTTCTGGGCCTATGCAAACAATTGCCATAATCACTCACACAACACACACACACACACACACACACAAACACACACACACTCACACACCTTTTTTATTGTATTTTTTATCTCTTCACTTTAAAAAAAGAGCTTACCAAACCTACTGCTATTGTATTAATGACTTTATTGAAGACACAATAATTTTCACAAATTACTTGCTACTGAACTTTTTCTTCTTTTTTCTTCTCTTCCATTTTATTTTTTTAGTTTTTCTATTTTCTTTCTAATTTTTTAATAACTTTGCTTTCTGTCATCTTGAAACAAATGTATTATAATAAAATATGTCAACTATGTGATGCATTTTCTTTAAATAAAAAACTAAAATAAAAGATGCATGTACAAACGTGGCCAAATGTGGCACAAACACATAACATTATTTTCCATTTTTTCCTCTTTTCT